>NC_137739.1:63371810-63714310 GCF_963264785.1 Psittacula echo
ACTATGAAATTCTCCTTAGAAACTACTGTTTAACAGCCACAACATCCTAAGGTACTTCAAAAAGATCACTGCAACAGTTTTCTACTTTCAATGCCACACACAACATGTTATGTAGATGCGTTGGAGCATTCTTATTGTTTGTAAGTCTTTACCTCGAATGCAGAAGTGTAGTCTTTTTAGGGAATATTCTTGAGTAAGATAACTGATGCCTTGTCTAAGATCTGATATCCCTCTTCATGTTGGCCAGCAATGACCATTCCTTGAATCAAAGTCAGTTTGGAGTATATGCTAAATCTTCCTTCCCCCTTTAGATATGTATTCCACTTCATCACTTACAGGCCCTCATCTTGAACAGGGACTCTTCTTGCTGTCGTAATATAATTAATGATAATACTTGAGAAGGTAAGTGGGATCCGGTATGAGAAAGGGTATCTTAATCTTGCCCTCTCATGGAAAAGTATATTAAATCCAGGATTTAAAAAGTAGACTAAGCATTGATGGGATTAAACATATTACATATCTTTAAGGAAGGCACATTTATTTTTCAGTGTTTAGTGCAAAGTCCCATGCTGAACTAAATCAAAAATGAGATGTAGATTCTGGCATATCTAAAAACGTCGAACTGGATCTCTTGGTTCTTGCTTTGATGTGGCAATATTCTTTTAGAGCCTGAACAACATCTTGAGTAGAGGTGAAAATGTAACACAGAGTCTTTTAATTTCATTGTGTTATTTATAACAATTATCTAAGTCAAATTAGATGTAAATGGCTACTAATCTTTGTGTGTATGTGTATGCATGCCCACCAATTCCTAAATGCCACTAGGAAATTAGAGTAATTTTGATATTAAAATGATTACTGCCACTTTTGTAATAAACTGATGCGACTTAGAAGTCTGTCCCTGATATCTTTCATGATTTAGACATCACACAAGCTATAATTGTGCTATTAAAGGAAAGAGAGCTAATCTTTTTGCATTTGAAGTAAGCCCTCATCATCAGACCCGACAAAGCCAGACAGATCAAAAAAGAGTAAAAAAGAGCATTTAAGGAAATTAGTACAAGTGTCAGTTAAAAGGTAAAAATTAATGCACTTATTATTGAAATACAGTTGAAACCTACGTTCTTTTCATTTCTTTGATATTGCTAAAGCATAAAACATTCAATTAACTTTCTATTGTGTTTGGGGGGTAGTGGGGAAAGGCAAAGCATTGTCAGTGAAGTGTTAGGTGTGTAGGTGGTTTGTGCAAGGCAAAAATGATTAGATACGAGCAGAGGGTACAGCAAAAGCTTTTTGACTGGCTTTGCAGTTGACAAAGCCAGTCAACTCCTGTAGTGTGTTCCAGGACAATGTTCTTGCGTGTATACTGCTTTTCCTAAAGATACAGTACTGAGCTTCTTGAGAAGGTAGCATGCATTCCTTTCATCCTCACCAGGGAGTACTTATTTTCCTGATTATTATCGACATCATTGAAACTTGCATGGTTGTGCACCTCTTCCCTAACAAAAGTGAATACAGATAAATTGATAATATTTTGAACCACTGAATAATAGTACTTTGCAACATAATTGAAATAGATACATTTAATTCGTACTTACCCTCAGCCATAAATATGAATTCCCATAGCTGTATTCTTTTATTCTTTGAAAGCTGTTACTAAGAGTGCTGATTTGTAAAAACTGATTTAAGATATTTCAAAATACATCCTTGATTTACAACTGTTATATGTTGGCAACACCGAAGCTGCAAATAATTTGTAGTAATGCAGCAGTTTTTCCCATCCTTTGTGCTGTTTAAAGGGAAAGCAACTTCTTTTTCCTTTTTTTTCTTTAATGAGAACACTGTACTGATGTAGAATATATAGAGGGAAAATTTAAAAAATCCTATAAACCAGAAATCCCTCTGAACCCATTCAGCTGGCTTGTTAACAAAACCTTTTTAATATATCGATGAAGATGTTTTCTTTCTAATTCCACCATCCCTACAATTTATTTGAATTTCAGTAACATTACAAAGATGCCGTAATGTTCAAAATGCTTTAATTAAAAGAAGTATTTGCTAATTGGCATAAAATATCTGTGTGATTATTTTTCCCTATATTTATGATTTTGCAGTAAGAGAACAGCTGCTAAATATTTTCTTACATGCTGATTCTACTTAATCAACATTCTTCTTAATGGAGGCGACAAAAGTTAGAAATTGTGTTTTACAAATGTGTTCCATGAAAACATCAGCATGATGACAAAGTCAAGCCCTTTGGCGTAAAAATGAGCAGGTTTACTGCAAAACACTTCTATATAGATAGGAGATAAATCTTAGCTTAAAAATCCTTTGCAATATTGAGCACCTTCCAAGCCAAATGTGTACTAGCACTTAAAAGAAAATATTACTAGTTTTAACACCCAAACTCACTCGATGTTTTGATTATTATTCCTATTAATATGCACATGATAGAAGTTAATGCCATACTGACAGATTTAATGTTTTGTAAATGTGCTTAATTCAACTAGAAAGGTAAAAGCAGCCATTACCCTAAGACCTAAAAGAGAGACACTAATCAGCTGCTTTTTTCCTCCTATCTTTTTTGCATATGGCTGGGAATACAGGTTTTATTTAAAATGCAAGGCTGGAAAAAGCTTAGCCACAGGAAAAAGAAAAGGTCTTGACCCTTAAATACTGACTCCGTTCTATTGATTACAAGAGATGGGGGGTGGAGAGACTTTTTAAAAATGTAACCCTAAAAAAGGCACAAAACAGATTTAGGTAAAAATCAGCCTGAGCTTTGTTATTTACAGGACTAAAGAGTTACAGAAGAAAATGCAAAGTGGAGGGAGACCAGGGCACACGTGGGCTCCAGAACTGATGTTTAGGCCTCATAGACTTAGAAGCCAAAAGCCTTTGCCTCTCCTGGCAGGAGTGCTTTGTCAAAAGGCTACGCTGTCTGTGGAAGCTGGGATACCCATCAAGGTCAGGATCTACATTTGCTGGTAAATTCCCTATTATGAGCAAAGGGGCATGTTGTAAAAACGTCCTTTCTTTTCAGACATGAAGAATAATAGAGCAAGAAGAAAAAGAGCCCCTCTGGCCACTGACAAGTCAGGAGAAAAGGTAACAAACAAGGTTATAACCTTACATCTTGAACTGAACTTTGAGAGTGAAGTGGAAAACTGGAAATTTCAGGGACAAACAGAAAGACTACTTAAGACGATATTATCCGAGAGAGGCTTTATTAAAAAGGCCCTCAAAATCCTAGGGCAAGTGAGCCTATGTAGTACAACTTCTCTGAAAAAATATTAAATCTACATTAATTCTGAGGTGCCTGATTTACTTGAGTAAAAGTAATTCTCATTGTCAAAGAACTGAAGCAATTCTACAGATCAGTGAAAGGAAGAACTGCTCCCTAACAATGTGCCAAAGCCACAAAGAATTTACTATAGATATGTTGACAAATAGAAACATAAAATAAACACAGAAAAAACACATAATCCAACGCAGTAGTATGTATTTTAACCTAATGCACTGCTATACTCTCAGCATGTCTACTTATTTTCCACACTGCATAGCCCATGCTGCTGATGGGACTTTTCCCATTCTTTCGCCAAGAAAGCCCAAAATGTGCTAAATTGTTTCTTTGCATATTTTCTTATAGACTTGCACAATTTGACTCTCTTAAGGACATTTAAACTACACAGTATTTGTTAAAGGACATCTAATCAACAAATTCTGATTTGGAAAATGGGCACATGTAATAGGACCCAGTCAGGAGACCTACTGTTCTCCTCTCCTGCATATCATACATTATCTTTTGTGATGTTCTTTTGCAGGTATGTTCTCCTCACTGCACAAGCAATCTTTCCGTTGACAAGCAGAAGGACTATTATATGACTAGTCAATCTGTTCAGACAGGAGCCACAAGGTGTATAGAGTCAGAATGGGGTCAAACACTTATTCAGGTGAGACAGAGTTAAAAATTATGCATATAAAGTATGTTTCAGTTTTAGCAATCTGAAGTAACTTTTAGAAGCAACCAAGAATCTGGACAGTTGGTGTATAGAGGATATAGAGAAAAGTCATGGCAGTCAGGTAAAGTTCCCAACGGCTGGAAAAAGGGAAATATAACCCCCATTTTCAAGAAGGGGAAAATGGATGACCCGGGGACTTACAGGCAGTCAGTCTCACCTCTGTGCCTGGCAAAATCGTGGAGCAGATTCTCCTGGAAGGCATGCTAAGGCACATGAAAAACAAGGAGGTGGTTGGTGACAGCCAGCATGGCTTCACTAAGGGGAAATCCTGCCTGACCAATTTGGTGGCCTTCTATGATGGGGCTACGAAACTCATGGACAGGGGCAGAGCAGTTGGCGTCACCTACCTGGATTTGTGCAAAGCCTTTGACAGTGTCCCACACGACGTCCTTGTCTCTAAATTGGAGAGACATCAATTTGATGGGTGGACCACTCGGTGGATAAAGAACTGGCTGGATGGCCGCACGCAAAGAGTTGTGGTCAATGGCTCGATGTCCGGCTGGAGACCGGTAACGAGTGGTGTCCCTCAGGGACTGATGTTGGGACCGGTCTTGTTCAACATCTTTGTCGGTGACATGGACAGTGGGATTGAGTGCGCCCTCAGCAAGTTTGCCGATGACACCAAGCTGTGTGGTTCGGTTGATATGCCAGAGGGAAGGGATGCCATCCAGAGGGACCTCGACACGCTTGTGAGGTGGGCTGATGCCAACCTTATGAAGTTTAACCATGGCAAGTGCAAGGTCCTACACCTGGGTCAGAGCAATCCCAGGCACAGCTACAGGTTGGGCAGAGAAGAGATTCAGAGCAGCCCTGCAGAGAAGGACTTTGGGGTGTTGGTCGAAGAGAAAATGAACATGAGCCGGCAGTGTGCACTCGCAGGCCAGAAAACCAACCGTATCCTGGGCTGCATCAAAAGCAGCGTGACCAGCAGGTCTAAGGAGGTGATCCTGCCCCTGTACTCTGCTCTCATGAGACCTCACTTGGAGTATTGTGTGCAGTTCTGGTGTCCTCAACATAAAAAGGACATGGAACTGTTGGAACAAGTCCAGAGGAGGGCCACGAGGATGATCAGGGGACTGGAGCACCTCCTGATGAAGACAGCCTGAGAAAGTTGGGGCTGTTCAGCCTGGAGAAGAGAAGGCTGCGTGGAGACCTCATAGCAGCCTTCCAGTATCTGAAGGGGGCCTACAAGGATGCTGGGGAGGGACTCTTCATCAGGGACTGTAGTGACAGGACAAGGGGTAACGGGTTCAAACTTAAACAGGGGAAGTTTAGATTGGATCTAAGGAAGAAATTCTTTACTGAGAGGGTGGTGAGGCACTGGAATGGGTTGCCCAGGGAGGTTGTGAATGCTCCATCCTTGGCAGTGTTCAAGGCCAGGTTGGATGAGGCCTTGGGTGGCATGGTTTAGTGTGAGATGTCCCTGCCCATGGCAGGGGTTTTGGAACTAGATGATCTCAAGGTCCTTTCCAACCCTAACTATTCTATGATTCTATATGATCACACAGGAGCTAGGCAAGAGTGATGTGGGACAATGGTGTATGGAGTGATTACATCTTGTGAAAAATGTAGGGTAGATTGGTCTCCACAGGTAACACAGTGTAACATGACTATATTGCTGCCAGTGACCAACTGTCTGAGATCTCTCTGCATGGAAATCCAATGTTCCATATAAAAAAATACCCTAAACTATCATGCTAGGTAGCCTGTTGTTATTATGCTGTTCCTTCTCAACTGCTCTTCATTATTGCTGTCTATAGGCAACTCGGTAATATGTTCTCAGATATATTTTGTTAAAAAGGGTCTCTGGATTTTAAAAGCCACATTTATTTGCAAATTATACTATTCTAGCATTTTTATTAATTGCAGTATCATCAGCTAATTCTGCAATCAGTGATTCGTTTCACAGTGCAGCTTTAATGCTAACAAACATTTAAAAAAAATAAAATCTTGGTATAGAATCAAAGATGAAATCAAATTATTTAAAGACTTTTTCTTTTTACCAATGTTTACTTCCGCCTGGTTTCACCCACATCAGAAGAAATCTATGAAGTTTTAAAAGTCTGATAATTTACTTTGTATAACAATTTGGAAATAGGACTTGTTTTTGTGTGTGCATACTAACTGACAACATCTAGGACAGTTGATTTCATCAATAATACACTCCCATTGCAGCAGTTAGTGTCAAAAAATGTTTCTCAAGGGAAGTAAATATTTACTTACATATTTATAAACTTTCTCAGTGCTTTTTATGAAACTCCTCAGCAGCTCATGCAAAATAAACTGGTGAATTAGAAAATGCTCTACATAAAAATGGATATTAATCTTTTTTTCACCTGTCTTTCAAAGAACTAACATGAGGAAAGTGTAAAAGTCATAATGCAAACTGAGGAGCTCCAAATTTCTTTTGGGTTTTACTTGTTTGCTGAGTTTTGGCTGTCATTGTCTTGCCCACATGCAGTGCGGTCTTTGCAGCGTACCTGGAAATCACATTCGTACTTCAGGTGCAAAACATCCCCGTAAGACTTGCAGGGCTGAGGGGCTGGGTCTTACCAAGGGAGGCTGTGAAGGGGCAGCTTAGGTGAGGGGCTGCCCAGGGATGAGAGATACAGATTCTTCTGTCCCATAGCTCCCAGCCGGCTGGAACAAGATGCTTCTTTGTTTCAGAAGAGTGTCACAAAGATAAAATACACTGAAAACAACAAGGTACTTAGACCTCACAGCTTTGGAGGGGGAACACGAGAGTTAGACATTACAGCTTTGGAGGGGGAACATGGGATCATTAGAAACAGAAGTTGATTAACACAGAACACAGCTTTGCTTTCTTTGAAGTAAGTGTGAAAGGGGAAAAACACCCTATCCTAAAGAGAAAGGGGTATAAGCTAAGAAAATGAAATGCTGCTATGATGGTAAAGGCTAGCATGGTATTATTGTAACACCAATGATTAGGAATTAAAGAAGGCCCTAGTTGTGTATTACAAACAAGAATGGAGTTTTAATGAAACTTTTTAATCTTCAAAGACAACTTCTAGGCTTTCTGCTGCTGGGTACCCAGCTACCCTCTTCCCATAACCTCCCTGAAGCCTGGCCATCTCCTCTCAGCTGCCTGGCACCAGGTGCAGGTGGCAGTGGTGGGGCTCAGATGTGATGGTGGTGGGCTCTTCCACTCTTATCAGCACTGCAGATCACCCTCTGTTTTTCTGCCTCCCATGAGGATGACTCCTGTGCAGGAGGGAAGTTGGGGCACTTGCCCCCACTTGCCATATTGCATCATGGAGGAGATGACATGGCCCCTTTGTCCACAAAACTCCTGGAAACGCCATGGGACTTAACTGGCCTTTCAGGGCAGCACCCATTCCCTCCCAAGTGTAAAGCCTGTTGACACTCAGAAGGAGACTGTGCCTCAGCAAGGGTGTGGGCCCTCCCTGGTAATCTGGGAGCAGTCTGGCTGTCCATGGCTGGCAAGCTGTGGTGCAAGCGGGCTGCAGGCTTCCACCACTGCTGTCAGGTTTTGCCTGCCACTTTCCAGTCCTCTGTCACCTGCTCCCTCCTCTTTCTATTGTTGTTTGATACTTGAGGTAGTGCCCTGTGCTCTGGATATGTGCAAGTTTCCAGACCTTTGCCTCAGCAAAGTCCCAGTGCAGGAACCTGGGCTTCCTTGAGTGAACCCTGGAAAATATAATCTGCATTTAGGACCCAATAAATTGATGCCTGCAAAAGTGCGGTATATATCTATATCCAGGAATAACAATAGAAAGCTATTAGTTTAGCCATCTACCTTCCCTCACTGCTTTGCCACCATTATGTTAATAATGACTGGAGTGGCAAAAAAAATTGAGCCACTTTTCCTACTGAAAACTGAAAGAGTAACTGCTTCTGTAGGACTGAAAAGAAAGATGATTTTTTCCTGGAAAAAAATGGGCAAGAAGGAAAGCTGGCATTTACTGTATAAATTATCTTCTCTTTCAGTAGGCAGGGAAAAAAGTTCTTTTTGGAGGGGAGATGGGTTAATTGGATATGTTTTTCACCTGCAAAAGGAGTGGGGAGGGGAACTTCTTCAATGCCAACTCAGATTCTCACATGTTGGTTTAAGAAAAATATATTTTGCAAAGGAATATAAACTAAAAATTATTTTTTTATTCTTATTTTTTCTTTTAGTCTGTAGGAAGGAAGGCAGAGAAAGACGGGAAGAGCTGTGGGGGGTAAGTTCTGCAAAAGGATCTGGTGTTTCTGGCCACTGTTCCCCACATTGTTTCCCAATCTAAGTGCATTCAGTGCTGTGCAGCAAAAGAAGGGATACATAACACATTATGATTTTATTAGACAGTTCTCTGCTAAAAAAATAGAAAACTAGTTCCAGTAGCCCCAGTGCTGCAGTGGCAACAGGACTGTGCTTTCAGTGCTGGCCTAAGATTTCAGAAAGTAGCCTTAGGCCTTTCATGCCACTGACCTGTGAGAGCTGTTAAGTTTGGGTTCCAGATAGCCAAGTGTTCTACCTGTGTACAAGAGCTGTTTTCATGTGCCTTACGTGTTACAGTTTCAGGATTATAGAATATATATTTTCAATATTTAAGTGTCACCCTGAGGCTGCTCTATGTTTTCTTCTCACCCATCCTGCCCAGCCTTACAGACACGCTAATTTGCGTCCTGATCCATGCTCTGGGAATTAGTGTCATGGCACTGAATAAGATTGTAAAGAAGTAAAGTTGTCTTTTTTTTTTTTTTTTTTTTAACCTCTGTATGTTGAAGGTACTTATCGTGTTACATGAATATGGATGATAGTTTCCTATGAATATGGAAAAGAGTGGGGAGGGATGGGTCAGTGTTTAACTGCTCTTAACCTTTCCACCAAGTTGACCTTACCACAATATGATGCATAGGAGAGGTCAGGCTTAGCTGATTTTCTGTAGAATGCTATTAGTAATTTTTGCCACAAATATTTGCCCTAAAACCTTGTTTGCCACCTGTATAATTATTAGAAGACTCTTATAATTGTATTTGAAATTCCAAGTTGACACTTATGTCACAGTACCATGGCACACTATTATGTTTAATTTCTCTTTTGTTCATCTCATTTAATGTACTGAAGAATTATATTCAAAAGAAGATCCCACACCTTCTTTTCCTTACCATTACCAGCTACGTGTTCCCCCCCTACCTGCTAGAACCATCAATTTAATTAAAAAAAGTAAAGAGGAGAAAAAGCATGTATAGGTTTGCATTCTCAAAATGTAAAGTGGGTAAACACCCCATTTCATATGTTGTTTTCTGAAGCTGAGGTAATAGGATATTTATATTTCCCTGATAGGTAGAACTAATAACCCAGTAGTATTACAGGATGGTGATGTTAAATTAATACTGACTTTGATATATTGCACAATCTGAGCTGTTCAGCCCAAATTATGTTCACTTGATCCTTGTGGAGATCAATTAGCTTCTTCCTCCACCCTGGCAAATTTGCTTGGGTGTCTCCTGCAGTACTACTCCCTTTCATCCCAGAACCCAGGGGTGAGGCTCCTTATTATGAAAACTCATGAGAAGGTGTTAAATAGTAGGTGACGTGCAGGCTGTTCAATCCCACTGGTCCTAGCTTGGAATGGAAATTCCTGGTGCAGCCACAAAGTGGTTATCTATGAATGGTTATAATAGGGCCACACTGTATGGAAATGGGATAGGATGATCATGTGGGATCCTCAGGTGATGTTCTTGTTAGGTTGTACCTGATCTCGTACAGTGATCAGCACGAATGGGAGGGTGATCTGGATTGCCTTCAGATAAGACTGTAGAGTGGAAAAATGTATTTGAATTTAACACGGAAAGAAATTTTTCCAGTTTTGTGGTGTTTGGGTTTTTTAATAGTATTTATTTTTAAGTTTTCTGATGGGTTTTGGAAGCAGAGGAATGCAATATGAAGTCAAAGAGGAAGAACTATTCAACCACTATAAAAAGAGTGGAAGTTAACCTTTTCTAATTAGTCACTTTCTACTTAGCCACATCTTTTGGAACAGCTGAAAACTTTCATCCACCTGCTGCAGGTTACTATCTGGATTGACTATTTCAGTTTGAAGTTTGAATGTTTTACTGTGGCAGCAATCCTGGTTTACTACAGTTCTTCATCTGTCGTTCTCTAAATATTTGTTTTGCAACAAATTTGTCACAACCAGTGACAAATTTTACACTCTTTTTACTGATTGAAAACTGATGCACCACAAACGTAAGCTAGTTTTCCAGAGAAGATGAGTAAGCACAGAAAGGTCTTATTGATTTATTGGGCTCATGTGGTTAAGGTGTGCCAATTTCTGTAGCCAAGAGCAATGCAAAGGAGTGAGTAGCAACACATGTGGCTTTCTTTGCTCTCTAGCCTAATGGATGAGATTTCCAGTTATATTAAAGTAGCACAATTTTGCAGAAGTCTGGATTGGAACTGAAATTTACAAATTCAAATCCACAATAGGATTTTGTTTGCCTGTAAGCAACTATAAATACAGTGGATATAAGTGGATACTTTTCTGTAGCTGTGTATTGGAAGTCAAGCCCACATGTTTAAACAGTTGGCTTTTTGCAGGTTAAGTGTAAGTCTGGTTATATTATGTTTTTATTACTTGGCATTGCAGTAGTAACAAGGTACTTAGTTCAGTGCTGTTATTTTTGTTTATGCTGTGCATTTCCAAGATAATTCAATTAAGATAATTTTGCCATTCTGTAATTACTATGGACATGTATTGCATAATACAGAATACTTTCTGAGTTAGAATCATAGAATCCTAGAATAGTTAGGGTTGGAAAGGACCTTAAGATCATTTAGTTCCAACCTCCCTGCCATGGGCAGAGACACCTCACACTAAACCATGCTACCTAAGGCTTCTTCCACCTTTGTCCACCTGTTCAAAGCCTTGAACACCGCCAGGGATGGAGCATTCACAACCTCTTCATGCTGCTGTGTGACTATCCTCTTCTATTTCACTTAAAGGTTGCTATCAGTTACTATATGGTATGCAAAGTAGACATACAGCCAGATCCTATCCTACAGAGTTTATAGGTTAAACGAGCAAAACAGGTGAAGAGTAGGAAAAGTAAGAATTCCTCATGGTCTCAAAACAGCCAGTCAAGGATGATGTGGACAGCATGCAGGATCTAGTCACTGCTCCATCCATGTTGCTGTCCCTTTTGAAGAGCAGTCTATCATAGATTAAGATGCTTACACTCACACAAAAGGGGTTTAGTGTTTTTTTTTTTTTTTTAATTATTATTGTAAAGTAAATGTCAGCTATTCCATCTGCCCCTCAACATAACCGTCATTAATTAGCTGTTTTCCTTTAGATGTTGCAGCAGAGGTGGAATTTTAAGGACAGATTTCAAAGAAGCGAGGACAATCGCCTGACAGCTCAGTTCAGGGAGAGCACTCCATGTGTGAGGGGCAGGGTGGAGCTGTGTGTGAGGGAAGCTGACAAACAGCAGAGAAAATTGTTATTGTTGGTGGATTAGAAAAAAGTGTGAGAGAGAGAAAGGAAGAAAGAGAAATGCAATTAAAGACAAGAACAGACAAATAAAGAAGGGTGGAGTTTTGAAGAGCCTTGAAGCTGAAGACAAGAAGCATGAACTTGCTGTTGTGAAACCAGGAGGGATTGAAAGGGGGATGAGTGATGTGGTCAAAGCAGACAAGGAATATAACCCTCAAGGGTTGGGGGTGGAGAAAGAAAAAAGATAAATTAATGATCTGCTATCTCTTGATGAGCTCAGAAAGCATAAATTGGCAGGAGAACCTCTGGTTCCAAAACCTTTTAGAAGCTGAAAAATTTTTGAGGAAGAGAAAAGAGATGGCATCCAAAATAGCACATTATAAAAAAAAAAAATAAAAAAAAAAATCTGAGCAAGGGCATTTGCAGCGCTAAAGCTGAATGTTAATTGAAATCCTACTGTGCCAACAGGAACATTGGAAAGAGACCAGTCAGGATTAGACTAATTAAGATGTCTTTAAAAGAAAGGAGGAAAAAAAAAAATCTACTGAAAAACTGAACAGGTTGGATTGTCTTAAAGAGGAATTTACCAAATACACAGAAAATTCTCTAAAGAATTTGCAAATTGTGTCAATCTTGGAAAACATGAATTGAAGTAGACTGGAAAGTTGTCACAGTTAAAGAAAAGTTGTCTTCTAAGTATCTTTGGGAGCTATTGTCTGGGAATGTGCTGAATAAGAGCTCTTTGTCCCCTATATATTTTGTTTTGAGGAGAGATGCTAATAGCTGCTTTAAGGAAGTTGGTTAGGGTTAGGTCTTTGTCCCCTCTATTTTTTATTTTAAGGAGAGATGCTAATAGCTGCTTTAAGGAAGTTGGTTGCTTCTGTATAACCCTTTGTAGCGAGTTTCTTTGACATAAAATACTTAAGGCTTGTCACCCCTCTTCCTTTTTTTTCACTTGCTTCCATTCAGTTTGTGTGCCTGGCTGTATACAGGGGCAAAAGGAGGTTCATTCTGGAGCTGGTGAATGGAATTTTATTTTTTACTGAGGTAAGGTTGTTGTCTAAGGTGACCTTGTCACAACTGTGATAGAGAGGAGATGTCCTTCTTTCTGAGCTTTCACTTCTCAGTGCTCTTGGGAAGCATGGAAGTGCTTATGTGGCATTAGAACATGAGCAGTAAAGATGGAGACAGAGTTTCAACTTGTCTTTGTTTGGACTAGTGTGATGTGGGACACATGGATAGGAGTCTGAGATTGTTGATAGAAGCAGTGTTTGTCAGGCAGCTTCCACAGTGGAAGCTGATGACCCACATGCAAGTCTTTTACAGACCTTGGGAAGATAACCATTGCTTCTGACATTACAGAGCAATAATGGCATTTGACAGAAGAAACCATGAATATTTTAGTCCTTTAAAAGGAGTTAAGAAGTATGCCTAGTGTTGAGTCAAGCTTTTTGAATTATTCAGTGGGAATAAGTGAACCAATTTATTGGACCTCTTCCTTGTTCACAGATCACTCTCAACCTCATCCTTCTTTCCATGACCAGAGCTGCTTTTCCCAAGTGTTCTACTTTATACAAATATCAGCCAATAGAACTTGTGATCTTTCCTTCAACCATTATTAGCTATTAGCCTTGTAAAATTTTCCAAATTATTGCTTTTATATGGGTAGATGGCAGGACTTTTAAATTAAAATAGTGAATCTTGAATAAATGTACTTCTGTGCAACTACTGTTTAGTGCAGAATTTCAGATATGTCTATTTGTGAAGGAAGCAGCCACAGTAGGAACAAATAAGCTCTTATCTGACAGGTGGATTTTAATGGGGTTTAGATTGTGTAATAGCCCAACAGAAACTTTCTCTGGAGTGAGGGTCTCATGTTGGCCAGAGCCACTTGTGCATAGCCCTGAAAATATCGCAGCTATTCAGAAAACCACAACATATAATGTACACTTAACTGTATTCAGCAATAGTTTTAAAACCTAGCTGAGTATTTTATTGAAGCTGAACAGTTGCAAATTTGATGAAGAGTGAATATGAAAAGTATTAATATGGTTAAATCAAAGTGAACTTTCAGGGATGTTTCAGAGCCTTGATCTTATACTATGCTTGAGTTTTTGCACTGTGTATTTATTTATTTACCAAAGCCCCAGTCTTTCTACAAAAGTACTGTCTGTAATGGCATTCTTGGGAGGTCTCTGGCTTGTCTCACATTCTTACATTTATTAAGTCAACCCAAACAAGTAAGCCTGGCAGTGTAAAATCTACATATTGATGTACTACCTTTCTTGACATCCGATATGAAGCTACACACAATAGGAAAGCCAGAATCTGTCTAGAAAATAGCACAGGCAGTAAATCCCATTCTAAGCCATTTATCTAGGCAAAATGGAGTGTACAAGGTACTAAACTAGCCTGACAACCTGTATTTAGTGTAATGATTTATTTGCTCTTTGGCAAGCTCTAACCATTTACTATTAACTATTGCAGAGGAAAGGTAAGGTTATTATTACCCCATAAAGTAAATAGTGATACTTCACAAAACAGAACATCTGCCCCCGTTATTAAAATATTTTGACAGTTTTAAACTGGTTAATATTTAATCTCATTTGTTAATTATGGGAAGCAATAGTATGTGTTCTGAAGACACAAAAATAAATATTTTTGTGATTAGGAAACTTGTTACACTCCAACAATAATTTTTTCTCAGGGTTCTTAATCTGAAAATAATGTAGAAATTACTTTGGCATTCTTGTAAATACTGAGGCTACTTGGAACTAAGCCTACTAGTTTTAGATAGCTTAAAAACCCAACCCTTATTTATCTTACTGGCATATAAAAAAGAGAAACATAAACAATTTTCTGTGCTTAGCAAAACAGGTTGATAGATAGGTATTTAAGGGGATAGGCCACAATATTTTCCTGTTCTAGCAACAGAATCTGAGTGCTTCACTGCTGCCTTTTTTTTTTTTAAGACAGCCTGAAAGTATGCCGTTTATATGTTTTGAGGGCAGAGGACAAAAATTGTAAACTAGCCAAGTAAAAGTAAATCATTAGTTTTCAGCCACACCTGGTATTTGGTCCAGTTCACTACACAGCTGCATGATCGTGAGTTGCCTGAAGAAAGGAGGAAGGAGCAGGCAGATATGAATAGCCAGTCCTTCCGAGTCTGTGACTCTATGGATTCACATTTGATTGAAACAACTCATAATTGTGGGTTGAGATGAAGACTCCAGAAACCCGAGCTGGACTGTGCTTTTGTAATTTAAGATGCTGTACCTTTGGCAAGTAACTCACTGCTCTATGCTTTTTCTACCTCTCTTTCCTAATGCTAAATGTTTTTCTTGTCTATGCAGAACAGTTTTTAGCAGTGTTTTTTTTTCTGTCTTACTACAGTTGCACAGTACTTAGAATAGTGAGGTCTGTCTCTCAGCTGAAGGCTATCAGTGTGGAATACAGACTCAAAAATTTTGAATGAGACTTTGTGTAAGTGGAAGTAGTCTCCTTTGTGCCACCTTCATCATTACATGTGGTAGAATGTCCGAAATCTCTATGCTCATCAACTTTGTTTTATATAGCACTTTTTCTACAATGTGTCAAAAGCATTTTAAAGAACAATAGCTACTGAGTTGAATAATCAATTATAGATAATAATACAGTACAGTACAGATAGCACAAAGTGTATAATTATAGTATTTGATTTGGTTCTGTTAGAAGTCAGTGGCAATTTAATATTCACATCATCAGTGAAAGCAGGAAACCCACAGTAGAGAAATGCTCAGCACAGAGTTAGTTGTCTTGGTTTAAGCCCAGCTGGTAACTCAGCACCACACAGCCTCTTACTGACCCTCTTCCCTTCCGCCTCCTCCACCCCTTGAGGGATTGGGGGGAGAATAAAAAAAATGTAAAACCTACTTGTTGAGATAAGAACAGTTTAATAACTTAAAGTAAAATATAAGACAAATACTACTACTAATAATAATGATAAGAAAAATAATGAGGGGAGAGAATATAAAATTAAAAAGGGGAAAAGAAAAAAAATAAACAGCAGTGATGCACAGTACAACTGTTCACCACCTGCTGATTGATACCCAGCCTGACTCGAGCAGCGACGGGCCTCTTCCCGGTAACTCCCCCTCCATTCATATGCAGGGCATGACGTGCTGTGGCATGGAATACCCCTTTGGCTAGTTTGGGTCAGGTGTCCTGTCTCTGCTCCCTCCCAGCTTCTTGTGCCCCTCCTCACTGGCAGAGCATGAGAGACTGAAAAGTTCTCGACCAAGGTAAGTGCTACTTAGCAGCAACTAAAGCATCAGTGGGTTTTCAGCATTGTTCTCAGACTAAAGCCAAAACACAGCTCTGTACCAGGTCTTGGGAAGAAAATTAGCCCTGTCCCAGCCAAAACTAGGACAGTTGTGAATACTGATCAGCTATTCACAAATGTTCTGTAAAATTTCAGCTTAAGCTGGATCTTTCTGTCCTGCCTCAAAGATGATCTAGAAAAGTTTAAGGTAATATTAGTTTATCCTCTACCATTATAAGTATTGGCTTTCTGTCCTCTCTGGGCTGCATCTGTATTTAAAATGTCATCTAAGGTCTGTCATTACAACCTGGAGTATATCCTATTCAGTGGACTTCACCAGTTCTTTTATATAAATATTCACAAGGAAATGGAAATTTTTAATTTTTTTTAACCTGAAACTCACAACTAATCCCTAATACACAGAAATGTAAAATATGTAGCTTAGTTGTGACTAGTGATGTGATTTTCATGGCCTTGTTTGTACTTTAGCTGGATAAGTGGAAGCCTTTTAATCTGCTTTCTGCTGCAAGGATTTTGGGAAGTGTGGTTTTTAAATTGTATCTCAATGAATTGTAGAACATAGAAGATGAAGATTCACTATCCCTGAACATTTGAGCTAATAAATCTTGACTACTGTAAAAGGAGGTCTGAGGAGTGTTTATGTCCAGATTTAAATTGTTCATTATTCTCTCCATACAATTAATGATTTTTTGGAGTATAATCTGAGAGTCTTTCTGTGTGTTGTGTGTTCTTTGTGCTGTTCTGTTTTTTTAGGTCTATTTTTGTAATCCATGTATATTTCTCATGGTCTTATTCTCCTCACATGTCCAGCCTCTCACTGCGATCTTTCTGACAAGATCTTGTGACTAAAAGCAGTAGGACCAATAGTCACAGACAGGACTGGACCCATAAATTGTACATATTCCATCCCATTTGTCTCAATCTTGAGGTTAGTCCTCCAATCCATGATCTCATCTTTGCCTGAATAAGGTTTTGAATATTTCCTTCTTTGTTTTAGCTTGAGGTACTGACACTGAGGACTCCAGAAGATCATTTTCTAAAATGTAAGACTTGATAATTTAATTATTTCAATTTATTCCACATACATGTTTGTGTGTTGGTTTTTTTTCCTTGTTTGTTTTTAATCTAGGACTATCATAAGCATAGCAGTCTAAATATTGTGAAGCTGTTTTCATTTTGTGGTTTCTTCACTTCTATATAAATTTGAGCTGCTTTCTCTTTGCATGGATTTTTGAAACTGCTTTAAACATCTGTCAAAAATGTGTCTCCTCTGCATAAAGTGTATAGGTAAGCTTTTGCAATCAAGTTTTAAGAGAGGTAGGTTAAGAACTTATGCTTAGTCAGCCATGTGGAAAGTGGTGGAAGAACAGAAGCTGGCCACATAGTATAGCACATAGAAATGTGTGGCGGTTTCTCTCAGTGTTGTAGGCTTCAGATCTAGCCTTACAGACAACAAAAACTTCAAAATATTAACCCTTGCAGTGCTCAGAAGCTGTTACTCAGTCTGTTCACAAATTTTATTTAAAAAAATAATATTTTCCTCCCACATTTTGTTTTTTTTTTTTTTTTAAATAGACATTCCATTCTAGGTAATTACCACCCTTCTTTTACAGCCTTACAGCTCCATAAGATGAGCTATTGTGCTAAATAATTAGCACATGCCATTCAGAATACTACAAGAATTATATGCAACATCAAGCAGGAACTATACACTGGCACATGACCATATTTTCCATGAAGCTGCACTAAACAGAAATTAGGTATTAGCAACAGGTACATTTAGAACAAGTTATTAATTGTTAAAGAAAAAAAAAAAAAGGAAAAAGAACAGTGTCGTATTCAGCCATTAACACAGTAAAGCATTTTGAAGTTTGCAGTGATTTGAACCATGACCTCTTTGAACATATCCTTTGTTCATTTGCATACACAAACATTAATCCTGTGCTTGAACGCAAAAATTCATTTACATAAAAACTACATGGTGATTTATAATTTATTAAGTAATTGTGGCTGAGATGTTATTGGAAACAAAGAAAACTATACTTAAATGCCAGGTGCTAAGGAAATATATAGCAGCTTTTTAATAAGGAAGAGGAAATATTTTCCTTCAAGTATGTCACTGATACAGATTTTTTTTTTGACATACATATTTTTTTCATGGAGTTATATACTCTGAGAGGAGCTATACTACAGTATACTGGAAACACTTGAGTTTATGTTCTCTGCTTAAATAGTGGGTAAATATTATCACATGATATATCCCTACATTGCCCAGCTAACGTGCTAGGTCAAGCCTATTAGAAAATTTCTGCAGGGTGTACCTTACCTGTGGATCCCAGTTGAAGATGGAAATTGAGCCATGCAGATTGGAGTAATTTTGGCTTTGAAAACTGAGAAGTCAATGCACAGAGGAAAGCCAATGTGATTGAAAACATCTCTGGTGAATTCAGGCAGCAGATAAGCAAGAAGATTTTTACATTCGAGTTTTGGGATGAGATGCCTAAAGCGACAAGTTTGATGGTATTGGAAATAGTAGTAGAGGTTTTTTAATTAAGCCATTTGTGCGTGTCCAGATCCTCTAGCCATTCCAGAGCAAAGGACTTAGCTAAGGTAATTTTAGCTGCACCCTGGATCTCCAGAACATCCTTGGAGCAGAAATTCACCTCCTAGTTTCCCTTGGCCTTCCAAGCACATGTTTTTACTGGAAGGTGATTAAAGGCTTCAAAATGTCTCAAGGCAAGACCCTAGGCTTTATTTACTTTGGACTTATTCCTCTGTTGTTCTTCTTTAGCAGCCTCCAGTCTCAATTTTTATCTAATGCTGGGTTATTTCATAGACCCTCTCATGCTCTTCCAGTAAGTTTAGCATTTGTTCAATCAGTATTTGAATCGACTGTATTTAAATTGTCCTGCAGGCTGCAAGGTGTATAGTTCATTGAGAGCACATGAGGGAGAGACCTGGAGCCAGCTTTGTGTTTAGAGCCACTTCAGAGCTTTCAGTTCTGTAGGCAAAATTCAAAGGGATAAGAAACTAAAGTCCTGGCTTGACTATACCTCTTTTGTCAGGAGGTGTAACAGTAAGAAGCAGAGCTGCGAGAAGAACTTGGAACAGTTGTGCTTGTTGCTGGTTCAGGGGGAGCACTGTAGAGAAGGGTTCATCTCAGCAGCAGCCTTTTCTCTTCCTCTGCCCTACTGGTCCTGACCCTGGACACGTTTTGAGCCTGGGTTTCAGGAACCTGGCTAAAGCATAAAAAGGCAGATGCAAGTATCCTTTGGGCTTATAAATGTTTCTTGCAATCACTTGTGAAGTCTAGCTTGACCACAGGGTTGAAATGGTCTTTAGAGGTTCTGTGAATATTTAGGAAGCTGCTGAACTCTGAAGAGGTCCTTGTTGAACATGTCCAAATTACTAAATTACTAAATTTACTAAATTACTAAATTACTAAAGGCTTAGTAAGTGACCAAATGTAGAAGAAATTCCACAATGATGCCATAAGATGCAGCAGTGAATAAAGAAGCCCTGTGCCCTGAATAATTCATTATATGTGAATCAGATGGCAAATACAGATAGTTCAACCCAAATGACTAAAATTTGGCAAGACTTTATAGCTAGCTTTGTATGATGTTTTACCTTAAATCATCAGCCCTGACTCTAATGGTGGTTATAGGTGGTCTCTGAACTTGGCAGTTTATGTATATCACAGGCTGAGAATTGAGGCAGGGTTTTTGCATCCTCAGCAGTAAACTGCAGGTGCATAAGTTCTGTGGTGGATCAAACACACTATTCTTTAAATTATCCTGCTGAATTGCTAAGATAGAAATGAGGTTTAAATAGTTCCAGGTATCTGGCGAAGTGAAATGTTACTTTATAATTTTCTTCTGATAACACATTTCAAGGCCTTCTGGAAAGCTGAAAATTGATTATCAAAAGTTCATTTTGGGTATACTGTTGAAATTTCTTTGGGAGCTGGGATGAAACTGTAAAAGGCAAATGAAACTACATTGTAATTTGTGGTTTGCTACTCTTACAACATCTCAAGCCCATGAAGTTTCAGATGGGTTTATTGATACTTTGAAAAATATGTAAAAATAAATAATCAGCTGTCACTATCCATATATGTGCTCTGTTTTCTTTAACATTCTTATGTCACATTCTATAAACTCCAGCAGGAGCTCAGTGTGCTATGTACAGCTTGGCAGCTTTAATGACATTAAGACTTTTGGCAAAAAATATTTTGAAAGCCCCAATATAATAAATCCTTTAGATTTTTTTTTTTTTTTTTTTTTTTTTAATAAAGTGGTTCAAGGTGGCAAATTCCATGGAAACCAGGTTTTCCAGAGGACTGGGCAAGCAGCTGCAGGCCAGCCTGCGTCTGCTCTGCCTGAAACTCTATGGTGAAAACATCTTTCAGTAGTAAGGATGTGTTCATACAGTAAATCAGTTTACTCTGTCTACATATACAATTATAGACTTTCACAGCAGTATTTTTTTATTAATCTTTAATATGGAATTACCATTTTCTTATTTCATTTGCCTCCCCCACTCCTTGTCTTTAAGCTCCAACAGGACAGTGTTTAGAACAAAAAACTGGGTTTCTAACTATCACTGTGCTTGTCCAAAAGTCCATTAATGACAGAAAAGCTTTTCTGGACCATTGGTTATGTGCTTGAAGTCAGAGTGGGACTTATTATTAGACACAATAATAAGGATGTTGAAGAAGCCAGGTATATTAAAAAAAATCAGATTTATAAATGGCTCTTGGCTATGCTTATTCTTGCTGCCAGGTGATTTGTGGATCTGTGCTGAAGGACAATATTTTGAAAATTTAGGTGAAAATTTGTGCATTTGTAAGATCAGTTTTGCTCACATACCTGTTTACAAATTCCTTTTTAAGTCACAGCAGAGAATCCTATTGTGAAATCTCTCTTTAAAGTCGAATTAATATTAACTACACTTAGTGTCTGGAAAAAAAATTGTGTGCGCATACCTTGTAAAACAATCTTTGTATTGTTTGTGACAGGTGAAAGCATAAAAATACTTTTAAAGATGTTGGGCTGTAACTGCAACCATAGTTCCTGATGCTGTAATACAACATTAATAATTAAAATTAAAAATAACTACATAAAATTTTTAAATTCCTGTCTCAAGTTATGACAAAATTTATTATGTAAGAAGTTGTCTATGACATAGTTACCTGGCCTTCATATTCAAGTCACTGTTTATATTCTCCATATGTTTCTTGACTTAAATGAAGCTGGTGGTCTTCAGCATCTTGTTCTGAACATAGCTGAGCTCACCGAAGACATTATCACCTCTACCTTTTGTCCATCTGTTTGCCATAGCTCACACAACAGAACTTACCACAACTTCAGTCCATTGCATAATTTTTTTTTGCATATTCCTCCCTAACCTATGTTAGTCAAAATCAGCTGTGTTTGAAAAGCTCTACTCCCAATCATTGTGACAGGAGAGGAATTAGAGGGCAGTTACCCATGCAGTTACCCTGGTAAATATGGGGGAGTGCTAATCTCTCCTTATCTCAGCTTTGCTGTGATGCAGCCATTACTGCAAAATCATTAGGCTATATTATATTGCCAAGTCCAAACACTGGCAAAAATCGTGAGTTTGACTCAACACACATGAGACTTAAAAAAGCAATACATTTGAAATTCTTTTTATTTGCCTTCTGCTTTTTGGAAAAGGCAGAATTCACATTTCTAAACTTTCTTTAGAGATTTTGAGGACTAGGAATTAGATCTGTTATAAAATAAGCTGAGGTGCAATAGCTAGTGCTTTGATTCTAGCTGCTGTGGGTCAAACAGAAACATCACCAGAGTCTGAGAGCTGACATTAAACCTTGCAGGTGTGCAGCACAGGGGGACAAAGCATTAAAGGTGAAGTTCTGAGGTTGCTCTGTCTGTTAAAAGATCTAGAATAATCTTATGAGCTCCTAAAGTTTCTGTTTCTTTGGGAAGAAGGTCTTTCCACAGGAGTCATTATAGGATGAGGACTTCTGAGGACATCTTTGCAAGCCAGATGGTACCAAGGACAGAAAGAGCCCAGTGAGGGAAACATTGGAGTATGCAGCGTGATGACAGTTTAGCAGATTATAGTACAGTCTCAAGCTGCTGAAGGGGTGCCTCTAAGGTGATCTAGGTCAGACTATGGTACAAAAGCAACATACTTCAAGTTATCCAGATTCCTTGAGGCCTCCAATTTCCTCAGTCTCTGTGCTGGCTCAGCAGAGTTTTTGTGTACTACTTTAGTAGACTGAAAAAAAGAGAAAAAATCAAAGAGATGTGACGGATAGGCAACTGTGCTGAGATACTCTTAAGTTCTGGGGTTGTTCAGCTCTGTTATTTTTAAGGCCAGCATCTCTTTATGTATGCATGTGTAGGTATACTCATATTCTAAGAGATATGTATAACATATGCCACCTGAGGGAGGTATTTTCCTCTTAGAAAATTTCTTTGCTACAGAGAAAGAAATCATGGGCAGAGATGGGGAACAGGTAGTTGAAGGCACCAGTGGAACACATTGTGCTAAAATTGTGGTTCTTCTCAGAGCTCCAGCAAAACCCATTCTCTGTTCATGTTCTGCAGCCAAACTTCATCTTTCACAAATATGTTTGGCTTTGTTTATAAGCTGCCCTGCTCCAGTGCACTAAGAGTGCTTTTAACTGGGGCTGCCAACCAAAACCAAAGAAAGTCTTCATAACCAGGAGCTAGTTAACGTCTCTTCTCAAAAGTCAGACTAGGTTTACTGGGAACACGCTGTTTGGGGAATGAGGATCAATTTAAGTTTGATATATTTGGAAAGAACAGATGCCTCTGCAGGCCAGTGTAGATAAACCGCAAAGCACCTACTTGGATCCTTTGCTAGTAGCTTGCAGCTGCATAGCCCTACTAGCCTAGTATGAAGGGAGGAGTTAAACAAAGATGGGTCAGTTTTTTAGTTTTTAGAAGAACTGAATTCATGGAGGTACCTGAAGTTCAGATATGTGGGCCTCAGACAAAATTAAGCTAGGAAAAATATTGCAACTTCAGCATTTTCAAGAGCTTTGGTGACTGCTGTTTTACTGGGGATAGAGGAAGTATTTTGCTCTGTGATTATATGGATTGCATTTTGCAAAGTTTTTTCTGCCATGTAAAAACCTAGTGTAAAGTTGGAGGTCCCTAAGTATGGCTGAGGTCTTTATACACAGTAGTTTATAACAACTGCTTTTAAATTCTTACCTTGGCATGAATAAAAAAGGAAAAATTAGGAGTTAGATCTACATTTGTGCCTGGATAATACAGAACAACTACTGTTAGAGTTCTGGTAGAGATATTCCCAGCTAGGGATGCTCCTGAAACCGATGACCAGAATCACAATTCAAACTTTCTTTTCAGCTATTACATAAGCATCTTATTTCTCTCTTTAATTTGGCTGATGGTTTTGGTAGTGAGAGAGGCCAAGCCAGCGTGGGTGATGAGTACATAAATTTCTCATGCAGACAGATAAAAGTGAACAGCTTAGCTAAGAGACAGTACCTGCTGTTCTGTTAAGACTTACCTAGTTATTGTTGAGCTTGTAGTTACCATATAAATTGTAGTATTTAAACATAGTGCTTATGATCAGCAGCCTCTTTTAGAGACCTGTTTAGCAAAAAGAACAATTCTGTGTAACTTGAGATGAATTATTTTAGTTGTTAAACACAGATTCTTCGTGTCACACAGCTCACATGAGAATCCTTGTAGAAACCGGTGTTCAGAGGTGTTGAGTAGGTGTCTGAAGTGTCAAGTTACATACAGATTTGGCCATCTCATTTAACTAGAAATTAAAGGAAAGAAAGTCTGATATATTGTGAACGTCAGTATACATGAAGGAAAATTTTGTTTCCATGTTTAAATAATATGTGTTGAACAGCTGAAAGTAGATCTTTATAGAACAACATTTATCCTCAAGCTTAAACTTTGTAGTGGAAGAAGCAAATTTCACACTGTAATTATAAATCTCTAAAAGCAGGGTTTGTAAGGGAAATGCTGACACACTCTTTACTACCATATCACTAACAGAAACTATATAATACATGCATGTAATTGGATAGTTGATAAATATTGCCCTTTTTTCAAGAGATGCTGAGAGTCATACACACAGTGAAGTGACTTTGAACAAGAAAAGGTGTAGGGGGTGAATAGTTTTTATTACCCACTGAAAATACAGAGAACGAAGAGAGAAGGCTATTAATAATTCTGTTTGTGTATGAGATATATAACACGGTAAGCAGAATGAATGCAACAATAAATATATATTTACCAATACACATTCTTTCCTCTGAAGTGTCAGTCAATATGTAATGAGAAGGTTGGTGCATTTTGTAATAAATTCATGGTTGAAGTTAATTGTGTTGTATTTATAGCCTATAGAGGTGGTTCTCATTTTAGATCAGAACTTTCCTTGGTAATGTACTAATAACCACAGGTTCCAAGAGGCTAAACTGAGACAAATACAGAAGAGTTCTAAACAAAACATGCAGGGGTTCTACATAAAAGTCACTGAATGGAACAGAACTCCTTAAGACAGAAGAGAGGCACGTGTAGAAGGGATGGATGTCCTTGCTTTCATCTATTTTTACTTTCCTTTATCTTTTTCCATTTTTGAATTGTGTATGCTGAGCATTCTGAATTTGCATTAATGTATGTATTATATATTATTAGATCCTGATCCATTGTCCATTTAAGCTTCAGGTGAAACAGAGAAATTGTAAAAGAACTTATTTTCTCTTTGCCAAGGAAAAAAATATTTGGGTGTTGGAATTAGTTGGTAATTGGAAGTTAAATGCAGTCTCATTAACTTGGGATATGTCTGTTCTCATCTTCTTGTTTTAAATGTAGTGTCTTTCCCAAATATATTCAAATAGAACTTAGAAAGAGATATGCCCTTGCTTGCAGAATTGGCTCTGCCCTGGGCTTCTGCTTTGATTGCCTCTCACAATATGCTTCTTGCTCCATTCTGGAGAAATACAATGGATATTGCCCGTCTGGCAGAATTCCAGTAGGTGCATATGTGCTGGGCAGCCTTATTCTGTCATCCAGAGTACAGTTTTGCTTGTGGTCTGTGGGGAAATATTGCAATTAACTGATACAGTCTCATGGCTGAATTCCTATTGTGTTACTCATTTTATTCAGGCAAAATGCCAATTTACTTGCGTGGGAATTATGCCTGAGTGGGAACCAAGTATAAGGACTTCAGGGTTTTGTGTTTGAAGAGTAGAACAAGGCATTAAGCCATAAAGATATACTTTGCTGTTCATTAAAGGAGGATTTTTTATTTTATTTTTCCAGTGAAATTCCTCCACTATTCAAAAGGGAATGTAAGCAAATGAGTAATTTTTTCATTGTTAATGATAATTTCCATGAATTACAATGGAAAGGAAGAACTCTTAGAGAGTGACAAAGAAAACCTGAATTGGAGAAAATCCCACTAACAGTGTTGATATTGTCTTGAAAAATCTTCCTTTCCTTGAGCAATACCAATTTTAAATTTATCCCTGAGAGGAAATCCACATATCTAAGTTACAGGCTGTTTAATTCTGTTTTATGCAAGCATAGTATGCTTTAGACTTTTTAATTTAAATATTTCAAAGAACCAATTTATAGCAGAGGTGTTACTTTCCTTCTTAAGTACATATTATGCATTTTTTATTACAATTTTGCTAAAGCCAAATGTCTTAAAAGCCTGATTCACAAATCACTTCACTGCACTTCAAGAATGAAAAACAAAGAGTATACACTCAGAACGTGACTAACCTTTTGAAATGTTGTAAATCCTTAGAAATTAGAGTAATTTAGACCTGGCTCTTATTTTTAGGTTTCAGAGTATTTCGGCATTTAGTTTATTTCGTTTGATGATTATCATTTGATGTAGCTGTGGTTATTTAAAAATGCTGTCTCCGTGACAGCCTTGTAAATGAACCTTTTGACTCATACACACTCTCTTTCTTTTAAAAATAAATCTTCTTCACAGAAAAAGCTTGCAAGTGAAAATATGTACAATTTCTTTTATTGTGGGAATACCATGTGGCTTAGCCCATGTTTACTCTTGAGTAAAAGTGATTCTGACGCTGCATATTTCCATATGATTCAGGGAGAAAATTGATCCATAAAATGATGGGCCCCAAACCTGACGCACTTTAGGAAATGAAATTGTTTTTGTGGAAGCACTGTGAAGGTTCAGAGGAACATCCTAAACTTGGCTGGTAACAGAAAGAGAGTGACTTGTTGTTTGTGACTGAGCACTCACAGTTAGTTCACCTGGAAAAAATTGGTCATGCTGGATGGGACTGGCTCGAATCCTGAATTTCAGCTAAACAGGTCTCATGTAGATTTTTTACCCGGGGTGCCAGCCTAAGCATTTCTAAATCTCTCTGGTCCAATATCCTATCTCTAACTGGCAGCAGCTGCATCAGTGGAGGTTATAAGGAACTCCAGGTCAGCAGTCTAGTCCAAAATTTGTTAGGCCTTGTGTAGACAGCAACATAAATTTTGTGTTTAGAGAATGGGAAACCCAAGTTGAACTTTGCCTTTAGGACATGCTTCAAGTCATGTTCTTGTCTCTGCCAACATGTATAATCTGCTAATTGGCTCTCACATTAGCTAGGCATACTAACATTATGCTTTGGACAAGGCCTTCCAGTTGATTCGTATCCAGCAGCCTGATGAAGTATACTGATTATTTTAATTGGATACTGAATATTTTATCTGATATTAAGTATATTTCTATCCGTATGCATTTATAATTAACTTATTTTAATCCTGCCAAACTCCTGTTTTAAGGAAAAAGAGTTGTGGGTTTTTTTGGGGGATTTTTTGGTTGGGTTTTTTTTTTTTTTTTCTGGCATGGAATTGCAGTTATCTGTTTAAAATTTGGTTTCGCTTAATTCCGTTGATCTTCCTTTTGCATTATGACAGAGAAGTTTGAAACTATGGAGTTGTAATAGAAGAAAGAGACATCCCATTCTCCTATATACATAGCTGTGTAATAGTTACTGCCAGTGCCCAAGCCCATTTTTTTTTTTTGGTAGATGCAGTGGTCCATGTTAGGAAAAATTATGTTTTAGTTGAACTGGTTTTAAATCTTTACACTGTGTGATATAAATGGTGAGCACTTAATATTAAGCAAACATTATTAATTGGAATATCATCTCATTAGGCCTAAAAATGAATCAAAATTGTAACAACAAAACTGTTTGAGCCTCTCACGTTATCAGGTTGCCTGTTATTAATCAGACCAGGTGATGGCAAGTTTGTAATGAGTATCAATTAACATCATTATTTACAGTGCAATTGTAGGTAAAGACCTTAACCAAAACTAAACCCTCATCATACTAGATGTTCATTAGGTATGTAAGATGAAATCGTTCTGTACTTTGAGAGTTTACAATCTTAATTGACCAGGCCAACAGTCTCAGCTGGAAACACCTCAAAGAGGTTAAAGAGTATTCCCAAGGTCGTGTGCTGGGACATTATTAGAAGAGAAAGGAACTTAACAAGAAAAAAAAATAGTATATGCTTTCACAATAATTCTGTGTCACAGCAGAGGCAAGGTTTTAACCACAAAGGTCGATTTTGAGTATGACTGTGGAATTTTCTTAGGATTAAGTATGCTGATAGGGTCCATTAAGAACATGTGAAGGAAAGTGAAACAGACTTTTCTTATTTCAGTAGACTATTGACATGTAACTTTAGCCACCAGAGAAATGCAATAATTAGCTGTAAACAGTCTCTTGTCCATATGAAATAGAATACAAATAAAATTCTGAAGAAAAATCTGAATGGCAGGTCAGTAGTGAGCAACAGTAATTGAGGTGACTCTGACAGAAATCCTAAATAAGGAGAAAGCTCAGAAACAATCTGGATTTCCAGAACTGAAAATCAATAGTTTGGTAGTCAAAAATCATAATGCTTGTATCTTTTTTAGGGTCTTATCTGAAATTCATCAGTGTTTAGATTTTGTGGATTAGTGATTTCTAAATTTAAAAATTCTTTTTTCACTAACTGTAAAATATTCTAATACAATTATGGAGTATTATGTACAGTTCTAGTGTCCTCAACATAAAAAGGACATGGAACTGTTGAAGCGAGTCCAGAGGAGGGCCACGAGGATGATCAGGGGACTGGAGCACCTCCCGTATGAAGATAGGCTGACAAAGTTGGAGTTCTTCAGCCTGGAGGAAAGGCTGCGTGGAGACCTCATAGCAGCCTTCCAGTATCTGAAGAGGGCCTACAAGGATGCTGGAGAGGAACTCTTCGTTAGGGACTGTAGTGATAGGACAAGGGGTAACGGGTTTGAATTTAAACAAGGGAAGTTTAGATTGGATATAACGAGGAAGTTCTTTACTATAAGGGTGGTGAGGCACTGGAATGGGTTGCCCAGGGAGGTTGTGAATGCTCCATCCCTGGCAGTGTTCAAGGCCAGGTTGGACAGAGCCTTGGGTGGCATGGTTTAGTGTGAGGTGTCCCTGCCCATGGCAGGGGGGTTGGAACTAGGTGATCTTAAGGTCCTTTCCAACCCTAACTATTCTATGATTCTATGATTCTGTGATTCTATTTTTAATTTAGAGTGAAATGACTGTGAGAAATGTAGAAAGAAAGTAATTGTCTAGGAGGAAGCAGTGGAATAAGGGCAAATGGGGAAAAGTAAAGTAGAAAGAGCAAGCTTCTGAACCACTAAAGTAATCAGATTCTAGAATAGCCTTCAAATAGACCAAAAAAAAAGAGGAGAAAGAAACTCCCAAAAAATCTAATTTCTAAGAGAAAAATATTTACAGGGGATGTATAGGGAAACTTGCACTTTGGGAAGCTCAGTTACATTTTTAGTTAACATGATCTGTTCACCTCTTCTCTTAAAATGTATATATAATCACTCTTGATAGTTGCTTACCTAACTTTCAAGGCAGTGCTTTGCCTAGTTAACTTGGTTCATTTTTTAAAGTCTTATACATTGAAACATATAAAATATCTAACAAACCTTTTTTTCCTGCAAATTAACAGGTTGCTTTTGTCCTCAGAGGGCACAACGCAGTCACGCTTACCATCTTTATAAGTTGGGTTTTTTTCATCATGCTCCTTCTTAATTTTCTTAGTTCTAAACATATTCAGTCCCTTCAGATTTTCATTATAGCAGATGTTTTCTAAACTTTTTGCTGGTTTTGACACTTACGCAGATTCAGTCTACCTCTTGATTAAATAGAATGTTCCAAACAGGCACAATGTATGCTGAGGACACTCCATTCCTAGTTGAGAAGAAAACTCTCTCTTCCTGTTGAGATACTCCTGTTAATAATTCCAGGATGACATTGACATTTCTTGCAGTACTGGCATTGGTTCAGTCTCAGTTTGAGATCTACCATAAATCCCCAAACACTGCATATAGTACCTACATAGCCAATTATTGCTCATTGTAGATTTCTACATGTTATTTATTTTTTTTTATCTCTGTATAAAGCAGTTTGCAGTCTTTCTGTTATCAGACCATTCTTCTAGTTTACTGAGATAGTTTTGAATTCTAAGCACCTCCATGCCATTCCTCCCACATTTTATAAATTTATTCTTTAAATAAAAATTTTGAATATTGCTGGATTTGAATAAAGCTCCTTAGAGACAGAATCCCAAGTATCGAATTAATAGTCTTTTAGGCAGCTTTTTCCTTTTCTGTAGTAGTGTATTTAGATCATATTTCCAATTGTATCTTAGCCACTAATTCTACAAGTTTTCTGGATTCTTCTTTTGTGAATTCCATTCCTCTAATAATACTTTCTTGTTTTCCCTTGCTTTTAAATGACAGCTTTTTCACAGTAACTTTCAAATTACTGTGCACATTCAGGTTTTCAATCAGACCGAACTAATCAGAATTAAGTCTGAAATGGCGTCTCCATCTAAATCTGGAGTCTTTGGTTCTGTGTTCCAAAAAAATGTTGGGACAGCTTGTGTCCTGCAGCATTGCCAGTCCAAAAAATTATATTATTGTTGCCATTTGGTCCTGGGCTCTTTATTAACTGCTCAAAAGAATGCCTCATCTGCCTATTCTGGATTTAATGGCCAGAATTAATGATGTTGGGCTACTCTGCTGTGTTATTTAATGGATTAATCAGTTTCCTGCATTATCAGGCTATCAACTCTCACCAACCCTAAGTTATCATTGTAATCTCTCCCACTCCATGTCTAAATGATTGGTGCGGCTGCCCATGTTGTGCACAAGAAGCCGATAAGAAGGTTGCCAGAGTGTTTTTGTACACATCATCCTTCCCATATGCAGGAAAACATCATCGATTATTGTATTGCTGCATTTGCAATTTTCTGTTTTAAAAGAAGGGTGGGAAGAACTCTAGGGAAGAATCTTGAGAAACATATGTATTTGCTTCTGAAGGGCAGGTGCAGCCAATTCTCTCTCTGGTATGAAATGCTTAGTAAAAAAATGGTGTGGCTTGCAATTTGCAAGACACTGGCCATTTACAAGGCCATTTCCTCACTCTTGAGGCGCAGTCCCTCTTTAGGATGTTGTAGCTGAAAGCATCCACAATGGAATCTTAAAAAGCATAATTAAAGAAGTCATATTGAAATGAGCAAAGACAATGCAAATTGAGTCCTGGTTTTGGGTGATATTAGACACATTTTCAATCATCATACTATCATATTGCAGTAGTAAGATGAAAACAGTATTGAAAAGATTGTACTGACTAAAATTGCTGAATCTGGGCTTCAACAAGATAAATTTCCCTCAAAGTAATCCAGTATTAGACACTTGAGAGCAAAACAAAAGCCCCACTCCAAATCCCAAAACACAACCTCACCACCAGAACTATGCAATCTATTTCCTTTGAAGGGTTTGCAAGAAAACAGGCATTATTTTTGTGCTTGAACAACTGCAAGTGAGTTATACACATGCTCTGAACAAAAGTAGACTTGAAAAATTTATTTTCATTACCCATACAAAAAAACCCCAACAGACAAGCAAGGTAGGTTTTTTTTTTACCCTGACTGAATCCCTTTTACTTTACTATATTATACCTTGCTGTATCTTTTTAAAATATTTAAATTAATGCATATCAAAGCAGTCCTGTAAGTTTAATATTTTGCTGTAACTGTTATAATAAGAATCTTGACCATTTACTTAATATTAAGAAACCGTTGCTTAAATGGCATTATTAAAAATAAATGCGTATTTTCAGTAGTTCAGATATCAGTTGTCTTCATAGAACAATTGCATCTTCATACACACCCTTGTTGTTTTGTAACAATGTTACTTTGAATCAAACTGGAAAAAAAATTCCCTAAACTTCTTCCTATTAAAGAATAATGTTAATTGGTTAGTGTATATAGAAGAAGGTTATATGGCCCATTGACTTTATATAGATTGAAATGCTAAGCAGGGCTAAGTAGAAGCATCAGTAGGGAATAGAGGGTAAGCACTCATCGGTTTTATGTTCTCTTTTCTATTTACTGCTTACCCCTTCCAGTGTTTTACAACCAGATAAAGTTTTCTTGGGTGCTTAATAAATAAAAATATTTTTGCTTTTGTTAGCAAACCTGCTAGATCAGTTGTGAGAGAAATAATCCCTACAAAGAGGATGCCTCGGGTCAGTCAATTACAGGTATTTGCTGAGAAGAATTACCTGAGAGAGCATCCAGGCTAAGAGAAGGTGTCGCTACTCAAGACCTTTTTTGAGTCTGAGAGGCAGCCATTTCAATGGCAAAAAGATTGCAGACATTTGTAATGGAGATGGGATCTCAAGACATTTGCTAAATGTGTCTGTTCCACAAGAAGAAAGTGATGCAATACTTGATGATAAGAAAAAGTGACAACTTTTAATGTAGATTAAGAGGTCTGATTTACTGAAGAGCAAAAAGGGAAAATGGAGGTGGGATGTGTGTGTGTAACTGCCTTTAAAAGAGTTAAGGAGTTACTGCAGTTAATGGGTTATTGATTACCCACAGAGTACCGTATTAAAACAAAAACAACAGAAAAACTTTTGCAGTTGATATAGTTTGGAGTACACATGTGATGGCTTATCAGAACTCAGCTGGTGGATGGTAGTATTTAGAACCATCTTAACTCAGCCTGTATGCTTTCACACAGATTTCTACTACACTTATTTCTTGTTTACTTGAGTATAAAATCAGAATTAGGCTTTCTTATCTGTACTTGAAAGACACTCATGAATGTCTAAGGACTAATTCTTGTTTAGATTAAGGTTTTCTCCCACCTTCAGAAGGATAATGAATGAAGGATTCAGTTTTCAGCTGAACATAAATACGATTCATCCAGTGTGTGTGTGTGGAGTGTGGTTATCTGAATACAGGACTTTATTGGCAGTATCCTACTGAATACACTTTGCAAGACATTCACAGGCTTCCTAACAATGTCCTCCTGAGACCTTCTAGGTAATGTGTGGGGTCTGAGATTGGATTTTTTCTATTTTTCAATGCTAAAAAAAATAAATTAAAAAAATTAAAGAATTTCAGCCTTTTGGAAATGTCTTTGTATGATTGAAAATAAAGCCAAGTCCCAGTCTCAGTGAAAGTCAGTGGTGAAATTATAAAGGCAAATAAAAATGGTTTCTCAATGTTGATTTGTGAGAGCTGGGGAGGATGCAGCAATTCTAGCTACCCTAGATTCATCAATAAATTTTCTTGTTCTTCAGTGAGTCCCCCAAGAAGATGGGTTTCATTCAAGCCTAATATGAGGAAGCTTTCTCACAAAGAGCTGGCATTGGAAGTTGTGAAGAACCTGACACATTATAGCCATTTGCTGTCTCTAAAATGAAAGATACAACTGAGTTCAACCAATACTTGCCTTTTCCCTGCAATCACTAGAGAGCAATTGTGTGGCATACACACAGCTGGTACTAATGGCAGATTACTTTCTCAGTGCTCTGCTGGGAATCCAGCATAGATGAATCCCCTGGAATTATGTGATTTGCTGGTACAGCATTTTTGTTGCATCTAAGAAACATTTCCTGAACGTGTGAGCACAGACTGAGGGGTGCTGAAAGTTAAAAGAAGTCATGACCAAAAAGGAAGCACTGGGAAATGAAACTAACTTTCCTAAAATTAGTTGGTTTAGTCTCTGCTTATATCTTTTTTTTCTTGTTTGTTCTTTCTTCTTTTGTCTGTCCCTGCAGAAATACTTCCACCTCCTTGGAACTATCTAGAGCCAAGTTCAGCAGTCAGTCACTGCCTTGCCTAACATTTCCTGAGCATTTTCCTTCTATTCTTAACTTAAGGTGCCAATGTTGTGGTGTCGGGCCATAACTATAACTCCCAGTGGAGTAGTAAGGTGTACAAAGATAAAGAATTAAGACAAAAGGTAATTGATGTTCTTAATAAATTCCTGTTCTCCTTTCTATCAGTAAGAAATTATTTTTTTAAAAACTATTATACTGTATGTCAAATATATGACACATCATACCTTGGTGTACAATTGTTTAATTGGTGTTTTATTCCTTCAATTGAAAATGAAATAATAAAATGTCAATATTCCTTTTCTAATGGACAGCTCATTTCTGTCATGTATTGAAGAGGAATAAAGCATCAATTTAATGATGATAGTGTGGCATTTAGATATTTGACCCAAGCTTCAAATGTTAGAACACCTTGTGAGTGGAGAAACTTTGTTCCACTTACAGAAATGATGTTAATTAATTGTAATGTTTATATGAGAAGAGGAGTAAAAGAAATTTGCCCTGTCAAAATGTTTGTTATTTAATATCAGTGTTTGGCAATTGATTATTAGAAAGGCACAGACACAGAAAAGTTTGTAGTTGTGGAAATATACAGATGATCTGTGTAGCAGTTGGTATGCTGAAATTTTGTTCACCAATCCTCTGTTTGTTGAATCTTCTGTTCTTCCAGGTGACAAAGTTCACAGTATTTAACCCTTGCTTTCTTAGATGGAGGAGATTATGGTAGGCAAGACAAAATACTCTGCATCTTCTCATGTCTGCACCAGGGATTTCATTATCTGCTTCCATGCAAAGTGCTCATGGAGGTATTGTGAACCAACATTTCAGTAGCTGAACCTTCCTGTCCGGGAAGCTACGTATGTCTGTAACTCATATTCTATATCAGTTTATTTCTCTAAATGTTTGGCTAGGATTTTTTTTTGGTTTTCAAATGGCTGAAGATAACCTGTGGAGCATTTCCTGATTAGTTTCTGTGTTTGACCAGTAGATATAGATGAAATATGGATGACAGAAAAGGTGGCCTGGTCTCAGCAAGTGACAAAAGATCATAGTAGGCTTCTCACAGAAGATAAAGTAGATTTGTGTTGGTCTCTTCTGATGAGTCTGTTCAGCTGTATCAGAATCACAGCCAAAATATAGCTGCTGCTCTCCAAGCAAAGTCTAGACGTGATGGAAAGCTGGAGCTGATACACTGATTTTCATTTGCTGTATTTGGAAAAACTGGTAAAATGTTGGAAGACTGAAATTTCTGCCCTGTGTTGTAATGGCTTCTCAGTTCCCTTTTGTCACTTAAATTACTTGAATTCCAAGTGTTTTGCAAGTGCTTGCAAATGATATTCAGGTGTCCCCCATACTGTAAATGATCTGTCTGTCCTGTAGGTGAACTCTTCCTAACTGCCCAGATCTTATGTTTTCCCCCTTCTTTTATTACGTCTTCTACCAAAGTACCTTTTCCTACATGGCCTCCTCTGCATGATATGATCTCAGTATGTTAATCTTTGCACATTAAAAGCTCTCTTAAAGGTAAGTTTTTTGTGCTGCATACATTGAGCCAAATAACCTAGATATCAATTGGCTATTGTCCCATTTCTTCAGCTTCTGTGGTGATCTGCTTTTGAATGAGGAGCCTGAAAAAAGGACCGTCACTGGCAGGGTATTAGAAAAGTAACTATCTTCTCACATGTACCACTATATAGATAAGCAGTCAATAACTCATGATGATGGAAAGATGAAAGATGCCCAGTCCTTTAAGTGTGTAGTGAGGTAAACTGTCCTTGCACATGCAAGCAGCTCCATAGATTTAAACAGCAAACAGTAGCTGCATAGAACCCCATTTCCCCTTAACATTTGATATGCCAAAAGCCTGATCCAGAACTCATTGGAAAGGCTCATTAGAAGTCTTTGTGACATAAATTCCATTTTAGGCATGAAGAAGCAAAACATAAAGGGCATTCAAAATTCTTATTTGGTAATTGTTGTTGATACAACCAATCTGATTTCCTATTAAACCTGAGCTGTAAACAAATGCACATTATAAGCGTGTATTTTTGGGAATTGGCCTCAAATGTTTCAGTTGCTTGTAACTTGAATCCTTAGTTGCAGGCCAGCACTCTACTGAACTATGTGTGTTTCAAGAATCTGTTCCAAGGAGTTTATTGTCACTGTGAGCAGTTTTTTCTATTACCTAAAAACCTAGGTTGTAAAGGTTTTGAGGTTTAAACAAGCAGCACAGAAGTCTCATGACTTCATAAATTGCCCTACACATGTGGTCAGACTAGCTCGTTGCAGAGATCCTGCTAGTCTGCTGCTTTTAAGAATCACTCTGCTGTACTGCAAATGACACCTTTATAAGAGTTATAATTTTTCCCCTCATAGAACTTACATTCTGAAGAAAGCTTGTCAAAACATAATTGTAATTATGCAGCACAATATTTTGTACATTTAAAGATGTTTTAAAACTTATTATATATCTGAAGCTTCCAGATTTGAAACTGCAGAAATGTGTAACTATGTTGCTTTTGTCTTTTGAGTTCTCAAGACAATTGTTTCACCTGTTTAGTTTCACACCCAACATTTATCCTCTGATTCTCCTCATAGTACTACTTCTCAATGAATTCTCATATTTTAGTAGTGTTGTCAGTATAGATATAACCTTATGAACTCCACTAATAATGCATAGACTAAATCATCCGAGATTTTAAGAATTACTAGCTACATATCTTGCCTTTTATGTATATATACTGAAGAACCCACAGTGACTAGATAATAGAAGGCAAAAATGACTAAAAAGAAGAGAGACGTATCTCTAAACAAAACAGTGTATTTTTAATTGAAATAACATTCAGTGGAACTGAACATCAAAACATTTAACTTTTTCAAAGTTTTCAGCATTAAAGAATTAAGATGAAACACAATTAGGAAACAGAAAACTGCAACATTGTAGAGGATGGTCACTTTTTGTATGTCATGTGGCTTTAAAAACAAGTCAGATAAATGATGATGCCATTAAAACTGAACTAATTAAAGAAAGCTTCTTTTAAGAACTCATTAACTGCAACCTCATTTGCATAATGATGCATATTAATTAAGTTTTAATGAATCTGAATTTTCACCAAGCCTATTCATGTTGGCTTTGAAACAAATTGAACAAATTAGTTAAAAGCTTTTTGGAATCTACTTTTCACACCAAACAGGATATGAATGCAATCATCTCCTCAAAAAAGAAATATTTTTCTTTTAATTTAATTCAAAGGTATGCAGACCCATCTATTAATTATTTTTAAATGCAATAATTTCCACCTTTTCTTTGCAAAATCAACAGTATTACTCATTCTTGAGTGGCATATATTATAAATGTATGTTGTGGGATAAAATCATTGCAACCAATTTATTGAAAATAAGGTGGAAACATTTGACTTCAGGGTGCATTTAGTTTACTTAATACATGGATTTCAATTTTGTTGGTAACCTTTAGGCATTTTGGCTGTCTGCAGAACAACCACTAAAACTGTATTTTTTATGTTGCTATCAATTTTTCAAGATATATGTAAAATGCTAAATTGCTGCTATAATACCCATTTCCTAATGTAAGATTTCACAGTGTTATAAGTGTCTTATAAGTATTATAGGGGGAAAATAATTTCTAAGCTTTTAAAAGCTACATGTTCTTGCTTTGATGTTCTGGATCTTTTTTTTTTTTTTTTTCATACACACAGGCATACACACACAAGAAGCAGAATCCAATTTTAACAAGTTTGCTTTCACCTCATAATAAAACCAAGAATTACAGCAGAAACACTATTGATTTCCTTATACTCCACTGTGTCTTCATTAAGAATGAAGAGATTTATGTAATTACTGCTCCATCTTTTGTTGTTAGAAAGCACTTTTTTGTAAGTCAGCAGATACAAAGGCTTGAATGCTTTTATTGTTGAGATTAAAAGATCATTTTTTTTGCCTTCCGTTAAACTGTTTTTCTGTGATAGGTTCTTCAGGGAGGTTGACAATTAGGAAGATACTATATACTGAAGCTCCACAGTTTTTATCATTGTTTTTCCAGCATTTTATCTTGTCACCTTCTTATTAAAAAACCCAAACAAAATATATGGGCCCCCCACCCCCAAGCCAAACTCCTCTCTTTAATTCTCTTTTGTTTCATTGGCCATGGTGGCATCCAGTGACACTAAGCTGATACCAATGCAGATTTCCTGCAGCAAAGTGCTCTGAATCATTTTATACTTACTGGTACAAAATAGCAAGCTGTAGTATTATTGCCTGCTAATGATTTTACTTTCTGGTTTTCCTTCCCCTCTATCAACAATTTAATATTCCCATTCCTTTATAAAGTTAAACTTGAACATTTCATATCAGACAGCTTTGAGGACTATGTTCTAGAATTGTGTTTTCAGCACTGCAATTCTCTCCTCTCTGTTCCCTTAGTGGAAACTAGCTGTACTGTAAAAGGCAGTGAACCTACTGCTAACGTTTTAAGGAATTGCATTACTGGGTTATAAAAGCAAACAAATGCCTGGTTATATTGTGGTTGTTTGACTCACAGTTAATTAATTAACTCTGAGGAAAAGTTTAGCATGGAAAAAGAAATATGACTTAGATCATAATTGTGAAAATGGGAGACGCGCAGCTTAATTTTTCGTCACATTTTTTATCAGAATTTCTAGAACATAACTTCCCTTTACCATGGATTTTAATTTGAGAAACACATTGTCTGAATTTGTGGTTCATTGTTCAGGTAAGAATGCCATCAAGGCTAAGGACAATGTAGACATCTGTAGGATTTTGAAGGCAATGATTATATTCTACAGTCACTTTAAAATGGGACATTTCCCATTTTTAACCTTTTTTATTCTTGTACTTTTATAGTGTACTGTAACTTGAAAACAAAATGAAGCTATTAAATATTTTAAGTGCCATCTGATTTCCAAATAGGAATAAATTTTTATGAGATCACAACCTGGAATAAAGAAAAAGAATTGCTGTAAGTTACAGAGTCATAATTCTTCTGAATTTTAGGATCCAGGATTAACCAGTGAACATTAACACTATTATAATAACCTATAATTAAAAAAATAATAGAGGCAGTTGGGACCTTCCATTATGGTCTCTATTTAAGTAGACAGATATCATTACAGATAATAGTTTTATATTTGCCAGATATGCAGTCACTCTAACCTATAGGCTATTACTGTAACCTGTCATGTAACCCATTGCTTTGTATGTTACACTTGAATATTCATGTTTCTGGGCTTAAAGATATTAAGGTTCTCGGAGACATAAAGCACAATTTGCAAGGGATGTTTGCTTTTAGTCAAAATTACTTTTAATCTTATTTATGTGATTGCAGGAGGCTTTTCCTTTGGGAAGTGTTTTGGTTTTGGTTTTTTTTTGGTTTTTTTAATACAAATTTAGTGTGCAGAGCTGGTGTCTTTTGGGGGAATTCTGACAGAAAGTGTCTTCCTTGAGGGAGGTCAAGAGTCATTGGTATTAAACTAGACAAGCTGGTAGTGCAGTGTTAATGGAAATGGAAAGCAGATGTTTGGTAATTAGGGGAGATGTGAATGACAAGGCTTGAGAGGTACGGTACATGCGCTAGCTGGCACAAAGCAGCTGTTGTTACCGATTTCACTGTCAGAAATGTACACAAGTCAGACCATCCCCTGCGAGTTTGCCATAGCACTGACAATTAGAAAAAATTGTGTTTGATTAAAATAAGTAATATATCATACAAAGTAATTTTTGTAACATTTAGAAATGACCTGGGTTAAATCCCACGAAAAAAAATAGATGTAAGAGAAGGTTGCTGAATTGACAGTCCTTAAAAGTAGTGAAAGTCAAGATGGATATTGACAATTGATGCTTAAGCTTTCTAGCCTGACAGAAAATTAGTAGAGCTTCTGCAGGGTAGAAGAGGGTATATTTGATATTTGAAAATTAAAAAATAAATTCATTTTTATAATAATTCTATTTTTAGCAGAGAATATTCTTATTTTAATTTGCTTGTGCTAATGTATCTATTTAACAGAATTTTCATTTATCTTTCATTTTCTATTTAACAGAACTTTTATTCATCTTTTTGTTGTGAATTATTTACTATAACTTGTATGGAACAAATTATTATTTTACTGTCAGAAAGCAATTCAGTTGAGATGGACTAGCATAAATTTTGATAATAATATATTTGTTATGGCTGATCCTAAGTACCTGTTCCTCATTAATTTAAATGAGAATTATACCTCTGGTTTGCATTAGATAGCTTCAAAAACTTCTGTGGTAGGTGCTGTGCAAATAAAAAAATCATGGTCTCTCCCTATTTTTGCTCATGTCTCATACTGTTTGATAGCATGAGAAAGAAAACCTAAGGAAGAATGTACTCTTCAGCACTGTTATACCTGTAAATGCATCAAAATGAGTTAGAAAAATGTTCCGTCTGTATGGGGTTCAGCATGTTTATGCCTGGATGGAAGGATTGTCACTTCAGTCATCAAAAAAAACTGAACTCATCTTTAGTTTAATACCTTCTTCCTCCGTTTGAAGTCCATGGTGCTGCAAACTATATTAAAAGGATTACAAAGGTTGCATCCTTTCAGACATTGAGCTATGCTCCATTCAGCCCATCAGTGATTGTTACCTTAAATAAAAGAATATTCCTTCTTGTTCATTAGTGTTGAGAGGGAAAGTTGAAACTTCTTTCCTTTTGGCAGTGTTTTCCCTTTATCACTAAAACAGACTATAATTTTCAATGGTAAATTCTGGCAATATTAATTTCCAATGTCCACATACGCCGAAGATATTGGTTTCTAAAACACTTTGGGGAACACTGCATGTGAAAGATGGTACTGTAAAATGTACATCTCTTTATGAATAAATATTATCTTAGGATTTCATTTGATGATTTCCTTTGTGTTAAAGAAATGTAATGGACCAAAAAAATTACAGATGATTTCCTGATGCATTGTTGTTAACTTGATACTTTCATAAGGGATATCTGAAATAGATCTCTTTGTATACTTGCAATTAAATTTAATTATGCCTGAGTATGTGTCTTAATTCATCTATCCATTTGTGAATGAAAATTTCTTCCCATCCATAGTAAAGACTATTAGAAGTATTAGCTTTCATAAATGTGATTTAAAGATTTTAGCTCACTCCTTTTCTTGCTTAAGAAAATAATTCCCTCTCCCTAACACATACACACATCCACCACATGCACAATTTACCATTTTATTTCAGACATTTCCTGGGAAATAACAAACAAACAAAATAATTTAAATATAAAGAAAAAATCTATATCTTTTGAAGGAAGACTCATTTCTGAAGTTTGTCGTAGGATAAAAGTTTAAGTGATACTAAAATATGTACCCTGAGTGGAAAGTAATCACTTCTCCTTGAATATGTCAAAGAGCATAATATATTTGCATACTCTGAAAGAAATTGCAACCTCTATTTTTATATTATTTAATTCCCAATTTTAGTTTTCAGCCCTCTTTTGCTATATAATTTTGTATTGTCATGTAGGAGAAAATTTTGCCTTTAGATATTCCCCCATTGTTTCCATGAACTTCAATGGTGTTCTATGTCCTAAATCAGGGTCAAATATTGGCCAGTGCTATGCAGCCTTTTTCCTCATACATGTTCATCAAACTGCAATGTTAATTAAAAGGAAAAAAGGAAAAAAAAATTTCGATACAACTGAGTGAAGAATACATAGTTTTAGGCTTGTGGGTCATAAATGAAAGATCCAAGGTTTAGTGATTCCTTTATGACTGTTCCTTGCTCAGTCAATGGCAGTTTTGACTGAAAAAGCCTTCGCTGTTGGACTTTACATGACTGCCTTTAAAGCAGTTGTGCTTTTTTTAAGCCAATTGAACAATAGAATCATAGAGGTTACATCTAGAAGGGATGTTAGATCATCTATTCTTCCATGTGTCTTATAATCCCTTTTTAAATATACCTACAGATGGTATTTTAACACCTTTTCTTAGTGGTGGTTTAGCTGTTGGATTGTTCTTACTGCTGACTGAGCTTATTTCCTTTTAATTTTGAGCTGTTTACTTAAAGAATTATTGGTCAATTTGAAATTAAATAAGAATGAAATTAAAGTTAGAATATAGTAAATTGGATCCAAATCCTCCCTCTCTAATCATGAAAGCAGAAGGCCTGAGATCAGATCTTCTCATAGTATAAAATACAGTAATTGTACTGCATGTGATGAAGCTCTTGTGTGATGACAGAACTGGAGAAAGTGGTTCCATAAAGCAGCTCAACTGCTGACATCAGGGTTCACAAAAACTGAGCTTGGAGAGCCTGTGTGCGTTCACAGTGTCTGCTGCAGGACAAAAAAACAGGGATTAGATAAGAGAGCATCAGGAAGGTGGGTCCATGATTATGCTTGTCCTGTGTAGAGTGCTATGAGTGCTGCTTATGGGTGCTACTTTAGCTAGTAGCTTTTCCTATCAGCTGGCTTCATCCTCTGTAGCTTGGGTTAGAAAGAAGGCAACTCAGTTCTTTAATTCCCTAGGAAAATTCTCTGTGATCAAAGCTAATTACCATTGTAAAGATACGTGGGATATTTTCTTTTAGCATCAGTCTATAATGTAGGTTTTTGTTATTTAGACTATTTTGGTTACTGGGAAAATGGACCTTGACACAGGAATTGAAACTGGTACATTGTGACTGACATAGGTAATTCTTAATAATCTCTCAAATTAGAGTTCAAACTGAGCAGTAGCTTCTGTAACATGGCATTATTTCATTACATCTCTTTAATACAAAACTAATTGAAACTTCCTCAGAAATGAAGTTGACATAATTTCTAGACGAGGGGTAAAACCAGGGGAATTTATAACTTCTGTTTTTGGGTCAGTGTTACTGTGCAAAATAAGTGTTGAAGTCACTGGCCAAAGTTTCCATTCCTTTACCTCTTACCTTTATATTATAAGTCCAAGCCAGACTGTTGGTTTACCTGTGAACATTAGAGACATCAATTAGGATCTTAGTTCTGTGGATTGGAGAGAAGTAAGTAAAAGATTCAAAGTGAGTCAGGTGCCAGAATGCTCTTCATTATACATTGAATACGTCAGTGAAAAATCCTGAATTAATTTTGGGATGTTTTGTTTGAAGGATTTGGGTGGGAAAGGGTGAGAGAAGAGAGCTAAGAAGAGCATAAGGAATGAGAGGTACCTTATTTTTGAGAACTGGACTCTGCTTCTGCTTGAATTTGGTGAGTTGGGAAAAGGCCAAAATGACTATACTGAATTTTGAAAACAATCACTCTGGTTAACTATAATAAGCAAGAGATTACTTTCAGTACATTTTCTTTATAATTGTTGCTTTGAACTCGTTCTTGCTACCTTTAGTGGTACGATATTTCAGCTTTTATTGGAACCAAACATACATACATTTCATGTATTTCGGCTTAGCATTTTCCTATCCAGTGGGAACCACAAAAAAACCCAACAAACCAAAACAAACTCTAGTGTATTTTGAATGTGCTATGTAGAAAGGGAAACATAAAGAAATTATTCTGAGTTGGCTTCTGTTGTGATTTAAACATAGTATAGTTACTTGAATTCTGTAAGAATTAAACTCAGATCTTTTAAAATGCATGCAAATTCTTGCAGAATATATATGAAAAAGTCACTATAACAGTAGAGGCACTTCTGCTTCCTTGATAAATGGGACTTCTAGAACACACTTTATTGAGTCTCAGATTTTTAATAATTTGAATCCTGCAAGATTTAATTCTGCATAATTCTGGCTGAAATCAGCTTTTGATTGAGTTGTAATGGCTGTGTTATTGTAAATATCTCTGCATGCTAATGTTGTGCTGGAATTCAATAATATTTAGATGAAATTTCTAGCCTCAAGCAGTATGGAAGCTGGATTTAGAAAGCATGAAAGTTTGTGTCAAAAAGACATTCATTTTTGGGAACCTATAACATGCAGTGTAATAAATGGTCACCCCAAGGTCCAATTTAAATATATACAATAGAATAGGAAACAGCTGATACAGTGTATTTTTACACCCTTGAGCTGCTGGACTGAATAGCATTGACTTAGCAGGGTTTTGTAGCCTTAAATGGGTTTGTACTGTAATCATCCACAGTGAGTGTAGAGTCAGTGACACCAGATGAGCAGGAATAAATCATGCAATCAGAATAGGCAGCCCATAGCATACTGTGCCGTACTCTGATGTTATAGCAAAAATAACTTGTCACAAAAAAAAGCCAACCCTTATTCCAGATGTGGCTTTTCAGTCATGTTTTTGCTTCTCAGGCTGGAAAACACTGCCTACATGCAGAGTAAATTTTTGCAGTTCTTATCTTCTTTGTATTAATATGGTTTCTTTCTGTGTAATGATGGAAAGCCTTAGCATTGAGGGGTGGGGGAAGGTAGAAATTAGATTAAAAGAACAAATTAAAAAAAAATCCAAACCAAAATTACTGAATATTTAAAAAAACATTTGTTAGGAGCATAAGAAAGAAGTCTGGAAAATCGGTTGAAAAAAAGGAAAAAGAATCAAGATATAACATGAAATTTGAGAAAATCAGGATATTTCACTCTTGGCTGTTTGTACACACAGATTAATTAACATACATACCTGCTTTTGAGTTTTATATCCCATTAAGAACCATGGAGCTCCAGAAGTTCCCAGTTCCCTGGCTGAACAGCAGTGGTCCCTCTCTCTGTAAACAGGGCATGAGGAATAATAATTTTCTACTATAGCCCTACGTTTTGAAAGTAATAAATATGATGCATTCTATGTATATATGAACATTGTGAAATGTCAGCATTAGCACAAGTAGTGAGCTTACTTACAATTACAAAGAATAACATCACTTATGTAGGAGCAAAGTAACCTTATCAGGTAAAATCCTGGTCTGTTTACATCAGTGACAAAGCTCCCACTGATTTTGCTAAAGTTAGATTTTTGTCCCCTATCTTCCTTTTCTTAGTGTTCTTTAAAGAATAAAATATTCCAGTTTAAATGGTTGTGTATCTTAGATTTCTTACAAAAAATACACAGATATCCTGACACATTTTTTGTTCAGTGATATAGTTTATCGTTTCAATTAGGACAATTTTTTTCAATTTTGTCAGCAATCCTTTCAGAATATGCATTGCATACATCTCAATGCATTCTTGTCTAAGAAGGATTTTGCAGTTTTAACACCTCTCAGCTGTGTTGGCTAGTTCAGAGTTTAGGCTCCTCAGTCAAATACAGTGCACATATATGTCAGTACTTGGCTTATTACCCAGCAGACCAGTTCACTTCTACTAAAAAACCAGAAGTAATTCTCTAAGCATAGGTTAGATATGATACAGGTTCATATACACAGCCTGATTCAGCAGCAGTACTCATAGCATCAAATGTGCGCAAAACTTGGATGTTTGAGTACATGCCTACCCTGAAATCACTGCTCTGTCATACCCAGACATCTTCAAGTTAGTTGCTTTGGCTACTGCATAGCTGCATAGCTGCAACAGTAGGCAACTTGGCATGCTCTATTAAAATCTGCCTTGCAGACTTCCAGACTATTAGCAGTATTGAGGCTCGGCTAGGTAAAGTAGATCCATATGAAAGACTGTCAGAACAAGGACTGCATCCAGATCTACTCTTCAAACAACAGTTAGCTTCAGTCCAGGCTTCTTTAGTGGATGAAAGACATCTTCCATGTGGAGTCAGTTAAAAGGCAAGCCCTTATAAACTATTGAGTCAGTTGATACTATTGCCCTAACATTTTGATAGAAAAGTATAAGAGTTGAAATCCAAATTTATCTTCCTTGTAATGGGTACTAATATCTCAGATTAAAACTGCAATTAATATTGCAAGGCATGCCTCTCATATCATTAAAAAAAAAAGAAATTATTTATCTCTGCATCTAAATACAGGAAAAGCAATCAGGAGACAGAGTCTGCTTATGCAGTGGATCTCAGTGGCAGAGAAAAAAAAAGTCTCTTATTTAGGCAGTGGTTCTTGCATGGAAAAAAAAAAAAAGATGCTGAAAACTTCTGTAGACAATGCTTATTTAGAAAGCTTATCCTTCTTTCCCTGTTTTCCATCCTGTCTTGTTCTCCCCTTAAAACCTGAGGTGAAGTGAAATTTAATTGGCAGCTTTGATTGTTTGTTAGGGGTTTTCTGAGCCTGCCAGTATCTAATTTCCTTCTTTTTGTCTGAAAGCAAAAGGTGAGACTCTTTACAAGACTTATCCTATTCCTCTTATTCCCTGTATCTGTTAGTCAGCCCTTGCTGATTATTTTTGGTGTACCAAGCTAAGGTATATTAAAAGTGCTCTCTTCTCAAATGAAATGTCTTACAATTTAAATCTCTCACTAGGAATGTCAGTATTGCCATGGGACATCTTCATCCTCCCAAAGCAAACAAAATTGACACAGTTGATTTGGTGTATAAATGTCTGCAGCTTTATTAAATATGCATTAAAGTGCAACAATCATAAATTACATGCACTCAGCCCACTCAGAACATAATGTGTACAGCTAAATAACTTTGTGACTGTACAACCTAAGCAATAAGGCCAACCTAAATACTGACTGGAAGCTGAAAGTCAGTTCCCTAAAGTATCTGTTATTTGAGTATCATTTTATCATGCTGTTAAGCACCTCACCTTCTCTCTGTGGTGTATATATGAGAAGAGGAGGGAGGGGAAGGGGAAAGTGAGATTTCTGTATTACTTTTACTTTAAGTTATCCATTTCATTTACCTGTATATGCATTCCTTGACATGGAAGGATGGGCAATTTGGTTCTTGGATCTTTCTCTTTGCTGTATAGAAAGAAAAGGCTCACATATAAGAAAATATTTGTTGCTGATTTTAATAATTCTAATTTATATCTTGTATTTATACGGCAATTTTATCAGATATGAATATCTTTCAAAAGCTGGATGCATACAGGGATCACTGCTTACCTTTTAAAATACCTCATTTTCCTGTGTTATAATACAGTATAAATTGTACATGCTTCTGCACCAGAGTGGATTCTATGAAGTAATGAATTCTCAGGATGAAACAAAAGAGAAGTCTTTTTAGAAAAGACAGAATGCAGTTACTTGCGTTCCTGAATACAGACCCATTATTCAGTGGTGTGTCCTGACTTTTTGATGACTGTATGTACCTTAGTCTTTTTTCAAATTTGACCTGAAAGCTGGATTTAATGATCTTTGTGCCTTCCAATATCATTATTTTGCAAAGAGGGTACAAATTGTACCGGTAAAAGTAACTATCATGCTTTGTAGTTCTCAGGTTTTTCTGAACTTCTTTCTTATAGCTGACCAGTGTCAGGTCCACTTACTTTCTGTTAGCACTCAATATGATATGAGCATCAGTTGGCCATGGAGTGAACTATACATTGCAGTCTTCCCATTATCACTCACTTCAGGTTTTTGCAGTTGTTTCAGTTTTGATTTTGGTTTGGTGTTTATTGGCTGGTTTTTAATTTGTTTGGTTTGGTTTAACCTCCTGCCCACCCCACCCCCAACATTGTATTGAGCAGAGAACATTTATTTGCCTTTGGTTGCTTATTCTGGCTAAAGTTCCCCCAAACTGTACTTAGGGTCAATGCCATTTTTTAAAGAAATACTCCTTTGTAGAAATAGCTGCAACATTTATGAGAAATTAGCTTGTATTATGAAAAAACAAAAAAGCAAGATACTAACTTTCCGACAATATCTGTAAATTGTGTTTATTTCCTGTTGATTTATTGCCATAAGTCTCTTGGCTTTCTCCCAAACATCTCTTGGCAACGGAGTCAACCAAATTAATTTTGTACAAGAAAAGATCTACTTTAGTAACTTAGAGTCTGTTTTCATCATCTTGCTGATGATCTCTTGTGTGCTTCTCTATACTTGGTTTATTTTCCCTTGCTTGATAAATGTGAACAGAAAATCTTGGGATACATGTTGTGATTATGACCTTGTTTCTCCTGTTTGAGACTACCTTTAATCTCCCGTGATCTGTCATGTTGGAAAGGGACCTTCCTGAGAAATTTTTATTCTTTATCCTCTGTAGATTATTTCCTCACTATGCTATTTCTGTTTCATAGCTGATCCTTGTTTAACGTTTACAATTTCTTGAAAAACATTGCAGAATATAAAGTGGCTTTTTTTACTGTGGCTATTACTAGCTGAATTTGGAGAACTGTTGTGTTCTGAAGTGTGAGCTGATCCTGCAGCTTTATCCGTATATTCTCAGTAGCTTACTTTTGATTTACTGACACTTAAATCTTTGCCTGTTTCCTTTCTTTCTTTCTTTCTTTCTTTCTTTCTTTCTTTCTTTCTTTCTTTCTTTCTTTCTTTCTTTCTTTCTTTCTTTCTTTCTTTCTTTCTTTCTTTCTTTCTTTCTTTCTTTCTTTCTTTCTTTCTCTTTTTCTTTCTTTCTTTCTCTTTTTCTTTCTCCTTCCTTCTTTCCTTCCTTCCTTCCTTCCTTCCTTCCTTCCTTCCTTCCTTCCTTCCTTCCTTCCTTCCTTCCTTCCTTCCTTCCATCCATCCATCACAAAGAAGTAGTCCCCATTCAGACATTAAGTAGTAAATTTTAGTCGTCTGTCTAGTTCTTTTGGACACTTCTAAAAATGAAGGAATCAGACATTATATCACAGCATACATTTCACGTGTCATGCTGGAAATATAGATAGGCTAGAGGTTATCTTGACCAACTCAGGTTGGTTGCTGAGTGAATAATACTACTCCAAGCCAAGTCCTTACTAGGTACTCAATAGCTGCATTTTGTAAAATCTTTGGCTGATTTCAGCAATGAGACGCCATTTTAGGCATCTCTGAATTGTTCTTTACATGATGTACCAGGATAATGTGTCCATTCCTAATATTCACAATTACAAAGAAAATTGAAGTGTGGAGAATTTGAGAGAGAAAACCAACAAACACTACAGAAATTATTAACATAATGAATGACACCGCCTACAGAAAGAAAAGTTTAACTTGCTCACACTAATTTAGTATCTGATTGGGGAACACGACAGGTATTTTTGATTTGTCAGGTAGAACTAGAACAAAAACTTAAGTGTTGATAGCTGAAGTTGAACAGAAGACAACAAGGATTTGGATACTCTTCAGCAATGACAGTAATTAATCAGGAAATAATTTTCACTATGGAAGATAATAAAGAGTGGCTATTTTTTTTTGATCTGTGAATCTAGATCAGCAGATGTGTAGTTAAAGTAGAACGGAATATTAAAGATGCATTACTAGAAAAAAATAATGTTTGTAAATTGGAAATAATCTGAAGCAAAGATAAACAGAAGCAGTATCATTGAGTAGCTTTTGAAGCTGATTGTTTTCTTTTCTTGAAAATATTGAACTACAGCCTACAAGCAAGTCACATATTGTTAGTGAAATATTGAAGCATATGATAATGAACACATTGTAGTTTCTGTTTGCATTGGCCTTCCACATCATTAATTTATCTAAAGAGTAAAATATACATAGTGTTCATTGGCATCTTATGCGCTTAATTTCATGGTATTGGTGTTAGAATACCTGAATAAATGGATGAATAAAAATTTATTTAAAAGGGCACAAACATGGTGAGCAACCAAATTGTTAGATTGTTTTTTAACTTGGATAAGGTTCCTGAATCTTAAATAAGAACCACCAGGTTGTTGAAATAATTTACACCTAACCTCCACAGTTAGGTATCATAGCATCTAAACACTTTCACATTCTTTTCCTGAATCCTATTGAAGGTAATGTAATTTAACAATTTCTTACATTTATTCATCCCTCTAGTTCCTTGCTGAATTCATGCAAGATGCTTAAGAAAAACCCAGCTGATTTTGGAAGTTTTTTTTCTGATGTGACATTTTAAATTAAGGATTCATTCTGCCACAACAGATTCTCAGTTTTGAGTCCTTTCTTAGCTTGGTTCTCTAATTTAGTCCATCACATACACTCACTGACTGCTATGCTTTTCTGCTTAACAAGGATTACTAGGAGTTGGTTTTCTTTCAATAAAAGGCAGTTTGACATTTTTCTGAGGTATTTTGGGGGAAGTGAGTCCTTGGGCTGTGTCTCTACAAATAAGAGATCTCATGAAAAAGAATGCTGCCCATTTTTCACTTAGGCTTTCATGTTTGTGTTCTTTAAAACCATAATTTAATGTTTGTGTGTTATCATACAAAATGTGTAGCATCTTGTTTCCAGAAAACCCCTGTGGAGACAATAATAAGATATAAAGTTGCAATTACATGTATTATATGGGATCGATTAGCCTAGCTAGGAACACATATCTGCATTTAAATCAGCTCAACCTCATTTTCAGTGCCCTTGATAATAAAATTTCTATTTATTTTTAGCATTTTTTCATCAATTGATTTCTGTGTACTTGATCATTTAGGGTGTCATGGTCAAAAGCGTACTAAGAAAATGAGTATCAAAACAATAAAATCCCTATAGCACAGGGTATGGTGAATACTTCTGAAGTTCATGCCAGGGGGATCCTCAGCTGATATCAAGTCAGGCCCACGAACATATTGCTTCACAGTCAGACTTATTCACCTATGCAGGGAAAAACTACTGTTGCATTTCTCCTCTGGTGCTCCTTGAAATACTTTCTCCCTCTGCTCAGATTTTTGTGGGTTTGTTTGTATTTCAATTAGATTCTTGCTTAGAGAAACTAAAAGCAGTAGGGATACCCCTTGCAGTGTAACTGTTCAGAAAATCATAATTCAGTGTAGGTCAGAAAAGCAGAACTCTTTCTGGAAGAGAGAATACATCTGTCAGGATGTATTTCTTTGGATTTTGCTACTCTGAGTAATATAGGAGGAAACGTTCAAAATATTCGTAATTGGCAATAAGAATAAATAAAAACATGAGAATAATTTAAGTACTGATTTCCTGAGACACTTGCCTGAGCAAACTGGATAGATGGCCTCTGATCTTGATCAGAGACATGAAGCTTCTGCTCCCAGGTCTGTTCCTTAAGCATTAACTGCAAGAGAATTGAGACTTTGGTGTATAGAACATACATTTGTGCCAGCATACCCTTGAAGCACTAAGATTATTTTGCCATGTTTTCATATTAACCAGAGGTACCCGTAGAATGGATCATGAATAAATTCAGAATATTGATGGCTTGACTTCGCAAACGAAGATTTGGGAAGGGCTTTACCCATGCTTACTACAAGCGCTCTGATGACTAAAAAGGCCAATGTGGGATAGGCAAATCCGGTTGCAAAAAGCACAGCAAAAGGTCTCCTTGGGTGGTATAGGTGGGGCATGATTCTTTCTACGTTGTCTTTTCTCCTCGAGACTAATTCTGCGTGTGCTGTCAAAGGAGACAACAGCGTTATGTACGGTGTGTCTCTAAGTCTCCCGACTGGAGGCCAAGGTGGACCACTGATGGTAGTCAATATGGCCAAGGCTGAGGTATTGTTTCAGGTAGTCCTTATATCTCCCCTTTGGGGCACTTCTTTTGCGGCAGCTGGTGGCGAGTTCACCGTAAAACACAATCTTAGGGAGGCGGTGATCCTCCATCCTGGAGACGTGCACTGCCCAGCGCAGCTACAATTTCAGCAATATGGCCTCGATACTGGTGACCCCTGCCTGTTCAAGGACAGTAACATTTGACACATAGTTAGTCCAATGGATGTTTAGAATTGTATGGATGCAGCACTGATGGAAGCATTCGAGGAGTCGCAGGTGATGGTGGTAGATAACCCATGATTCAGACCCATATAAAAGAGTAGACAGTACAATGGCTCTATAGACGCTAATCTTTGTACTTTTCTTCAGGTGTTAATTGCACCAGACTCTTTTATGGAGTTTTCCAAAGGCTCTGTATGCCTTTACTATTCTGTTGCCTATCTCTTTCTTGATTGTGGCATCCAAGGAAAAAATGCTTCCCAGATAGAATCATAGAATCATAGAATAGTTAGGGTTGGAAAGGACCTTGAGGTCATCTAGTTCCAACCCCCTTGCCATGGGCAGGGACACCCCACACTAAACCATGCCAAGGCCTCATCCAACCTGGCCTTGAACACTGCCAAGGATGGAGCATTCACAACCTCCCTGGGCAACCCATTCCAGTGCCTCACCACCCTCTCAGTAAAGAATTTCTTCCTTAGATCCAATCTAAACTTCTCCTGTTGAAGTTTGAACCCATAACCCTTTGTCCTGTCACTACAGTCCCTGATGAAGAGTCCATTCCCAGCTTCCTTGTAGGCCCTCTTCAGATACTGGAAGGCTGCTATGGGATCTCCACGCAGCCTTCTCTTCTCCAGGCTGAAAAGCCCCAACTTTGTCAGCCTATCTTCATACGGGAGGTGCTCCAGTCCCTGATCATCCTCGTGGCCCTCCTCTGGACTTGTTCCAACAGTTCCATGTCCTTTTTATGTTGAGGACACCAGAACTGCACACAATACTCCAAGTGAAGTCGTCACAAGAGCAGAGTAGAGGGGCAGGATCACCTCCTTTGACCTGCTGGTCACGCTCCTCTTGATGCAGCCCAGGGTATGGTTGGCTTTCTGGGTGGTGAGGGCAACTGCTGAACTGCTGAACTGACTTAAGCTCTGACTTGCCAATGGTAATGTGGGGAGGATGGTAATCTTCTTGTGGTGCAGGTTGGTAGAGAACTACTGTCTTCTTCAAGCTGACTTCCAGCCCAAAAAGATCAGCTGCCTCTGCAAAGCAAGATCTTAAGCACTGCAGAGCTGTTTCTGTGTGGGCAACAAGGGCGACATCATCAGCAAAAAGCAATTCACGGACAAGGTGATTTAGAGTCTTAGTGTGGGCCTTCAGTTGCCTTAGGTTGAATAGGTTCCCATTGGTATGATATCGAATATAAATGTGATTTTGTTTGTCAAGGTCTACAGTACCCTTGGAGCATCATGCTGAAGAAGATTGTGGATAAAGTTGGTGCTAGAAAACAACCTTGTTTCACACCACTAGTTACTGAGAGGGGCTCAGAGAGTACATCACCATATCTGACTTGGCCGCGCTGATCCTCATGTAACAGAATAATAATTTTGAGGAACCTGGGGGGGCAACCTATTCGTTCCAAGATCAGCCACAGGCCTTTTCTGCTCACAGTGTCAAAAGCTTTGGTGAGGTCAGTGAAAGTTACATAGAGCCCCTTATTCTGTTCTCTACACTTCTCTTGCAGTTGTCTGAGAACAAATACCATGTCTGTGGTACTTCTATTAGCTCTGAAACCACACTGACTTTCAGGTAGAAGTTCTTCTGTGATAGCGGGTACTAATCTGTTCAAGAGTATTCTTGCAAGGATTTTTCCAGCAATGGAGAGCAGAGTTATACCTCGGTAGCTTGAGCAGTCTGACTTTACACCTTTTTTCTTATACAGAGCGATGATGATTGCGTCACTAAAATCTAGTGGTAATTTACCTTGTTCCCAACAGCGCACAACTAGCTCGTGAAATTTAGCATGAAGTGCTTGGCCTCCATGCTTCCAGATTTCGGGTGGGATTCTGTTGACCCCAGCTGCCTTGCCTGTTTTCATCTACTGTATAGCCTTAAAAGTCTCTCCCATGGTAGGAGCTATATATCCAATTCGTTTTTCACTGGGTGTTGTAAAATATGCTGGATTCCTGCACCTTGGACTACATGATTAGCACTGAAGAGTGTTTGAAAATATTCAGACCAACGATTCAGGATGGAGATTTTATCTTTAAGAAGCATTTGGCCATCTGCACTAAGTAAGGGGCTTAGAACCTGGTATGTGAGTCCATACACTGCTTTCAGAACCTCATAGAATCCTCTGTGGTCACCCAAATCTACTTATACTTGAGTCTTTTCTGCTAGGTTGAGCCACCACTTGTTCTGGATGTCTTGAAGTTTCTGTTGGAGTTTACTGCATGCAAGATGAAAGGCTGCTTTTCTTACATGGCAAAATGGCTGAGCAAGGTGTGCTTGATGAGCAGATCTCTTCTTTGTCAGCAATTCCTGGACCTCCTGATTGTTATCGTCAAACCAGTCTTTGTTTTTCTTTAAGGAGAACTCAAAGGATTCTTCGGAGGACTGCAGGATGCTATTCTTAATATGTTGCCAAAGCGTTTCAGGAGAAGAATCTGTAAGATGGTCTTCAAGCCTGGTTTGAAGGTTAGCCTGAAAGCTGTCCCTCACTGAGGCTATTTGAAGGGTATTAACATTGAGCCTCCTCCTCAGAATGCCACCCCTCTTAGGTTTGGGCTTAAAGTGGAGGTTAAGTTTTCAGTGCACAAGGCGGTGGTCTGTTTGACATTCTGCACTAGGCATCACTTGGGTGTGACAGACATTGCGAACATTTCTCTGGCGCACTAAGACATAATGAATAAGGTGCCAATGTTTAGATCAAGGATGCATCCAGGTTGTCTTCAGGCTGGCTTTCTGCTGGAAAATGGTGTTGGTGATGGTAAGCTGCTGCTCTGCACAAAACTCTAGCAAGAGGTGACCATTATCATTGCAGCTACCAACACCGTGCTTGCCTAGTACTCCTTTCCAGGTTTCAAAGTTCTTACCTACTCTGGCATTGAAGTCACCAAGAATTATGATCTTATCATCTATAGGAACCTTTTGAGTGAGGTGATGCAGGTCAGTGTAGAATTTGTCTTGTTCTGCAGGGTCAGCTTGCAGAGTTGGAGCATATATGCTGAAAAGAACAACATGTTGCTTATTGTGTAGTGGAAGGCGTAAGGAGATAAAATGATTGGAATGACCTATTGGCAAATTTTCAAGTTTAGAAATGATGGAGTTTTTAATCATGAAGCCAACTCCAGAAAGATGACTCAGTTTTGGATTTGCCTGACCAGTAGAGTGTATAGCTGGCACCATGTTGTTTAAGGCTACCTTCCTCATGAAGGCAAACTTCACTGAGAGCAGCAATTTCGATGTTGAGTCGTGACAGTTCATGGGCAATTAGCGCAGAACGGCGCTCAGGACGCCCACTGTTTGCTGTATCAAGAATGGTTCTGATGTTCCAACATGGGAGTGTCAATCTGGACACATCTTTGGAGGCAGGTGTATGCCTTTGTCTCTTTGTCTTTAATTGACCACAACAGAAGATGCCCGTTGGCCGTGGCTAGCCAACTGGGTGGGAGGGGAGATGAGCTTTGGTTAGGCCACCTTTTCTAGGCCTCTCTCCATATGGAGCAAGCAGTGCTCTCCTTGAAAAGAGGCTGCTTGGTCATTCAGGATGTTGCTGAACAAGACTGTCATCTCCTGGGTCAGTCTCGAGCGACCAATGTCCTGAATCGCCTGCATGCAGGGTTGGGTCTGAGACTTCCAGTGCACCTTACCACCTGCCGTTTTGTCCCTCGCCTGTCGCCACAGGGCTTTGCAAGTGTGGGTAAACCCTTTGGGCCTGCGCAGTGGATTTTTCAGGTGAGGCACAGCATGCGCAGAACTGGCCCCACCGTTTACACCTGAGGTTTATCTGCCAGGGCCTAGCGAGCTTGGATGGTGACAGCAAAGTCCTCAGGTCGTAGGTTTGGTTAGAGTATCCTTCTCTTAGATGGATGGCCTTACAAGGCTAAATGGGCTCCATCTGCCTGGGTTTGAAGTTAGAGTTGTCCTTCTCCTGGGATGGTTGCCCGGAGGCTAGTGAGCCCGTCCTGCCCATGGACACACTTTGTCTGACCCTTCAGTAGAGACCTGTCTGGCATGGGAGACCCTACCGGAGGCATGTGCCACCACCAGCATAGCTCTCAACCTCACAAAGGCACACAAGCTCTTTCCCCACTACCAGGGGGTGTCTGTGAAAGAGAATATCAGAATATCAGTGGATCAGTAAATAAAAATAGTAAGAGCAACAATAGTACTAATGACACACACACAACTGCTTAAATTGTATTCTTAATCTAGACCTCCACAATTTTTACTTTTTACGTCTCAAGGATTTGGCTGGTTTTTGTTTGTTTGTTTTTTTTTTTTTTAATTTTGAGGCATAGGCAAACCATCAAATAACTCTGGAAGCAAATACTTTTGCTCTGCTATTTGCACACTTTGAGCATGTGGGAGAGAGGGGGGAAATTTCTGATGGAAATTTCAGTCATGCTTATAAAATGAGTGTAACATGAATAAGTTAAAAATGTGTTGTTGCAGACTAGTAAAACTTTCAGCCAGAACAGGCCCAGGTTTCAGATTAAGTAGTAGATTCATCTTGTCTAATTATACCTTTTAAAAGCTGAAAAGAGGTAATATGAGTTATTTCATGCACAATGGCTGCAAACAGTATGCCTGACCTGCATTTATATTTCACATTGAGCCTGGAATGACCACAAAACATTAAAAAATCCTGTAACTTCTGCACATAACTGTGATTTTTATTTATTTTTTTTTTAACAAGCATGCTGCAGCTTCAAAATTCTGATTAATATCTGGTATTTGTGTTGTGTGTTTTCTTCTAGTCACTAGTCCTATAGACTTTCCAAATGTTTTGGCCATTGTTACTGTGGTTTCATAAGAAATACAATGAATCTGCAGGTTCAAAAATGATGTAGAGAATACATTAGGTTCTGAGCCTGACAAAATACAATGAGGAAAGGCTATTCCTGAACTTGTTGGTGTATTTCTTTTCTTTTGTTTTTATTTTATTGACAACTTCACTGTAACTTTTGTATTTTTTTTTTTTTTCTGTTTTATTCAAAGTAAGAATCGGGGTCAGTTAATATAAAAGGCAGACATGGGCTGATACAGCATGGTATATAGCTCTGAAGTGAATCTGAAGATGTGTGGATTCTTTCCTCATCATATTCCCCCACCTGACAGTGATACAAATCCACTGGAATTTTCATCAGTAAAAAATGGTCAGGTACATTTGTTTGTAGAAAATGCTTTGATATTTTTAAGGCATGATTCTATGTAGATAGACAAGTTGTCATTACTGCGATGTGATGCTTAGTATTAGACCTATGTCAGCATCTTAAAACAAGTCCTATGTTTGCCTCAGAATATCCCTCAAGTAGACATTTAATTTCTTTTGATTTGCTAGGTCCAAAGTGTTTTTAATAACTTTGAGAAATTCTGAAAAATAATAAATTTAAAGCTACTACCTATCCAAACCGTGACATTAAAACAGCACTGGCAAAATAAAGGATCTTCATTGTGGAAATACTTTGGAGGTTGCAGGTACACAAGGTCGCAACAATATTTTGTCATTTGGAACTTGGTTATGCTGATAGCACACTGATGTTTTAGTTGTTGCTAAATAGCACTTACCCTGATCAAGGACTTTTCAGTCTCATGCTCTGCCAGTGAAGAGAGGCACAAGAAGCCGGGAGGGACCAGAGACAGGGCACCTGACACAAACTAGCCAAAGGGATATTCCCTAACACAACACATCATGCTCCATTCATGAAGCATGTGTGCAGGGGTTGGTGTTGACTTGCAGCCACCAGTCACTGTTCAGGGGTGGGATGGGCATTGGCCAGTGGGTAGGGAGCAATTGTGCTGTGCAATGTTGTTTCTTGGATTTTATTCCACTTTCTTTCTTTTGCATTATTATTATTACTGTTATTGTTTTAAATTATTAAACTGTTTTTATCTCAACCTGTGTGTTTTACCCTCATCCAGTTCTCCTCCACATCCCACCACGGGATAGAGTGTGGGGTGTTAAGTGAGCAACTGTGTGGTATTTTGTTGCCTTCTGGGGTTAACTCACAACATGCTGAAAGACAGCCTTTTTAATTAGCTGCATAGTACACAAAATATGCCATACAAGTATCTGATTATTTTACAAGATTGAACAGATACTTTTTCACTGGGGAAGTTGTAAAGTATTTGTTTTTCTGTGCATAGCATAGAACACTGTTTGAACAAGAAGTTTTATGGGCATTAGTAACTTCCCTGCCACATATAACTGAATCTAGAACTATTGGTCCAACAGAGAATTACAACAGTATTCTGATTGACTTAACAAATAGAGACATTTGAGTGGCTTGTATAAAGTTGCCCTGGAAAAGGAGAATTTTTATTATAACATGTAGCCTGAAACTATCTGATGGAAAATGAAAATATAACAGCCAGGTAAAAATATTTCCTGAGAATTAAAAAGTAGGAATCTAAAAGTCACATACCATGTAAGAAATGTACCAATGCAACAATCATTTAGTCATTCCTATAGACAGTTTTTGCCCTGTCTTATTAAATGTCTGAGTTTAATTTATGGAAAAGTACTTATTCCCAACCTGCTCATGTAGTGACGTCAGATTGAAATCTCTTGTGCACTTTGATCTCCAATAGCTAGCATTGTGATAAAGGAAGCATGTATTTCTAATTACATTCAATAAAACAAAATCCTCAACCTGTCCCTCTATTATTGAACTGGATGTAATTGTTTTTAAAATACTGAGTTTAATCCAGTATTTTAACATGATCTGGGATTTAATCGAAATCAGAGTATTTTATGGTAATGTCTCATTTAATCAACATTTCAAAACAGAGTAGGCTAGTAGAGGAGTAAAAGCTACATGACCGCTTCTGTCTTTGCCACAGCTTCTTTGCCACAGCTTCTGTCTATCCAGGGAAAGATGTTACCTCTCTGCACCTCATTTTACAGATCTATGAAATATGGATAATTATACCTTTCCCTAACAGTTCCTTTGAGTTCTGTCAATGCACCACTGTCTTGGGTTCAGCAGTAGCAGTCATTTTTCTCTTTCTTAGTAGCTGGTGCAGTGCTGTGGTTTTGACTTTTGGCCTGGGGACAGCGCTGATAATATTGATGTTTTTAGTTGTTGCTAAGTCACGTTTGCGCTGACCAAGGACTTTGTGAGTCTCATGCTCTGCCAGGGAGGAGGAGAAGCCGGGAGGAAGCAGGGACAGGACACCCGACCCAAACTAGCCAAAGAGGTATTCCATACCACAGCACGTCATGCCCAGGATGTAGAACTGGGGGCAGTTACCCGGAAGGGAGATCACTGCTGGGCTGGGCTGGATATCGGTTGGCGGGTGGTGAGCGGTTGTATTCTCTTCCCTTGTTATTTCCATTATCATTATTATTATTGGTGGCAGCAGTAGTGATTTGTGTTATACCTTAGTTACTGGACTGTTCTTATCTCAACCTGTGGGAATTACATTCTTTCGATTCTCCTCCCCATCCCTCCGGGAGTGAGGGGAGGAAGGGGGGGGGAGTGAGCGAGGGCTGCGTAGCTGAATTGACAGGCTGGGCTTAAACCACAACAGCCACATGTTATCATCTACTTCTACTCTGTGATGCTATTCATTATAATTTTGAATGATTAAGAAAGCTAATAGACTATAATTAAGAAAGCTGTATCTGAGTATGCAGAGGTCCAAGGGAAGGTGTCGTGGTTTAAGCCAGTCGGCAAGTCAGCCACGCAGTTTCTACTCCCCCCCGCCACCCTGAGCGATGGGAAGGAGAATCAAAAGAATGTAACTCCCACGGCTTGAGATAAAAACAGCCCAGTAACTAAGGTATAACACAAATCACTACTAAGTGATAACACAAATAATAATAATGGTAAGAGAAATAACAAGGGAAGAGAATACGATACCACCCACTGAAAACGAGCCTGACAAAGCAGAGAATGTGCCCTTCCGGGAAACTCCCAGTTGCATCCCCAGACATGATGTGCTGTGGTATGGAATACCTCTTTGGATAGTTTGGGTCAGGTGTCTTGTCCCTGCTTCCTCCCAGCTTCTCCTCCTCCCTGGCAGAGCATGAGACTCAGAAAGTCCTTGGTCAGGGTAAACATTCTGACCATCAACTGAAAACATCGGCTTTATTAGTATTATTCCCAGGCTGAAAGTCAAAACCACAGCGCTGCACCAGCTACTAAGAAGGAGAAAAACTGACTGCTACTGCTGAACCCAGGACAGAAGGCTGATGCAGGTAGCTAAAGGTATTGTATGTGTTTTTCTAAAGATTTCTGAAGATCATACTGGAAGTGTGTCCTGAAACTGAACAAACTCTGGGAAGGTTCTGCTTTGACAAGAGCAGATAGATAGATGGCATAATGGGAGTAATAACTTGACTGGCTGCTGAAGTAGTTTTTTTCCTATAAAGCAACTTTACTTCTCTTGCCCAGCCTAAGCTGGAGCCTCCTGTTTCTTATCTATAAATATTTCTTATGTAAGGAACTGAAAATGTGCATCGTAGATATCTTTTATACAGAGATATATGGCAAGCTGTGTGCAACATTCTTTCAGTGATAATAGTTTTGTCCCCATGGGGGTACTGGGAGAGGACCTCTTGTAGCATGAGCATCTAGGGAGAGTCAGTTAATGATCACAGTATGATTAATCATGTATGGAGGACATTAATCATATATGGAAGACATAGTTAAAGGCATAATCATATATTGAAGGACAGTTCATCTTTGAACTTCACAGTTGCCATTTTGTGAGCAGCCATTGAACTATCTGGGCTTTATTCTTGAAGAGGGAATGAAGTCTTGGCACTGTTACCTGTGATCTGCTTAGTTTTAAAGACAGCTGATAGATCCCACAGTATCAGTGCTGATGTGAGTCTCCTTCCTCTGGCCGTAAGGACACCATCCATCAGTGCCATCAAAACTATTCTTCTGCTTTGTGTTTGTGAGGGAGCTGTGTGAAGGTCCACACCTCATAGTTTGCCAGTAAATGACAATAGATATCAGTTCATATCTACCTCATGAGTTTGAACCTTTCATGAAGATGGAGTATCACATCAAATAAGCTCAGTGCCCTCCACTACTGTATCAGAATCCTTTCAGAGGTCCCCCTTCATGGGTTGCATTTCACCCATGTTGAGCATAGCTTCTGAAATAGCATAGCTATTTCAGTCAAAACAGTCCTTGTTAAGAAAACATATGCATTTACTGCAGGCTGCTGTGTTTTTTATGGGTATTTACAATCTTTAATCAACTGGACTATTAACAGTGATGTATTCTTTCATATTCCTGCATCTGCAAAGCTCAGATTGGTTACCTTTTCAAAACATATAAAAGGCTGTATTGAGTTAATTTTCTTTTGCATGTATGATTTCACACGTTTTTCTGTTAATGTTACATGAGCAGATTTGGGTCAGCTTTGTGTTAATTTGCTGTATTGGAAGTGAATATCAAGAAGTTTAAACAGTGAGAGCTGGTGGGAACATATCTACCACACTGAAGCATTTAATACTTTTTTTAAAAAGCCCTTGACTTTGGTGTAGCTTCAGTTGACCTCTGTTGTAATACAGAGCACCATTTTAGGATGGGGGAAGCCATGTGTGAAGAGAAATAATGGTTAAAAAAACCCCACTGTCTTTGTTTGTCTTGCCTTTTCTGCATAAGTACACACATAGGAAACCTAGGACTATACATACTGTTTCTATTCACATGATCTGTTGCGTCTTTCCAGAACCACTTTTCTACAAGTCCTTATTTTTAAAGCAGAAACACTAAGGAAGTCAACAGTGAGTCCTACACTGAAAACTGAAGATCATTTTGCTGCTAGTATAAACTGAACAGAAGTGTTTTCCTCAGGTATTATGGAAGCTTGCTAGCAACATCCTTTCATTCAGTCACCCTTTTTCAAAAAGGATTCTGATAATATTTTAAGCACAGATTATATCTGCACATTTTCTATTTCCTTCTGCAGTATATCTTTTCTTCCTCAAACTACAGCTAAAATCTTGCCCTTCTGGTTTTGCTAACCTTTGTTTTGTCTCACTCTTGAAATCATATTATAAATTCTATGTGGCAGGGCCCATTCTTCTTACAGCAGTCTGAAAATGCCTTTTAGAATTTCATGTACTGTAAAGGTAATGGTTAAAGATTTTTAAAAAACCCTTTTGGTTATATTCAGTTCTATGGATGGCTGTGATGCTGATATGCATGATTTAAATAAACAGGCTGTGTGACACACATTCTCATTTTAAATGATACTAAAAGTGAGCTTTTTAGCCCAGTAAAGCAAGCCAAAAGAAAGTACGAATGTAATGATATATTTTTAATATAAATAATAGCAAGAAGAGTTTGAATTATGATAGCGATACATTGCCATAACCAAAGGAAGTCTATAGCAGAGTGAGAAATAGAGGTCTGTTTTCAAACCAGTGGCACAAATACCAAGGAATGAACTTTAATGTCTTGTATCTCATTCACTGCTTTTATGTTTTGTACAAGGGAGCAGTCTGAGCAGTTTCACTTTTTGAATCCTGTGATGTTATAATTAAGACATTTCTCCAAATTGATTGCTGTTTTACTGAAAGACAGAAATTTGTATGACATTTTTTATGTCTTTAAACAAGAATAAAAAAAAGAAATAAAACTGCTGTTATGCAAAATCATGCTAGTGGTCATAGGTTTATCATCAGTGTCAAGATTTCTTGGTTCAGCTTCTGGCTTTGTGTGGAAATGTGGTTTGGTAACTGTGGAGAGCACAGCCAAATACATAGATTTGAAATGCAGCTTGGCTAAGTATGTGCAACTTGGGTCTGCTCTGTTAAAAACCTGGGGTTTGATTCCTGCTGCACCACAAATGACAGCTCCTGAGTTAATCCATCTGCAAACTATGGGAAATGATACTTGTCTGTTTCTTAATGAGGCCTTGCTGCATAATAAGGGTTATGTAGTGCATAGAATTATTAACGTCAGATGAAGAGCTGCAACTAGAACTTGTGGCTCACTGCCCATCATATTTTTGCTAGGATAAGGGTGCTTTACAGATGTAATTTGCTTGTATACTCTGGAGCTGTATGGAAGTTTTTTGAAGGCTTGGAGTTTAATGGATGTGATTAGCATATTGGGAGTTCCATGGAGCTCTGGGCATGCCTAATGCAGTTAGGGGCTCAATGTGCTGGGAAGAAAAACTCAGAGGAGTTTTGATATGTCAGAAACTGTAAACCTAAGTACTCTTAGTGCAGATTTAATTCATTCGTGGGAATGACTCCTGCTGATAATTTAGGGAAGATAGCAAAGAGGTAACTCTGAGGCAGAAAGTGTGGATGATTTTAGACCAAAGTATTCATGTTTGGCAAAATTAAAAGTAGAATTACATAATTCTATGCTTTTATCCTGAGGCTTTTTAGGTGGCTTCTTTGTAGGCAAAATGTCCATGGATGCCAGCAGGATTTTTTTCTGTGTAAGGAATACTGGAATACATTGTAGTTAGTAAGGCTTGCTTTGCATCAGAGATTGTTGAGGAATGGTTGAACTGGGCAAGTATAACTTAAAAGGGCACTTGTAAGTGGTACAAGTCCCTGTAAGCAGATCTCTAGTTTATGTTAATTGTCAGAATTTTTCTGAAGGTGATGGAGATTCAATGTACATCCCAGCTGAGGAATTAGTCCCGTGAGAGAGAGATTCAGGCTGAACTCTGCTGAGTTGGAAAGAAAGTGGAGGCATCTTCTACTTATGTCTCCCTTGTGTTATCTCATCTTGGTTGCCTGACATTGTTGATGGTCTGAAGAAATCTGACTGAGGCTGGATTATTTATGTATGGAGATGGCAGGATAAAACTTATTTATACCTGCTCACATTTGTTTTCATGAATAAGTAACTGCCTAGCCCTTTCTGAAGTAGTAGGGTCAAAGGGCATTTGATACTGAGCATTCAATGTAACTAAATATTTGCAGGTATGTTGAACATATTTTGTTTTCACTGAAGTAATCGGTATAGCCTCACATTCCATAAGGTATTAATGCAGTATGGCAGAGATAAGTATATCATAGACACAGGAGCAGAGCTAAAGTACTGTCATATGTAAGCTGTTAGTGTAATTATATTTTTTAAGTGGTGCCTTAAATTGGTTGCTTGAACTGTGTTTCAGTTTCTGTAGAAGAAACAGTAGAAAATAATTTATATGAAGGCTTCAACCTTTTGTTTAAATCAATAGCACATAAAGCATTTTAAGTTTGCTTTTTTATTGTTGAAGTCCCATAATCTATGAGGCACACTTGGTCATGAAGTAGCTTGTTATTAAAATATAATATCATGTTCATCTGTGATTATTATTTTAATTCACTGCTCGGTTGACTTATACAAAGCTGCCTGAACTCTTTCAGTAACCACTCTCCATTCGCCTGCATTACATTTAATTTATACCAAGATGATAAAAAATTTGATTTATTTTACAACAGATCAGTAATTGTGCTCTACAAATAAGTCCGTAATGATAATCAACAGTATTTTCAACATAATTTAATTTGTCTTCTCCCGAGAGGTAGTTAAATGCAGTAATAATAACACTACTGTTATGGACTCTGCTGCAGTTAATCATGGCCTGAATATGCAGACAGCCCCAATATTGTATTGACAGAAATTAAATTAACCATCAGCTTGGGCAATCAGTGGCTGTACAGCTATTAAAAGTAATAAAGGCAACAAACCCCAACCATAGCCAATTACATTTTGACATGTAAACGAAAAAAGACAGATGCTTTTGTTTCGAAATTTTTATTTCATTGAAAGTAAAGAAGACGTATCTTTTCATATACATTATTTCCTATGCCTTAATTAACCAATAATACACATCACAGCCTAAGAATCATACTGATATAATGTAGCATCACAGGTATATTTTTAGTGCCTCTTAACCCAACCATTTCAAGTCTCTATATACAATGGCTTGGTATATGCTGCAAAAGGTATATATCAAAATGCACAGACAAGACAAGGTGCAACCAACATTCTAAAACAATTTTGAGAGATTAGAAAAAGGTATCTCTTTGAGTTTAGTGTGGCATAGTTTTCCTAAATCCTGCCAAGGTGAGAAGCAAGACTCCAATTTTCTAAAAGGACTAATGACTTGGATTGTGCTTTGGAGGGGAGAAACGAAGAGTTATTGTTTTCACTGTATAGGTGGTTAGCACTTTTTCTTTTTTTTTGTAAAATGAAGCATCCATAACTTTATAAAACTTGCTTTTATGTTGTGTTCGCTTTAATATCTATTTTGTCTGGCAAAATCACATATATAAGTGTATTCAAAAGCTATATTATATGACATGGTAAAGTTTAAATACTTCTTGTAAATACACTTGTATACAAAATATTAAATTTATTTATATTTAAGGGGAAATAGAGTAGTTCACACCTAAGGCCTATGGATATTTTATCAGAAAGCAATGTTTTGCCTAAACAAATCAGAAGAGTTCACAGGTAAAAAATTCTGAACATCTGAATATGTTTAATTTACCTTGTAGTGGTTTCTATAGGTTTACAGCTTGAAAAGTATGTATTTCAGCTTATTGCAATTTATATCTCAGGATGCAAGAGCAATAAAATAACATAATATGTCATTGTTCTTTATCAAAATCAAACCCAGCACATGCAAGAAGAGTATTTTGAGAAATAAAGACTTATCTGTCACTTTAGACAATGTTTCATAATCTTGCATAGCATTTTCCTGGTGTATCACTAACTTTAAAAGTGTTTTGAAAACTTGGTGTTTGTACAATGATGTGTTACTTGATTTTTTCAGACTGATGACCAAAGTCCCTGCATGGCAGAAGGATGAAGCTTTTTAGATCAGAACTGAATTTCATTGCCTAACCCCATAACAATCTATAACAAGGTTAGTCCAGATCCATTGAAAAGTATAAATACCTGCTTAATTTGACACATAATATTACTGAATTCATGAGATTTTTCCAGTTCCTGAGGAGTTTGCTGGATAGGGGCCTTAGCCAGGAGATGAAAATAATCCTTCACCTTTAAATCTTTTTGCTCCTTAGACTTCTTAAATTCAATATAGTTCACTTACATAGAAAAGGAGAATAATCCTGCAGGAACTACAAGATAAAACTTTGTGGCTTGGTTTATGAAGGTCAAGCTAGGAGCTCAAGGTTTTTGGAAATTCCCTTGTGGCCATAAAAGTCATGAATTGAAGTTCTTAAAAAGTTTGCTCAAGGCATATAGAAGAGATTTCTCTTATTCCATAACAAAGCCCAAAATTCAGCCCTCTCCAGCCATTTTGAAAAAAGTCATTCTGTAGTATATGTGACAGATCACAATGTTATAAAGGCTTTGTTTGAGCTCATGGAGAATCATTGTTATAAACAGTGTATACTCGCCTCAGCCATCAGCGGTCTAGCTATAATAAATTTCTTCAAAGATCGTTTTCATGTACCATTTTGGTGTATATTTCATGTAGAATGTGCACTTACCTCTAAGGATGAATGTAATAATATGCTGTTGCATGTTAATGTTTAGATGTAGAGTTTGGTTTAGGTATGTCATGTGATGACAAAATTCAGGCTTCTTTAAGTTGTACAGCATTGAAAAATTCCTCTTCTAGTTATGTTTCTGGGCTTCAGTTTTCTTAGACTTTATAAATAACTTTCTTTACTGAAAAACAATGGTTTTGTAAATAGGTAGTACGAGGACCAATATCTATTATGACATTTCTAATGAGGAAAGACAGCTATATCACTGATGGCTATTTCAGTAATGAGTTATCTTTCCCCTCTGTAGCAATGAAGATAAATGTCATAACAGACATCAACTATCATTGTAATGCAATTTTTCTCAACATACATTTACAACAGCATTTGTTGTAAATGGTGTTGATTGCTGACAGAAACTCAGAGGGTGGGAGATATGATTCCTCATACTCACAGTGCAGGAAATACAGCTTAGATAATGAATATTATAGCTGATGCATATTTGCTTCCATCCTATAACTTTCTTCCAGGTTGCCTGCAAGTTCCATAAAGGAATCCACTGCATTAAATGCAATCTGGAAATTCTTTCGCCTCAGACATTAATATATATTCACTTGTATTTGTTCAGAAAAGCAAGGTACACAATATGGAAGTAAGCAGCAAATTGCAACTGTATTAATTGTAAATTGATTCAACAGGATAGGAATCTTATTATAATTTTGAGGGTTTAAAAATAAAAACTAATCTTACAGTGGTGTACTAAATGAAAAGGCTGCTTCTTTTCTACTTCAGCATTAAATTAAACATGAAAGTATTTCAGCCCTTACTGTGCCTAAGTTTATAGACAGGGAACAACTTACCATAAACAAGACAAATCTAGAAAATCTGTGTTTGGCATCAGCCACAGCAGCAAGTCTATTGTTATTTCTTTGTTCTGGCTCTTAAACCATTGAGATCTAGACCACCAGATTTACTTTGATAAATGCAAACAGCAAATAGGTAAATTAAGCCAAAATCAAACCTAAACTAAACCGAAACCAAAAAGCCTTCCAAACTATTTGTGCCAGTTTTGCTTTCTGTGAAATATTTCTCTTGATATCTTCAAAGACCATGTTTCAAAATGGGCTGGTCAGGGTAAAAGAGAATGTAGCAAAACAACTCTCCTAGTCGTGAGGAACTTCCAGGAAGGATTCCAAATGGTCTTGCAACTAGGAAATCCATAACTGCCCTTAGCTTCACAAATTAACTAAGCCAGAAAATTTGGCTCCATCTTACCATTTTGCTGTCAGTGAAAGCAAGGGAGTTGATCCTTAAACATCTTTGCTGCCTTTTTCACCTACCTAGGAAAGAATTTTGAGGGTTTACTGAGAGTCTCTATTTGCTATGACAGAGTATCAGCTGTTGTCTCCAGTTAGCGGAGATTCTTTTCTTGTAAATGTTACTCTTTAAGCAGTACAAAATGAACTGGCCACCATTAAACTGTTTTATAGAGCCTCAATGAATGTTATTCACTGAAATGAATATATCACTGAAAATTGTATAATGCTGAGCAAGATTGTCCTGGCCGTCCATGTATGTATTTAGTCCAGTCACACAGTTCATGCTGAATGGTACAATATTTATGGAATAATATTGTACCAAACCTGCATAAGGTCTACAGGTATTTGCACACGTATAACCCTAGAAATATTTCTGTTTCTTCAAGAAGTCAGCATTCACTCTTTCCTTCATTTGCCAATTTCATGTATTTTATTTGAAATATTTAAACAATGCAAAACCTCTTTGTTGATATACTGCATAAATAATTAAGGTCAGGAATGAAAAGAATAGGGCTCTTAAAAACTGCTATCTCAGCTGTCTCTTGGATGGTATTTTTCCATTCTAGCTGTTCTTAGTGGACATGTAGCTTACTATCATTACTATTTATGGATAACATAAAATGAGAAAATATTAGCATGGAACATCCCCTACTTTAAACTGTTAGCTTTTGCATTCCTTCACTCCGATATTGACAATCTTAATATTGCATTATCATGTATTTCTCTGTCCAAAGTTGTCTTGGGTGAGAAGTAACTCTTTTAGAAGAATTTCTCAATAAGAATAGATTTTGAAATTGCTGTGTTTGTATGCTTGCTATATACAAATGCACATATATATTACATAACATTGTTGTATTATTAATCATGTTAGCATTAAAAATATTTCCTTAAATTAACAACAATCACGAGTATACATATACAAAGAACAGAAAGGTTGATATGGAGTGAAATTTATTGCAAGGTAATTGTGAGTGAGAACAAAACTTCTTAAATGACCTGAAACTTTCATTGAAAAGCAAAGTTATTTCTTCATGTTCCTTCTTTCCTTACATTTTTTTCTAATAACTAAGTTGTAAATGGTACTTGATTTTGTGATAATATAATGAGGCCCAATAACTATAACTTCAGTGAAATGAGGACTTCATCTCTTTGTTAGAAAGATCTCTGTATGTTGCTATACTTCGTAGTTTTATGATAAAAAAAAAAGAAAGAAAAAAAAAAGAAATTATTTCTTTTATTCCTCCCATACTTTCTATAGTTGAGAAGTATTGACCTCATATTTGGATTGCATATCCTGGAAAATTGTAGAGTGGAAAAAACAATTGCTTCAGGATGTATAACTTGTTCATTTTAGTGTTCCTAACAATTTATTTTGATCTAACATTAATGAAAGCATGCCCAGACAAGTACATAGGGAAACTCAAAGGCTGTGGACACAAACTGGTACTGGTATTTCACACTGCAGCCTCTCAAAGAGATAGAATATAAAATCCAATGAGTGGATCTGTAGTACTGCAGTTACCAGTCAATAACTTGTGGATTAATTAACTGTCCACTTTCAAAAAATACAGAATCTTATTATGCTTTCCTTGGGAGTTAGTATGTTAAGGCAGATGCCACAACCACAGTTTCTGTTATCTAGACTGCACATTTGAGATACCCAGTTGTTTGCATTATTACTAACCACTACATGAACACAATCACCCTCTTGCTCACAGGACATGCCATGGGAATGGGAGCTGGCATTTGACTACCTCTAGAGCTGCAGACTGGCTGCCGAAATATACACTTGACTTAATCAGTGAGAAGAAACAGTGAGATTATAAGCAATAGCTGAACAGTAAGTGTCTCTTTTCCCAAGTAACAAGTGATAGGACAAGAGAAAGTGGCCTCAAGCTGCACCAGGCTAGGTTTAGACTGGATATTGGGAAGAATTTCTTCAGCCAAAGGGTAGTCAGGCATTGGAACAGGCTTCCCAGGGAAGAGGTGGAATCACTGTCCCTGAAAGTGTTCAAAAACAGTATAGATGAGGCCCTTACTGACAGTTTTGTGGTGGACTTGTCAGTCCTGGGGTAACAGTTGGACTTGATGATCTTAAAGGTCCAACCTAGTTGATTCCGTGATTCCATGATCATCCTTGTTATGCTGGTATTGTCTAGAAACCAGTGGCAACAGATCAAACCAGAAAACCATAACTTAAAGAAACAATGTGATATTTTGATAGCACTTGTTTTAAAAATGCAAGCACAGAGCAGCTTGATTTTAAGCATGTTGTTGTTTTAAAGCCATAACAGCTGAATGAGCCTTTCTCTGGATAAGCTTTCTGTATTAGCTGTCAGTTTCTGTACTTCTGTTCATTCCTGAAAAGTGCTAAAGGACATATTTCCTCAATATTCTGTTTGGGGCCAAGTGTTTGCTAGGCTGAAACATCTGATACAGGAGTCTTATCCTTCTCTTTAAATTTTGCCATAATTGCAAAATTTAATTTTGCATTTAACTCAAATGGCACAGACCGTTGACTTGCAATGCAAACCATGGAATCTTCTCATAAAGAGGGATGAAAAATTAGAAATAAAAAATAAAAAAGGTAGCATATTCATTATATGAAAGGTAGTGCTCTTACTTAGGGTTTCTGAGTATGAGAATTTACTGGGGAAAAGAAGTAATGCAGAAAACACTACCTCAAACTGCTTCATCATCCTTCTTGTAATATTTTATTTTTAAAACCATTAATGGACATATTTCAAACTGCTGCTTTATCATTGTCCCCTTCTTACTCTGATTTTGCCTTCTATTCCATTGCAGTATTTAATTTCCATCTATGACATCATCTTAATCCTCACTAGGGGAAGGGGAAAAAGAGACGGGGAGAGAAAGGAAAAAAAAAACAAACCACCCTAACAGAAAAAAACCCCTTCCTTGGCAACAGAAATACCTTTAAGTGTAACATAATTACCGTCTCTCTGCCCTTTCTCCCCCCTCTGGGACTATTCAGAAAACCCTACAACATACACTTAAATCTTCAACTTCTCAGAGACACTACACGCAGATGGGAAAGATTTGATTAAAATTACAGTGCTTTAGGTTCAACTTCACCTATTAAGAAAAAAAAAGGATCTGGGGCTGGACTTTTTTTCCCTGAGAAATAACTAGGCCACAGTAATTACAGACAGGGCCCTGCTGTGCACCATGAATAGGATCCCTGGGGTGGTATTTTCCTGTAACCTGTCTATGTAAGGCTGTTGACATCAACATGAATGATAACTATGCCAGGTTTCCTTTTTTTTTTTTTTTTGTTTTGTTTTACTTTTTTATTTTTTTTAAATCCTTTTTATGCCTTAGAAAAAGAAGGGGAGGAGAAAGAAAAGAAAATAAGTTATAAGTGTTGTGATTTACATTTTTTTTGTGTCAAAGATGCTTTTATGTATTTTTTTATACATCTGTGTGATTATTTTCTTAGATTATTTTTCTTGAAGTTGAATTTTGGCCTTCAAGCAATGAAGAGACCAGCACAAGGCCAGTAATAGCACAGAACATTAGACACTGTTGAAGTCCAAATGTTAGCATTTTTCCCAGTATTCAAATTAGTAGGAGCTTTCCTTTTTGAGCATTTGCTGACTTTAAGACAATTGACTTGTACAACTAGATACTGTCCGCCCCTTCCTCACTCATCTCAGCTCTCATAGCCTCTGTCCGACCCTCCTTCCTGAGTTGCATAGCAGCAATTCAGCGTGCCTGGCAGTGAGAGAACTGCTTCTGCAGCTCTTAGATATTCTTCTTATTTATTTATTTATTACATGCCTTCTGGCCATATGTGAAATGTTACTCTTCGTGTCATAGCTTAGCCTCCTGACTGGTGAAAACTGTTTTGGCTCACAGTATCATAGAATCGACTAGGTTAGAAAAGACCTTTAAGATCATCAAGTCCAACCACTACCTCAGGACTGCCAAGACCACCACTAAACCATATCACTGAGGGCTTTATCTATGCGGTTTTTGAACACTTCCACAGACAGTGACTCCGTCACTGCCCTGGGAAGTCTGATCCAATGCCTGATCACCCTCTCTGTGAAGAAATGTTTCCAATCTCCCCTGTCCTCAGCACAGATAATCACTGTTACAGGTTACTCACCTTCCCTGGTGGTTTTTGCAAGGAATTTGCTTACCAAGGCTGGGTTTTCCCAAGCACTCTCACAACTCCAATGATAATAGGTTTGTGTATGCTGTAGGGTGATGGTGAGCTGATCCAGTCATATTTAGTTCACAGTAATCACACCCTTTTACTCAAAACAGTATAGCCTGATCTAAACCAATTAAGCTAGAGATGTTTACACAAAGAAATTAATATAGCTCAGAAAAGCATAACCTTTGTCCATAGAAATGTCTTAAGATAATGAGTTTTATTCGGTGGGCTGGATGTGTAGAAAGGTGTATTTTGGATGTAGACATCTAATTCTACATCCTAAATCAGCAGTAAAACAAAGCTTGTGCAGGCAGAGAAGCTTCAGCTGCATACATGGAGTTATAAAGATGAAATGATCTCAGTTTAGAGCTGATGCTTGAGAATGCACAGGGAATTAAAGATAGCACTGACAAAATGAAGAGATAAATAGACTAACAGGTGAAACAGAACAAAAAATATAATCTTTACTTGTATTTTAAAATACTCTTATATACTTTCTCCTTCCTGCGTTGTGGTGACTAAAAAAACCCCAAAACTTTCTCTGATTTCTCAAGTTATACTAAAGACACACACTTGTTTTTTCTTTTATTTAGAAATTTTTAACTTGCATTACAGCCTCAACATGAACAAATTCCTGAACAGTCTGTATCTCTAGGATACCATTTTTAGTTCAGAGAACAGATGAACCAGATGAACTTATTTATTATATTTATACCATAATGTACTTGCGATGCCTGACAACAATTGATATTAGATCAGCTATCAATTTGGAATTAATTAGAATTTAAGTGGATCTTTGAAATAATTAGATATAAATTAGTTAACTAGATGTTAGATTTATGTTAAAGTTCAGCTAAAAGAGCCAAAGTGCTCAGAACAAAACTGGTTTCAATGGAGCTTCATACAGTGTTAGGTCATTATTATACGGACTGATTCTGAGTATCCCAGAAATTTATTTTAAAGTTAGTTACCTCGGCCCCTAAGACCTCATGTGGTCAACAGGCACAGAACTGGAAAGACCACCATGTCCCAGTACCTGAGTCCAAGAAAATGGAAAGAACTGTGAAAATTTAGGTGATCACAAGAAATTTCAGGAAATTAAAGCTACTTAAGGCTGCAGGGAAATGCAGAAAATTCCTGGTATCCCTACCAGTTTAAGTTTTTCAAGAAAGCTATATCAATCAGACATCTGTAAATGAAAACTCACCTTAGATATATATTAACTACTGTGCTTGTATCCTATCATAGCCAGTCTGTGTTGGTTGAGAGCAAGGCAGTGGTCTCCTGTTGCTGTGTGTTTATGTGTTTAGAAAAAAAAAATCTTTCCTGACCAACTGAAGACCTGAAGTATGGGTTTTGATATTACTGCTTGTCTGAATGCAGAATTTGTAGTAATTTAGTAGAACTCCTTTATGGATCATACAGATGTACTACTTGAAACAAAAGCCGCCTACTGCATTCTTTTGTGCATCCCTCCTGGATTTTAAGGTGCGGTCCACATGCTTCACTCAACAATGGTTGTTTCCACTTAAAATCTTCAAGCAGGTGACTCAGAAGGTTTCCTACCATCAGGACACTAATCGTCATGAATGTCACTGCCCAATGCCCCCGGGACTCCCCCACTCTGCCCATGTCCCAGGATCTGCTGGTCAGATCCCACTGAGGGTTCTTCTTCATTTGTTCTCTTCTGATACCTAAAGGGGATATTCCTTATTTCAGGATTGCATGGCTCGCACAGAAGACATTCAGAAACATTTTTTTCATCTTTTCCACATCCATAGGCTGTAGCTGCATTGGGTGAGGTGTCCCTATAATAAAAGGCAGGGCTTGAAGGATGGCATTATAAGACTTGAAACTGGGTCCTGTCACCAGGTTTCCTCTCACTTCGTTTAAGTCCCTCAGTCGCTTCTAGCATCAGACAGAAACCAACAACCTGAAAGTCCAGGCACCTCCTATTCTGCACTCTGGTACCACCCCATCCATGAAAAACGTCTTTCTCCCTGTCTCTTCTCATTACAAAAAAGTTGTTCTGTTTTATCTATCAGCAAACCTAGCAGCTGCATACTTCCTCTCCAAACTTTTGGCATCCACCTACTGCTCACCCACTGATCTTGGAAAGAAATGTCAATTCAAGGAGGTTGAATGCTTGTAACCTGTAATTTGTGGTTACATGTACAATGAAAGGAGCAAATGTGCATATTTTCATATGTATCCACAAACAGCTTGTGTTGGGATGGTTGCATACCTTGGAAAATCACCTCCTAAATTAGTTTTGGGCAGACTTCTCTAAGGGCTTTTCTTTCCCCAGCATCTCTATCAAAAAGACCATCTGTCATGGAGGATCCAACAGATCTGGACCAGCTTGAGCCAATGAGGAGGGCTGGTTGAGTACCTAACATTTGAACTATATGAATTTCTTAAAGCACAACTTAGTGGGGGGAGATAAAAAAAAAAATATCTCGAGCAGTCTTTGCATTTGTCCAATCTGTATAGCACAGTCTTTTTTGTTGTTGTTGTTGTTGTAATTCTGTGACTTAATGGGAGCTGTCTCATTAACAGTGTATCTTTTGAGTTCACTGAGCACTGTGTTGAATTCCTCACACAGTGCTGATCCATTAGTCTTACAATTAATTCTATTGGATATACTACAGGTCTTTGGTGGAGGTGCTGTTTACCACCAGGCCTAAGTGATATAGTGTGGTCAATGGCAGTCCTTTGCTTTCCAAATGACAGTGTGGATTTTTGCAGATCAGAGGTATTTATTGACTTCATTCTGAGAGTGAAGAGGCCTATGAATCTGCACATTTTTTGCAAATGAGGTATAACCTGATAAATTTGAATCTGATTTGTGTCTATATAATGAGTTTAACTCAAGAGAAAACTAAGTACTTTTGAACCTCATGCTTCATGACTTTCAATACTAAGAATTTATGCCACTGGTTTTGGTATAAAAATAGTATGAATCCATTTTATGTTAAATATAGAAGTTTTTGCACAACTTTATGCAAAATAACTTTTTATTATACTACAGTTCTGTGCAGTTTACTCTCTAATAGTGCTTTCAGGTAAGAGCTTAAAATTGGAGGTCATGTTTGCTCCTCATGAATATTAAATATCCCAGGATTATTTTCATAATCATACAGATTCATAGTATGCCCTTGAGCAGAGCTACATTTCCGCAAGTACTGGGTAGTTCTGCACGCCTCCGCAATCAAACGGGTGTCTATAAGTTGAGACAATGCTTTGAAAACAGTCAAATTAGAGACATGGTATAAATGTACAAGAATACATTTGAACAGCAGAAAATCCATCACAAAAACACTTGCACAGCATAAATCTCTGGATGCTGTGAATCCTCTCTTCCTACTGTCTGTATGCAGAGGAGTTCTGTATGCTTGGACAGATAAGTGCTCATGAACAGGATATGGAACCATATAGCACAATTCCTATCTCCTCTCCCATTCCCAGGGACGATTATTTGTGCCTTTGGGTTTAGATAACTGTGAAAAATTCAAGGGTTAAATATTGGGATTGTCCTGGCATATTCTCCCTTTCCTTGCTTTGCAAGACGTTTGGATTTCATTCTGGGGTTGCTTTCCATAGAAGCTGGGCTAACAGGGAGCCCTGTTCTTTCAGTCTGTAAAATTTTTCTGCTGTACAGTTTTTTTACTGTAACAGATTTTGACCTGGGAGCTGGCTGAATTTCTGGTTTCATATGGAAGTATATAGGGGAAAGGAAAATTGTCTCCTCTTGTTATATCCTGCAGGCATTCCCCAAAGAGAGGGGTATGACCCCTGCTGCACTCTTGTTCTTTAAACATGTGTTTGCTATAGTCATTCTTGCTCTGACCTGAGTCACTGGAGTTGACACTGGACTGGACTGGCTCTAAAGCCATGGTCTGAGGAATTCTGAGGATATTTTTAAATGTAAGTCAAAAGATTCTTCTGGTTCTGATTAAAGCTGAACAAGATAGTAAGGCAAAGTGCAGAATTGTTTTCAGTGTAGTAGAAAGAAAAAAAATCCTTTTTCAGAATTATTTAATTGTAAATTCTATAGAAACCTGTACTGTACTCTTTGACACTGGAGTAGACAGGCTCCAGTCTCCATCTAAGATCCGTTCAGAGATCCTGTGTTTATGAGTATTTGCAAATGTATCTTAGATGTTCTGGTTTCAGCTTGGATAAAGTTAATTTTCTTCCTAGTAGCTGGTACAGAGCTGTGTTTTGGATTTAGGATGAGAATAATGTTGATAACGCACTGATATATCCACTGTTGCTGAGCAGTGCTGTTCTTATCTCAACCCACGAGTTTACTTACTTTCACCCTTCCGATTCTATCCCCCATCCCACTGTGGGAGGAGTGCGTGGCTGTGTGGGGCTTTTTGCCTGGGGTTAAACCGTGACATGTATTTGTGACTGTATCTGACACGGCATCTTCTTCAGATCTCTGCATCACAGGAAATTTTGCAAAACTGACCTAAAAACATCTATGATGTATGCATATATTTTTCTCCTCCCCTCTCTGCCAGCTGAATCAAACAGTTGCAACATATTAGCATGCATTTTGTTTGTATGCAGTCAGCTGCCTATGAACATATAGATACACAGAAAGTATTTGGTAGCTTTGCGACCTTGAGATATGAGCCATTCATCATTGACTAGCCTAAGAATACACATCCTGGTATGTTTTATTCATAACCCTATATGTGTGTGTAAATATACACATATATGCAAGTAAATATTCATTTTGTACATATTACACATTATAATGAGTGCAACTTATAATTCGAAAAATGAAAGCCAGTGGGAAAAATTCTTACAAATGACTACTGTTTTCTCCTTTGATACCTTTCCAAATTGATGTTTCCATCTCATTGTTTTTGTATTTGTTTTTAACTTTATCTAAAAGATTTTAAAATGGGGTATTATTTAACAAAGAAGAAAACTTTACCACTTTCTCATGTAAAGCTAATGTGACAATAAAACTGTCAACAAGGAGGCAAGATCAGCCTCACAAAAATCTTGAAACCTCTAAGTGGAATTTGCATAAAATAGTTTTGGTATTATTATTCACTGTTCTTTCACTGACAGATATGTCAAGGCCTTAAAACCTAAAAGAACAATTATGCTATTGTATCTCTTCGAAGATTCAAGGGGTGTGTCTTTGGTGAAAAAGTGCTATTAGAGCTTTGAAAAGCAGTAAAAAGACAGCCCAAGGGGCTCTTTAGCTAGTCATTTTAAAAAGAATGCCAGGGCTTTAAGTGTCTTAAAGTACATTTATTCAACTCTTACTTTGTGCTTTAAAAAAACTGCTTATAATTAATGGCTGTAACATTTTTTTAACATTTGCATTAGCTATAAATAAAAACTCTTGATAAAACCTTTATTGATTAACTTAAACTGTGATTCTTTCGTGAATGTTTCTGTATTTCTGTCAAGCACATTGCAAAGAATTATATATAAGCTTTTTGGTTAAGCTAATATTGAGGAAATCGTTGAACAATTATAGACCAAAACAGGAACTAATCAGTAAATCCATTACTTGAACAAGCTAGCTTAACATAACATGTCTGACATTAAAAATGAGGGATTGATAAGTAATGTATCATTACAGCTGGATGTACCATAGAAGTCAGCAATCCAAATGTAATTTTATATTAAGCATGTTCATGATTTTAGCCTTAGACTTGCTGGAGTTTGGGTAAAAATACATATTTTGAAGTTCTTACTAGAGAACAAGTTGGAACAAGCCTATAAAGTATAAAATCACTAAGCAAAGGAAGAAGATGTAAAATAAGTATAAAAAATGGATTGGACTTGAGAATATGGAGCAAAGAGACATCAAAAAGAATTTCAATAGGAAAAATCAAGACCTGAATTAGCAACTTTAATTGTTGTCGACACTTGCCAGCTAATAAATGTACTTTAGAGTAAGACCAAAAATGGCATGAAATTAATTTATTTCATACACTTCACTGTAGAACGGGGTAATTATGAACTTGGCAGCCAGGTGCTAGATTGGCGAGAGACCAGCTTAATATACAGTATTTGATTATAAAATGATTCATTATAAATATGGCAGGTCTATCTCTTTCTTATCAGGATTGTAATATATCAATATAAAGCAAATGCGGAAAAAGTGCTGACCTTCACCAGCTATTTTTATTATAAAAACATACATTGCTATTACATATAGAGTACACTGAGGTGATATTCAGTTCCCACAGTAATAGACTCTTTACAGCTACTAGAGATATGTGGAAACTCTTAGAGGAGTCTGCTTAAAACAGAAAACCAGGAAAAATTATTACACTTAAAATATCATAACAGAATACAGCAACTTCCATTAACATTCTTATAAATAGCACTGAAAGCCAGTAACTTCATCTTAATAATCTTTAGATATTCTATACACTAACTATAGAAAATACCATAAAAGCCAGAGTAATGATAATTATTTGTAAAAATTAAGCTGTAAATTTTTTAATGGTGACCACTCTAGCAAATCGGGAGTGGTTAGAAAGTCTGATGAGGTATATATAAGGCTATGTCCATATAATTTCAGTTCTGTCACGCCAATATTTAGGTAAAGCTGGCAGCAGTTGATTTCTGATTCTGGATATTAATCTATATTTTATGTGATATTCACTTAATGCTTAAGTAAGTACTTATTCTAATTAAACTCAGTATGAATCTTGCAGGATGTAGCATGCAGTTATGCAGGACTCTGGTTTTGCACTGTACAGTTCATTTTGCATTTACACTGCTGGAAGTTTTGTCATCTTACAGACATGTAGAATCAGGGTTTTCGTTTTGTGATTTTGGTCACATGTTTGCTATATGCGTGAAAACGCATAGTTGTGCATAGAAAAATAAGCAGACCTATGCTTCTGTATTAGAACTTAACTTATTGCAACCTTCTGATGCTGGCACTTGGGCCAACATGCATCACACTATTAGGTGATTTAGGATTGTGCAAAAATATATTATGCAAGTGTGGATGGATAGCACTTTATAAGCATAAGACTGAACCATACCTCTTATCTGTCCTTGAATTTTAGGATTATCATTGACTTTGCATGAAAAATTCTCCCTATCCTTCCTCAATGTATAGCAGTGTTGTCTTTTAAATATTAGGATTTATAAAGCAGACCATAATTGTCAGATTTTAAAATACAGTTAGGCTTTCTTTCCAGCTGCATTCTTTGTTAAAAGCTGCTTAAATTCCCATATATCTAATGATGTCTTTTTAATGACTTTCCCTGATTTAAACCCTTTCTCCATAATTTAATTTTTCTTCTCCTTTTCTTTTTGTCCCCAGCTAATGTAAGAGCATTCTGACAGAACCATATTTAATTAAGGAAATGGGCCAAATTCTGCCTTCAGTTAAAACCCATTCTCTGCTTCAAAGTTGATGGACAATGTAGAGATGGAGACTGAGGTAGTATTATCCTAGCTAATAGATTTTGTAAAACAGCAGGCAATGAGCTTGGTTAGAATGGGGCAGTGGTCAAGCACAGACCTTGTTCCTGCAAATCCTGAGTGGACAGGCAGCAGGGGAAACACTTGCAGCTTTTGCTCTGAATGCTTTAAGCAAAAGTAGTTTCACTTCATTCCTACCCCAGCATTCTTACCAGCCTTTGCTGCACTTTTTCATGTAAGCATTTCATCAGAAGAATGTACTGACAAGGAATTTAAAAGAAAAATAGGGCAGTGGCCTTGCTATTTGGCTAAAAAGGGGTAGCAAGGAGGAGACCATTATTAATTTGACAGAGAAATTGGGAGTCAGCTGTCAGAGCTGGAATTGCTGCCAGAGTGGTGGGGAGGAGGTGCAATAAGGGCCAACTTGAATAAATAAGCAGAAGAAAGCTCTGAAATGGGGGGAAGGAACTTAAATGTCATAATCAGGGGATTGATGGATTCAAGGTGTGGGAAAGATACATCAGGTCAGACTGAAAGGCAAGGCAGAAGTTCCTTAGTTGTACAGGATTGTACAGAGAAGAATGGGATATGAGCATGTGGGAGGCTAGAAAGGAAGATCTGCAATGAACGAGCTAGTAAGGGTAAAAACAGAAGATAAGGACCCGAACAAGGGTTTATAGGTATGGTCATGAAGAAATATCTGACCATTGAAGACAAAATTCAAGGAGAAAGGGTAGAATTTGTATACAGTCTTCTTATAGGAGGAAAAATTGAGAAGAAAGAAACCAAAGAACCTATCGAAGATGTGGGCCTACCCAAGAGAATAGATTGTGGGTTTGTTATATGCAGTGAATGATGTCAGTGGAAGAGGCACTCACAATAGCGTTTCTGAAATGTGACAGTGGTAATGGCTTTGCAGATGTGTGACTCAGAGAAGTTGGCCCAATTTTTTTTTTTTTTTTAAGCGGATGGACTTACCTACACAACAGAAATACCATCCTCGCTCCCACAGAATTCTTTAAGAATTACCCTTTCAGGAGTAGTATTTGTTTTCTCTAAAGAAAAACCTTCCTTTCTCTAAGACTCTCCAGAAGTCAACATATCTCTTTTGTATAGGTATATGTAAGTTCAGAATTATACCCTGCATGTGTCACTGGGTTTGTTCACTTAGCCATTAATAAGTGAGTTTGCTTTTTGGTGTACCCTTTTGTGCTAGAAATAGAAGTATGTCTTGAAGATAATTCTCTTAGGCCCTTAATGTCCAGTTCTCTTGAACACAGAAGGAAAACTCCAAGAAATATTAATTAATCTGTTCAGATTACTACACTATGAAACATTTTTTTATGTCTTGTAGCATCTTGATCTGACTGAGGTATTTACATTGGTATGGAAAGTGTATTAAATATTTAAGATTGTGTGTCAGTTTACTAGTTTTGGTGCTTTGGGGACAGGGACTATTATTTATTGTATATCACAAACAACACCAAGTACAAGAGGGCCTTGACCTACTAGTCCTCCAGGAGCTGCTGCAATATATAATAGTAGTTGGGGAACAGTCTGTCATTCTAACATACTGCTGTTACTGTTGTAGTTTAAAGTGAAGTGGAAGGATCATCTTGACAGTACTTACTGGTTCTGGTTTTTGTTGGTTGATGTTGTCCTTATTACAGTAAATTCAGTAAAAGATGTCTCAAGCCCTGACCCTGTTGAAAACCCCAAACTTCTAATGAATGCAGGTGTGCTCCAGGTGGTTGGCATCCTTCGCAATCAACCCCAATTCAAATAGTTACACACACATACCCCTACTGTATACTGGGCACAACACTTAATCATCTGTGTGAAACAATAGTAATACCTGAACTCTGTGATACCATCGCCCTAAGGAGGGACAATGGTTAAACAATAATACTAAACTGAAGCTGAGAATGTTGTGGCATACTAAATGTTGTTCTGTGCTTTTCTATACAAACTCTATTGTCCTTCAGGGACTGGATAGGCCTCTTATTTCACCAAAATGAAGGACCAGAACAGTGCTGCCCTGCATATGGGGTCAGTTGTGGATCTAAAAGCAGGTTGTACTGCATTATCAGTGTCTCATAAGAACGCTGGAATTGGTCCTGTCTCCTCAAAAAGATCACAGGGAATGTGAGGAGTTAACAACGGGATGAGAACAGACCCCCAGATTTAGCTTCCGTATAGTAATAGTAGCATATCTTAATTTGGTGGTGTCTTAATACTTTCTGAGTGTCAGTATTTGGATAATTCAGATGGTGTCACCTATCATTAATCTATGCCTCCTTCACCAGTCAGGATTCTGACGTCTGTGGGTGGGTAATAAGAGACCCAGTACCTGAAAAGTTTCATTGTGCTCCCTGCTGTTTCAGATTTAAAAGAAGGCTTCAATGCCTGAAGGCTTGTCTGTTCTTTTCTAACTATGTCAATTGGTTTAGCAAATTCTATTAGCTTTCTGTACTAACCCTGCCTCTAATCTATTGCTCATTGCACTGTGCTTTTTCCTTAATTACCCTTAAATACAATCCCTTCCTCTTCATTTTTGCCTTGTCTTTCTATTTTTCCTACTGTCACCCCTTTTAATATATTTATTTCCCATATCTGCCATCCTGTTTTGTTTTAAAACCCAGAACATAAACCACAAGTTTAAAAATTACACCTTCCAACTATACTGGTTATACTGTCTTGGCTTGAGTGTCCTTTCATACCTATAAGACTTTGTCTTTCTCATTTCATTAATCTTTGCTTTTGAAGGCTTCAGCATTCTTCTAATAGCAGCCTGTTTCAATGGATAGCAGGACAGACTCTGAAAAAAATCTAGATATAGATTATATATATATATATTATATATATCTAGATAGAGTAAGATTTGTCTTGACAAAAATGACAGTCAAGAAGTTTGATCTGACAGTATTTTCATCTCCTGATTTGGGGGGAAAAGTACTTTGAAAATTTTCAGAGGAGACCAGAAAATCATTCAGGAAGGTGAGTATTGAAGTTAAGTTGATTTTTTTTTTCCCCAGTCATTGAGAGAACATGCCATTACTAACAAAGGAATTCACAGACATTATCCAGTCCAGAGTTACTTGTATATTATAATGTTCCAAAGCACTGTGCAAATACTTAACTAAAAACATTTTTCAACTGGAATGAAGATTAGGAGTATGCAACAGTTTTTATAATCCTGTAATTATCAAAATAAAAATTAGGAGTTAAGTTTACATTTTGAAATATTTGAAATTGCAGAAAAGCACATTCCAGGAATCTAAACTAAAATCTAAAATTCCTCACTTGGAGTATTGTGTGCAGTTCTGGTGTCCTCAACATAAAAAGGACATGGAACTGTTGGAACAAGTCCAGAGGAGGGCCACGAGGATGATCAGGGGACTGGAGCACCTCCCATATGGAGACAGGCTGAGAAAGTTGGGGCTGTTCAGCCTGGAGAAGAGAAGGCTGCGTGGAGACCTCATAGCAGCCTTCCAGTATCTGAAGGGGGCCTACAAGGAAGCTGGGAATGGACTATTCATCAGGAACTGTAGTGACAGGACAAGGGGTAACGGGTTCAAACTTAAACAGGGGAAGTTTAGATTGGATCTAAGGAAGAAATGCTTTACTGTGAGGGTGGTGAGGCACTGGAATGGGTTGCCCAGGGAGGTTGAGAGTGCTCCATCCCTGGTGGTGGATGAGGCCTTGGGTGGCATGGTTTAGTGTGAGGTGTCCCTGCCCATGGCAGGGGGGTTGGAACTAGATGATCTTAAGGTCCTTTCCAACCCTAACTATTCTATGATTCTATGAAACACATGCGACTCCTTCTTTTGGAAAGTAATGCTGCTTACCTTACTGCCTTTATATTCCTGTCATTCCTACTATGTAAGATCTTGTTTTTCAGTCTTGAGGGCTTTTTCTAAGAATCCTTTTTTCTAAGAATATAACTAGGAATTCTGCTGCTGCTGTATTATTTAAATTGGAATGGTTCCTGTAAAGCAAACGGATTCTGTAATTTTGTGACTTTTCTGGAGCCTAATGCCTTTCTGTTTTCTCTCCTGAGCTTCTGGGACCAGCAAAGTGGAAGATATATTTTATTATTTTCTCTGAGGGTTGGAAGTTCTTGGTTTCTTGCTTTCAATTTTTGTAAGCCTGTGAGTTGCTATGTGGTTTCAGAGAAAGTGTAAGTAGATTGCAGCTCATCGCAGCCATTATGTCAATGCATTTATTATTGCTTTTGAGGAATTTTCTTCCCTTTTCTTATGTGATTGTGCATCCTGCCTGTCTCCTGGAGGGTTGGTGTTTAGAAGAACTTGTTGGCAATGCATCAGCTTACATGGCCAATAGAAATCTTGGTTTGCCTCCTGTGGTTGCAGTGACATTTCTTCAAGAATCAGGATGATGGAGAATCAAGAGTAGGAGCTCACCAAGACAGCCTTGATAACAGCCTCTGCAGGTGTGCTTTAGGCACATTATTTTAGTCAAGTCTTCATTTCCCTAAGGAGAAATTGGCTGAAGAAACAGAAGAGGGTAGAACAAGCTGTTTTGTTAATATTTTTGGTGCAGTCAATAAAGAATGACAGCTTTCTGAGAAGACTGTAGGTAGAATGAACATTATCTTTTTCTGGTGAGGAATGAGAACAAGAAAAGAAAAGAGAGCAAGTGTTTGAGCTTACATATAAAGATATAAAAAATGGCAAAAAGGGGGAGTTTTGGTTGTAACACACAAATTTTCCTCTTCTTGCTTCAGTGTGTTTGTCTTGCATTATGTTTTGAAGAATGCATGAAGAGAGCTTAGAGAGGTAACTTTTATCCATCTCTTTCATCAAAGTTTACATTCCCAGTAAAAAAACATAGTTTTACATACAAGTCAACTGCAAGTATTAAACATTTGCAACACATCCTTGAGAAAATTCCTGATTATCCTCTTTCCTATCTCAAAATTGCTCTTACCTCCCCAAGACATCACGGAGAAGTTAATGTAGAAATGACCTGCTGGATGATTTCTAAGGAGCTGTCAAATCAGGCACATAACTGGAGGCAAATTTTAACTACTACTGTGGCCTATCACTTCCCCATCATATTGAAAATATCTGTCAATGGGTGTACTGAAAAAGAGTATTCTTCAACTTGTTGTAGTAAACAATACTGCAGAAAAAACAGTATTATAAAATTTCATGTGACCTTTTGAGAAAAGTGCTAATTTCATGTGGAGTTTTAGGAAAAAGTGCCAATTTCATGCAAATTCAGAGGAAAAAGATAGATTGGAAGGTTTTACTTGGGAAGCATAAAACCTGTAATGATTGTAAAAGATATACAAGCCTAATAATCATGAAAGCAACACTCTTTTACTAGTATATATTAATTGCCTCATATCATGCTGCCAAAATGCAGAAACATGATGTTTTACTCCATGTATGATGAAATGCAGCTTTATATTAATTTCCAAACTGGTCTAAAAGTGGATTCTCTAAATCAATGTCTTTTGGAATTCTCTGGGGGTTCAAATAGTTCTGCCTCCTTATAGTAGCCTCAAAGTATCAAGGTCATTCTGCATTTAGATATCTAGCCCATGTGAATAAATAAGTGTGGTTGATTAGTTGAACAGACTATACGAGGCTGAGCTTTCTGTTATTGCTCCTTCTCTTTTTACTCACTGAGGTTTATGGGGGCATGGGCAGAGTATGCTTTATGAAAGCAGCACATTCAGCCAGTGATAGAAATATTTTACTGTTGAATTTGAAATGAACATAAAATAAAGGTGAGAAAAATCAGAATCGGTTTTGTGATTGTTTAGATTTTCAGTGATTTACTTGACTTCTTTGCTATCATGTAATTGGTGAGAGAGGTGGAAAAATGTAACATACATCCTTCCAAAGGGCAGAAACTTTGTAATTTGGATGTATCTATTTGCAAAATTTCATTCAACCTCTGGAAGTCTTGTCTGCTTCCACTGAAGAACGCTAATAGCCAGACTGAAACTATCAAAAGAATATAGAAAGCTTAACATAATTTTTGCAAGGCAGGTAGTGATAGCTGCTCATATGTGGTATGAGCATTTTACCACTCTTAGCACTTTAACAGCTGATATTAACTCTTTTCAGGTAGATTTAGGCAACTGTTTGAGGCTTTTGGTTCAGATTTGGAAAAGATGCAAAGCTGCTCTGTGGTGTCAGCACCAAACTATAGAAATCTCTAAAGCTAATCTTATTCATGATGTTTGTCACCTTGAGATACAATTGCATGTGAATGAATGATTTTGCCTGGTTTTAGCTATGCTGAGCTAAAACCAGAAACACATTTTTATAGATTTGTATATAATTGAAATGGTAGAATTACTGAATGAAAGATGATTACCATATCTGATTTCTCTCTTTCTTTGAAATTCAGTGTTTAGGCTCCTTCATCTACATTTTTTGATTATTAATCTCTCTAACTATGCTTGAATTGGATTATAAATGGCCTAAAATAGTCACAAACTAAAACAATATTCATGGTACTCCAACAGTTTCTTTGCAGAGTCACAGAAAAAAAAAATAAATAAAAAATGTCATAGTCAAAACATGTGATCTCAGCTATTCCTAAAGTGGTTTGAAAAGCACTTCCAGAAGAATGAGGAGATGGACTATAACCTGGGTGTAGTGTAGAAAGAAATTGCATAGTGTTCCTCATATAGAATCCTTAATAGAGAGATGACTCTTTATGGAGTTGTAACTTTAAAAGGCAGTTTTATTGACTTACAGGGTACTTGTAAGTCCAGCAAAGGATTAAACATTATCTCAGAGAAGTCCACTATAGTTTAGCAAGAGATCAAAGAGTTCCATTAAGAGTGCAGTAGGAGGTAAAATATATTTATAGCAAAGTTTTATGTAGCTCTGATGAGGCCCCCCTAGGGAACTGGAAGAGACTCAGTAGGTGAGAAGGAGATAAAGGAGGGGGGAGATGGGTGGGCAATTATTGCCAGTCTAGATGGAGGCAGAACAAATTATTCTAATGGTAGTTTTTAGGAATACATCTTGAATGCAAAAGCTGATAGCAATAATTGAATGTGATAAAATCCTAGACAGTGAACTTTCTTTTAGCACAAACATGTCAAGACTAAAATATCAAGTCACATAAAGACCCTCCACCCCCTTCCTGACATCATGGTTCAACATTAGTCATGGTTGGCAAACTTATTCTGAACTCACTGAAACAAAATTAAAAAAAAAAAAAAAAAAAAAAAAAAAGCCATAATGGGAAAATGGTGAAAACTGTCTCTTATTTTTCCACTAGTTGTGGCTGGGAGGACTTCTAGAGGTGCATCCTTATTGTAACCACTGAATGAAAAAGAAGAGATAATATTATCATACTTCTAAAATCCTGGAAATAATTGAGAGTCTAGGTAAAGAGTCTAGCTGAGGTCATAGATTTACACCACAAATTACCATGATAAATCTGTAGAAATAATTAAAAAGCTACACTTTTTTGCTTTTGTGGTTGTTTGTAAAATCTCAAACCACCTCAGAACAGAGGCACAGAAAGTGCCATTCTCCTTGCCTGAAGATGAAAAGAAAACAAGAGAGCTGAGGAGCCAAAGACTCACCTTGAGTCACAATGAACTTTTGTGAGTGCTTAAAAAAGTGTTCTTGTGTTTTTACTTTATTCTTGAGAGCCAGACTGCCCTCTCTGCACCAAACACACTAAGTACTTTTCTTCAGGATCCTAGCACAAGTGGTTTCTAGTCCTAGGGCTGAGGCCATCTGTGGTTTTTCTCATAGAAGACAGTGATTATAGAGCATGATTCTGACCTGCACCAGGATTATAAATCATGATTCTGATCAGATGCGACAAAACTGTTATTAAAAAAAAAAATAGCAAGGAGGGCAGCAGAATTTTTATTTTAGCCCCAGATAACTTCTTTAAAATCTGTAAGAGGTGAGGTCACCAGCTGGGGAGCGAGGGCAACCAAGGGCCTGCAAGGGTTTTGTAGTCATCTGGGTTATCACATATATACTGTTTGATACAGTGAAATAGATAGCTACTGGTTGCTGAAGACTTGACATACCAAACTGATAGTAATATTACACCTTATGGGAAGCCAACACACATCATCGGCACAGTTCACTGATGATAATCTCTGATTAAAGGTATTGAAAAGGGTGAACACCATCAACCATGTTTAGCTCACAGTAGAAAGGAGCGAACTACACCCACAATACAAGAAAAAAAGCACATTTCCATCTAAATCTGCTATAGACAATTTTTCAATGCTTGCAATATTAAAATGCATTATATTAACTGGACATCAGGGTTCAGGATCTATACTTGGTTTCTGAGGCTTTAAAAAGTGCATTTATGGGAAATAATGCCACTTCTGTCTCCTTCTCCCACCTCTCAAAAAAAGAAATCCCAGTGTCTTTCTTTATAGTTTTATGAAGACTAGGCAGTATAACTTCATATGCATTAAGTTTTGTTTATTAGATCCATTGGCAAATGAATCATCTACCATGCCACATCTTTTCTTTCTTAAGTGGGTAGAGCCTTAGGCCTTGCATCAAATTGTAAAGTACACAATTTTTGAAGTTGAACCAATTTTATTTCTAGTTCACAAATTATTTGATTGAGTCAAGTGCAGTCATGAGGTGGAAAAGTGGTGATAGATGACTATGATAAATGCACTTTAAAGAAAAGTGCCCCAAGAAAGCTGCATAGATGTATTCAGCTGCATAATATCAGATTTCCATGAAAAGGATAGCCATTAATATGTTAGAAGAACTCCCACTAATGGAATCTTAATTAGTGCAAGCTACTTGCACTCTGTGCTAAGTCAGCTTTCCCTTTTCACAGATAAGAAAGTAGTAAAGCTTGATGTTTTACTACTTTTATTTCCAAATAGTCTTTAAATTAAACCCTTTCTCAGACAATAACTGGAGATTGGAATTACCTACTAGAGCTGTATTTGGAATTGTGCTTGCTATATAGGTATCTTGCGTGATGCTGAAATTAAGTTTTGATGTGCGGTAGGCTGGAATTGTTCAAGGATTCTGGACTGCTACTTGAGCAGCTAGTACCATGGGCTACAGGTTTGACTGTGCTTCTGTCTGAAGTAGCTGCACCAAAGTATCTTGGGTACTTCACAATGAAGTCACTGTAATCTGGATGTGCCCACAGAACAATGAAAACACAGTGAAAATAAGGAAAATGAGTGATGTTGATAATTTATCCTGGAACAGGAATATTTTTTCTTCAGTCATAAGATTTTGGTGTTAGAATTTGGCATATGACAATAAAAAAAACCCAAAAAACCCCATCAGTTTAGAGTGAGGATATTGTCTTCCACACTACACCTGCTCTCCTCTGTAACTGATTGTGGATGGCTGCATCCCCAGGCAGGGCAAAGACTTCAGAACTGCTAGCACTGCTAAAATAAGGATTCACTTCTAGAACATTAAAGCACTCAATTGGTGTGTCTGATTTTTTTTTTTTTTTTTTAATGGATGTGTACTTAGGTCTTAGCTGTGCTGCTGCTGGCTGTAGTCTCACTGAAGACTGAATGGGCTACAGTTCCAATTCTGGAGGCCAAAGAGTAGTTGCAGTGGATTCAGCAGAGGATCACGTATAGCTGCCAGTTGAGAAACGGGTGCTATTTGTCAATACAATATGAAGAATACAAATGAAATCTGGAAAATTGGGTTCTTTTTTGGTGTACCGCCACTGAAAGCAATGGAGCTTCTCTGATTTATAGGAGATGAACATCTCAACTGTAATATTTTATTATTGCATTTTAGTGAATAATTGAATATGAGGAAACTGTGCACATTGTATAGATTTTTTTTGTAAGGAGAAAACAGGATTTTGCCAAACTTTTAATGAGAAGTCAGTCTTAGTGTGTGAATTCCATTATTGTCAGTGGGTGAATGTGTAAAGCGTGACTGAATCAATCTCATAGTCTTTATTTTAAACTGTTCAGTATTAGTTATCAAAGCATTTTCTGTAGTTCACTACCCTGCTCAAATAGCAGGATTCACAGCAATATTACTTGGTAAGAAAGGGTTAAGAAGTGAAAAATAAAGAGCTCCAAGTGTCATTGTTTTAGTACCAGTAATGTTATGTCTCTGCTACAGTGCATAAAGAAGAAATGCTGACAAGAAAAAAAAAATCACATTTTAAAAAACTTTTCTGAGTCGAAGGAAGGTACTTTTAAATTTGTGCCAGTTACAGTAATTAGTAAACTTGTTCTTAATAGTGTTGTTAAAATGTAATTTTTTCACACTTTCTCTGACTTTGACACTGCTGCTTTTTAAACTTCATTTTGCACTTTGTTCCATTGTTCTTTAATCTGCTGCACTTTGCATTTAGTATCACTGAAATTTCGCACTTACTATGTCAATAACATCTGGCAAAATTGCCACCTATTAAGAGTAAGTGTTCTTTTTTCTCCTGTGAGAAATGTGATGGTGTATTATATTGGTTTCCCTTGAGAGGCTAAGGAGACAATTTTAAAGCAGATAAATGCATTAAAGAAATAACCTGAACTACAAGAGAAGGTTAACGAAAGTCAAAAACTTTTTACTCTTTTTTTTCACCCCCCCCTTTTTTTTTTTCTTTTGATAAAAGCATCCTGTACTTGTGGTTAGTGAAAAAATAGTTCAGTTATTCAATCTTCTGCACATTTGGATTTATGTTACCTTTCATAATGCTGCTGCAGGACATATTATGTTCTTAAAGGCTTTTACTTACATCAATATTTTTCTGCCCATGTTGGATATGTGTCAGTTTAATGTTGTATTGCAGCAAGTGTGCTGATAAGTTGAACACTGTTGGGTTAGTGTGAAAACATGGGAGTGATTTTCCAGAGATGCTGTAGACAAGAGCAGGCCTGGCTTTGAGTTCTCTACCTCCGTGGTCAAGCACTATTTCAGTTCACTTGTGCACAGAGTGAGCACCAGGCTCCTTACCACAGAAATATTCTACTGAAGGAAGATGGGATGGGTTCGAATGAAGTAATCACCTTAGGCTTCTCTGTACTTACTAGTCCAGCTAGAAAACTTCCTGACCTTTTGCTTTCATCATAGCTGGAAGATTGACTCACTTTGGCCATACTGTCTTGAGTAAGACCTACCTGAGTTAGGACATAGCATGCATGCCTGTTTATAGCCTGCCTTTTAAAGTGTGTAACATATTCCTTAAATATATAAATATCTTCAGTATGCCTGTGATTCTTATGTATACATTGCTAGTAAATGAAACTGAATTTATGGAATAAAGTACACCTTGAGTGATAGACTTTTTTCGCCATGGATAAAATCTGGGTGAAACTGAGCTGTCACCTATGCCATACACATGCTGAAATGGTGCTGAAATTCAAGTAATTGCACACAAGGCAAGGAAGGAAAAAGCTTCACAGAAGGAAATTCTGTAGCACTGTTTACACAATGGGGTCTATTTTCATAATACTGCCTCCCATGGCATTGCAGGAATGTGAGCTGGGAAGGGCTAAGGGAAATACAGTGCGTTCCAGAGACGGTCAAAGACATAGGGAATCTTTCCATTAACTTTAGGAGAGCTTTGGTCTGAGCCTGCATTATAAATGCAAACTATATGGCCTGATTGAAGAAACAGGAGGGATAGGAATATAATGAACTGAGACACAGGGATGTGGGATTTTGGTACTCTGGCAGATGGTGGAAAGGCATTCCATGTCTGTAAATCCTCATGTCAGGACTCAGTGTTGCAAACACAGTGATATCTAGCTTTGCATGAGGGATGTGAATTTTGTATCCAGCTACATGCACAGCTCCAGTTAGCATAATGAGAACTGTGCATATATTGGATCACAGAGGGAGTAGACTTGAGCAGAAGGAGATCTGTCTCTGTGGAATAGCAACTTAACTATTAGACTAAAGAAAAGGATTGTTCTAAAATTGGTACACTTGATCTTTATTCAGCATATTGTTAAAGACTAAATAGATACATTCTTCATCTCTGTACAGATATGTATATGAGACTTAAAAACATAAATGGCTTGAATTTGTATGTTTGAATTCAGAAGAAATTTTGCTTGAATAAAGCAAGATAAGGATGAGTACGATGCCTTCGTGACTTATTATTATATAATACATTTTTTCTGAAATAATTTGAACTAATAATATTACAGAGTTGTTATATAGATATAGTACAGTGCATCTTGCTATAGTTTTCAGTTTGCACGTAATATTTATAATGGCATTTATTTGCTTGTTTTAGTATAAATCTACCCAGGTGATGTGCTACTGCTTAAACTCTGTGTGTGTTGAAGGACACAGAAATAGCAAAATAGAGCATGCTTGAACATTTTCAGTTTTCTTTTTTGTATGTATAGAATTAAGGTACAGATGCAGATATTTGCATCTGTATTATAATATGAAGTTTACATACTACTGGTTACAAACAATGAGGTTGTGAAGAACAACAATTATATTTCCCCTTCCAGTTTTTGCCTTTCCTTAAATTTCTCTTCTTAATTCTTTATTGGCTGCAATTTAAAAATCTTTTCCCTGACATGAATGCATTTTCTTCTGACAAAATGACTCTTCTGACACTTTTTGTTTTAAAATAATTTTATAGCAACAAAAGATTACACAAATAAGACTGTAATGAGCACAAACATGAATCAAATGCTCATGTGTTGTCTGGCATGATACTGCCGGCTCATTGTTAGCCCTCCTAAAACTAAGTCACCTCCAATTTCTTAATTTGGAAAAGATATCTTGTTTCCTTATTCTGAAAATCCACCAAGAATTTAATGAACCAGTGGTAGTTCATTAACTTCCATTTGGAAACTCAAGCAAGTTCTTAAGGTGACTGCTTGACTAAACTGTCCCAAATCAGTTATTTTTCTGTCTAAAGACATGTTGCAGTAGATTGCATGCAGCTAGCTCACGTGAGCCTTGTTCACACTTTGTAATGCTTTTCTTGGTAGGTAGTTCCCATGATTTCCTGGGGAGGATTCAGAGAATAAGTCAAGATTTGGCAGCTTTTCAAAGTTGAGGTGCCAGATGGTATTTTTCTTTCCCAAATTAGAAGTTAAGCGTGCTGTTAGAAACTCAGCAAGAGCTGGGAGATACTGCCTTTCACAGAAGCAAGATGCTGCCAATCACCTTATTGGAGGTATCATCTCTCTGCACAAAGCTGTAGTTTCTCAGCCCCTGTTGAGCTTGGAAGGTGGAGGAGCCTCTGCTTCTCACATGTACCCCTCTAAAGATGTGCTTTGTCTCCCAGCTCCCAAGCCTGTGTAATCCCTGCTGTATGCCATCAAGAGACTGCCTGTAGACCATCTTGGCCATCCAGACTTAAGGCTGGGGATCACTAGAAAAAGAATTTTGTTAATAGAGCAGAGGTGCCATAATCTAACCCTAGTCAGGGGATCTGGTTTGAAATGTCTCAGTGGTGTCTCCATCTGATAGTTGTTTCTCTGTGTGCTCTCTATTTTCATTGTCCCCATATTGGGGCTATTTTTGAGGTTGCTTGCTTTTTGCTCAAATTCAGATTTAAACAGGTTACTGAAAGGTCAGGTCTTCAGCCTATAGGGAGTATCTTTAGGCAGTTATATTCACAGAAGGTGCTTCAGGGTAACTGTTGCAGGTAGGCAAGTGATTAAGCTGCTAAGGACCCATTTTCTGGAACCTGAAAGCTGGCAAAAATGAGTCTACTTCCCTGTTCAGCTGCAGTCTGTCAGATGAAAGCTGCTGCATCTTGCATTTCTGAGATTCTTTCATGTCACCAGAGGTCATGATCCCTTGTCTGAGAATCACTGAACTCATTCGTGAGGGTGATCTTGCAAACTGGCAAGCATTGAATCTCCACAGAGATGCCTTGTGGCATAAGGTCCTTTAAGTTCCTTCATGAACTAACAGGAGCGAGAAATGTTAGAAAAATGGCACCTTTTATAACCTGTGAAGTTAGAGATTTTCTTGCACTGCTAACCAGTGCCTTCACTCAGTGAAAGGGAATCACAAACATAGTAAAAAGAGAGGAGGACTTTCTGAAGCAAGTAAACACAGATCCGTAAAGGTGATCTGGCCTATGATTCAAACCAAATGTAGGCTCTGTGCCCTTCAGCTGTCTGAATAAGGCAGGTGTTGCCAAGCTGTGGCTCCTGAGAGGAGTCTCAGTAAATGCTTACATGGCCGCAGTGACAGAGTCCTCTCATGCAACTAGTAGGAGCCCTGCTGGGTTGTCTGAATTCATAGTAGTCAGGAAAAGCTTTGGAGGACAACACCAATGAACTGCTTTGTCATCCATATAGCTGTCCGGTAGCAGAACAGCTTATTGGTTTCTCGGGCTTGAACATAGCTTTTCCATGAATGTAGATGTCAGCAGATTCACCTCTGACTAGATGCTGGGGCATGTTGGAGGCCTGTCATTAGAGGTCCAGAATCTCTTGACTCTACCGACAGCTCATCTCCTACCATATCAGAAAAAAGAGTGCAGAAACCTGTGATGATGCTTTCTTCATGAACAGACCAACTTAATACCACTTTTAAACAAGAAGAAGCGCAAACCAGCTTGACATTTAGCAAGATTGCTCTGATACAACAAATATGTTGTAAGCCTGAAGACAGGTGCATTACCACTAAGAAGGATTTTGTTATGAATGTTCTCATTACAGTGTGCCATGGTTAACTAACAGCATACAATTTGTGCCTTGAAGTTCAGCTTTGCTGTTGTTAAATTGTCACATGTTTTTAGGTTAATCTTTTAGATTAAACGGTAAATATAGAAGTCTTTATTCAATTAACAAAGTAGTCATTAAGAGATGGTGATTGAAATAAAATGGTGAGAAATGTAAGTTCTCTATCCTATTAAATGTGAAATTACTGTGTAAGAGTGAACACACAGTAAATGACAGAATGAAACCAGTAAAGAGCAAAAGGAATCCTGAAAGCTGCTCCAGCTCTCTGTTTAGCAGGTAAATGTTCAGAATTTACGTAAGCTTTTTTACCCATTTTGCATGTAAAAGGTAAAGTGTATAGTAAGTTCTGCATGTGAATATTCATATGCAAAATGTTAGGTATTTACTGTATTAGTGGCTTCAAAAGGACATACCTTAAAGTTTGCTGCTGACTATAAATCTCTCACTGTAGTTTTAATCTGAGGTAAAATAATGGACTCTTTTCATGTATTATCTGTCTTCCTTCTGACCCAAAGAGGGATGCATTTTGGTACTGGACTTCTGTTATAATCTGTATTCTGATCAGATCTGACTGTAATAATTATCCTGGTTACTAATAAGTGATTTGTATAGGCTAATAATGGTAACCTGGAATAGTGTAGCATGTACATGAAGGTGCCAGCCAGCACAGAAGAAGAGAACCTGTATACAGAGCCAAAAGAACAAACTGCACCCCACCACTCCACTTATTAGACAGCTAGGAAACGTTCTTTTCCTTATAGCAAGTAGGTAGATATGAAGTGTGGTAATTACCTGTCCCTTGTCAATAACTGATACTTTTCACTTGCATTCTGTTCTCTTCTTTCTAGTTACGACACCTCATTCATGACCAAATTCACTGTGTATCTTGTTCTGTGCATTTCCACAGCTGTCACATGTTTGTTTTCTTGTACTCTTCTTGGGCAGAGCAGTATACAGAAAATTTGTAATTATTTTTTATAATCTGCAAATCTCTACATATATATTGCTAAGTGTTTTGAAACGAAGCAAGATCATGTTTTTTATCATGGGGCTGATGGAATTGTTTTCTCTGCTTTACTCTGCCATCATGTCAGCTGGAAGTAAAAAACAGTAAGTGCTCAGAGTATGAGTCTATATTTCTTTGCAGGTGTTTAGGTTATATTAATATTTTTTCTTTTAATAGTTCTCTGACATATCAATTGTCTAATGCATTGCAGCTTCTTTGCACTGCGCAGGCATGTGCAATGTTACTGTAAATGCCCAGCAGGGCATGTAACTGAGCAACTTGCTTCATCTTCAGAAGCTTGTTTGCTGAGGATCTTTACCTTTATTCTGACTGTGACGGCAGTACCAGGGCTGACAGAGCTCAGATTTTCTCTATCTTTCTATCTCAGACAGAAGCTGTTGAAGAACCTATATGACCAGTACAACTTAGCATAGCTTTGGCAACAGCTCAGCGCTGCAGTCAGACAACCTGTTCTGGCTGCAGATGGTACCCTGATTTCTCCCTGCTTAAGCATCCCCTCAGCTCACACCCAGGCTCCACTGAAAGTTACTGCCTCCTCAGGTCTACCAGCATGAATCGCAGAACTGGTTTTTGGTCCAAAGCAAACTGATGCACGTTAAGGAAACAGTTTTTATTGAATCATCTTAGGGAGCAACCAGGTGAGCAGGCAGTGGCTGCTGTGAGGGAGCAGATAAGAGGTGAGCAGGTGAGGTTTCATCAGCGGTGGGAAGAGGGTGCCTGAGTACCACATAAGTGGTGTCAGAACCCCTGCCAGTCTTCTGAGATGGGAAAGGGGAGAGATTTTCTCTGCCCTCTCGTCCTTTTTCCTAAACCAAGACTAGCTCTTATATAGAAGTGCATCAAACTCAGTGCTAGAACTTATTTATTTATTATTTTAAGGAGTGAAAAAGCTTTTACCCTGGTCAATGAATGATTTCTCTAATGTGCTAGTCACAGATCAAGTACAGAGGGTAGGATAAAACAATTTTGTTTGAGTTCTGGTATTATATACTGGGTTCATTGATTAGATCTTCTTTTTAAATTTCCTTCAGCTGATTAATGTCTAAGGCCTATACATGATACACATAGCTCACAAACACTCCTTTTTGGACAGCAGTCAAAATGAAAGCTGTACATAGTTCTGGTCAGAACTTCAGCAATAACAGCTTCAGGAAAACAAATTATTATAGGAAGTGATTGATGTACTGACTAAACAGGTTGCAGTCTTCCCCTGCAGTAGGTGGTGCTCACTGCTTAAATAAAATGAAGTAGTGACAGTGATGGGCATACTAGCTTTTGGCTGAGTCCTAGAACCAGGGATGGACAATTTGTAATGAAAACCCCCATATTTATGGGAGAGCAGAGCCTTGTTTCACAGGGTGCATTCTATCTCACTAATTTTTCTTTTTGCAGTTTCACTTAAAAATACTCTTTCTAAAACTCTTCTGTATTTTGTGTTGTTGCAGGGACACCTGGTATATTTTATTGCAGAGATGGCTGCTTTTCATTGGTTTATGAAATACTACGTGTATTTCAGTACACTTTAGGAAGGTCTCAGAATACCAGAAACATTAACTTGCTGTATAAGCACTGCTATTTTTGATGAGAAAATTGATTGGTAATTTATATAAACTCTAACTTCACCTGTTCAGCTACTGCTTCTAGAACCTCAGAACAAAGTGAAATCAATAAGAATTTGGCCCAAATGTTTTTGAAAACTGCTATGACTGTATGTGGTTTAGGCACCAAAATACCTTCAAGATGTGTTCTTCAGTCCTATGTTGCTTGTGTGGCTCTATGGAGCTTTAATTTGTTCACAAATCCAACCACCTACGCATGCCTCAGCCACAGTACTTTGGCAGTTGTCCTGCTTTCAGGCTTACCCATCATTGCTGCTGCAGGTCTCTGCAGTTGCTGGCCTGTACCTCGCCCTCTCTGGCTTTCACTGTTTCAGCATCAGCTTTTTGGTTTGTGGAGCAAACCTGAGGATTTTACCAAGAGAGGAAAGGCATAAGGGGTATGTGCAGGCTCAAGCGTGATGATGAGAAGCCTCTTTCTGGACTGGGTCTTGAATAAAAGTGGTCATAGAAACTCAGTGGAGCCCCACATTTTCTTTTGTACTAAAATTTTGGAATTTGTACTGAAATTCTGGATCCAGGCCATCCTTGAATTTTTAGGAATGTTTGGATCAAGATCTGAAGTTTGTGACTTATTTCTATAATGGTCTGAACTGAATGCCAAATTTGTGAGATCTACCTTGCCTAAGTACTTAGACATTGGCCAGATGCTTGGCTATTACTGCCTTAAAAACTGAAAATTATTTTCTCAATAGTGAAAATCTCTGTTTTGAGACTTTTTTTCCAGAACAGCTGGTCTGGTAACCACAGCAGAATAAAAAGGAGAATTGCATCAAAGAATGTGTGTTAGAAATTTTGTATTTTGGTTTACTATTTATAGATTCACAGGTCATTATTAATGTTCATAATAATACTTCACTTGGTTATAAACATATTTATTCCTTCATGCTTCTAAAGCCCTTTGAGAACTTAGTAAAGAGCTGCTAGAAAAGTCCAAAGTGTTATTAAATGAGTTTAAAATTCTAGCTGTTTTCCTCATAATAGATTTTGCCTGAAGTAAGAATGAATATTAAAGAAAAAACCAGGACTTTTTCTAAAATGGATACTTAAGTTTAGTTTGGTTTAGTTTTTAGCTCATTACTTTAACAGCAAAACTTCACCGAGGCTGACATTTGTTTCATGAGGTAAATCTCCACTCCAGTAAACATGAAGGAAACCTCTCCTTTCGCGTCAGAAGAATATTCTTCTGTAATGTTTTAGGGGGTTTTTTTGGTTTGTTTTTTTTTTTTTTTTTTTCATAAATATTGGTATAGTCTTTAATAATGTCTTCTATGTAGAAATCACACCTCTCGAGTAATATGCTGCTGTAAGAGCCTTGGAGATATACAAATAACATCCTTAGCTGATTACTTTAAACCTGGCATTTTCTAGTTCAGTGTTCTGCATGGCTTGCTTTTGTTTTGTTTGAAATCATAGTAATACTAGAAAACCTGTTGGAACACAGGCTGTTAGTGTGCTAATGTAAATTGTGAAAAGAAAACTAATTTGTGATGGTTTCTTAGGATACAGCCAAGACTTTTTTTTAATTTGAAAAAAAACCCAAACAGATTACAATGATGTAAAGGCCCATGAGTTAAAGTGCAACCTTTTATGTAGCAAGGAAAAAAAAGCCACCTGAAAATATGTGTAAAATGTGTTTTAGTCTGCAACAATGAACTCTTTCAAAACAATGCTGTCACTGTTTCAGTACTTTAAAGTGACACAGTGATTTTCAAGTATTAATAAACATCCAGGGGGAGCTAGGGAGTAGCAATTTTGCTTTTTTTAAATGGTATATAAGGAAATACGAATACAGAGAAAAGTAGTATAAATGACTAATTCTTGTTTTGGGATTGGGGCTTTTTTACTAGGAACTTTTGATGAGAAACTGGTCAGCCATTCTGAGAGTGGTGGAAAGCCTGTCAAGGTCACTGCCAAGGACAAGAGAGTCAATTAGTATGCAGATCAGAGCCAAGGAGTTCAAAGGTATTGTTCCAATTCAATCACATTAGCCAGGCCAGTAATGAACAAACGGCATGACCTTAATCAGGGAGCCTGAACCACTCATTGAAGGGAAGTATGTGTGTCTGTGTATGTACTGGGGGGGACAGGAGGAGGGGTTAGGGTGGCAAAAAGGATGTGGTTTCTTTTGTTGTTGTGTTTTGGCTTAGGATTTTTTTTTTTATTTTTATTTTTTTTTTAATTTTTAAAGGGACAGCACGCCCAGCTTGCTTAATTAGCCACCAGTAATGGAAACTCAGTTCTGGATGCCTGTATTCTGAAGTACAAAATTGCTTTTATTTTGGGGTGATAACTGAAACAGGCTCAAATGGACAGGTGGCTTGAGTATTTTAATAGAATGCATTCAGTTATATGCTAAAGGGTATGCGGGAGGAGGGGGATAACCTTATGTAAAACACCAAACCAAATTTTGCAATTACAGTTTCTCTCACACTGTGCTAATTTTCTTAAGTCTACATGCAAGGAACATTCTGGGTGGTTTTTTTTTTTTCCCTGAGACATAACATAAAGTAAGCCACACTCAAGTTAATAATGGAAAGAATATTTATTTAGAACAAAAGATATTTCTTTAGCACTTTCAAATATTGCACAGTATATATTTTAGATATCCACATTGCTAAGTTGTTTCATACGCTCAGCACAATACACACTGCACGTTTCAGTGTACTCGATTTAGTACAGTCAAAAAGCAACATTCTGTGTTGTATTCATGCTAACAAACACCCGCTCTGTTATAAACTTACAAAATATCTCTCTCTGCTATTTTTCATATATACATATATATATTCAAATACTTTTACAGAAATGTGTACATCCTGATGACAAAATAATAAAATGACAGCACATATCTGTACTCATTTATATACTGTAACATCTGCCTGTTTCTGTAAAGTGTTTTTTGAATGCATACTTAGGACTCCATTGAAATTTTTACTTAAATAAGAAGTATGCTCTGTTTTTCATAAACTATTTGGTAATAGTTTTTTATAAACTGAATTTAGTAGCCAAATATATTAAAATAACACTTCAAAAGGTAACATTTTTCAGTATTTGAATAATGGAAATTGTAAACACATTCTTTCTGCATGTAGAAAGATAAAAAAAAACTCTGCAAGAAATCAATATTACGTATTGAAAATATGAATGATGTTGAAAATATATTCACATGGTTTACCTACAAGTTATTTTTTTTTTGTTTATAGATACAATAACTTATAAGTTTCCTGTACCTCTCTGTGTAACATTTGCTTAGCAATTACTTCAGCTGGAGCAGATTATCAAAGAAAGCTGCAGGCTTCATTGGGGAAACTGTTTGCAGAGATCACTTCATTTCTCTATAAATGAATCATGATAGGCAACTAAGATTTTAGGAATCAAGGGGAGGGTGGGTTTTTTTCGCTCTCTTCCTTTCTGTTTTTTACTGGGGAGGTAGTTCATCATATCTCACTAAAACGGAAGATGCATAACAGAAAAGAAACTATTCTAGGCTATGAAGCACCCTAGGGGTTCATGAATGTTGGGGGAGGAACACTGATTATACAATGCAATAACATATTGAGACTCTATTTCAGTTTTACACTTGGTATCAAGTAAATACAGGATATCTCACCCATGAAGGGTGATTATCTTTCATAAAGGGAGGAAATGAGTTATTAAGGTCTTTCTCAGGAGCAAAACAAGGATAAGAATCTTTATTAATGTAAGAAACAATCTGGTTTGCTTTTGTTTTTTGGTAGGATTTTGTTTTTTGGGTTTTTTTTTCCTTACAGTAATGTACTTACTTTTTAGCAAAGATCTTTTTGTCTTTAAATTGTCTATAGCTCAGAATTGAACACACATCAGTTTTAGCTGACACCGCTCCACTGCTTGAGAATATTATTATAATACATGTGCTCATTTTTATCTAGATCACAATTAATAACATTTTTAAGCAGGCAATGTCTATTTAGTCCCATAAAACCACTTGTAATGTATTTGATATTTTATTTGAGGATATTAAAAGATTGTTTAAAAATAAACATATACCAGCAGAGTAGAATTTTCACATGATTATTCGGATAGTCAATAGGTCCTCTTTGATCATATTATCATGATGCTTCTCCTGGATTTCAGTCTAAGACAGGTGTATATTTTTTTCTCTCTTTCTCTCTCTCAGTCTCTGTCTCTGTCCCACCGCCCCCCCCCAACAAGGTCATAGATTTTTTTTAAATGAGGACTAGAAGTTCCAAGTACAAGATTAAGTAAGTTCTAACAGTGTTATAAAAGTAAGTGCTTTTTTCTATAATAAAAGGTGTTTAAAAGGTTCGCTACAGCTTTAAACAGAATTACAATTTACTTCTTTCAAGTGTCCAGGCCATAAATTCTTCTCAATTCCCTCTCTCTCTCCCCTTGTCGGAATTAATGAGATCAGATTTGATCAGGGCAGTGATGTGTTCAGAGCCAAATCACACAACAGCGCGCGTGCGGTAATGGAATTTGCATCTAATGCATACATAAATCAAACATCTTTCTGGACATTTTCATATGCATAATGTCATTTCATCCAGTTCTGTCTGTGCAGAGGGGGAGATTTTTCTCTCTGAGAGAATGACTTTCTTTAATGCTTTCATTTTATTTTCGCTGACTACAATCCCCGAGAATTCGCTCGGTCGGAGAATCTTTCGGGGCGCGGTTGACAGTTCGGTTTCCAAGAGGGGTCCTTCACATTTATCATGCCTCTTCCTCGGGGGCTTTGTTATGCAAATGTGGCTGAAATTGATAATTCCAAAGTGCTTCATTTCGGTTCCTTGGCGGCTGGAGATGGTAGATAAAAAGAAACTGACAAGACACACTGATTGCCCTCAATGCTTGTAACTCTCTTGCTAACAAGGCTCGATATTGTTAAAAATTCCTATTGTTATCAGGGTGGCAGTTCCATTATGCAGGCCTTGCAAATTTCTCATTTGAATATTAACCCTTTAATCACCCTGCTCCCCTTCCCCCCCTCCCCCCCCCCCCAAGCCTCAAATCAGTTGCTGCAAATGGGTCAGAACACAAACCAGTAAATTATTGCCCTATTATTAGTGCAAAGTGTGCTGTAGGGGTTTTTTTTATTGTTGTTGCTTGGGTTTATTTTATTCTATTTTTTAAAACTACTTCTATTAATCATTTTTCAATGAGATTTCTTTACTTTAAAAAAATGCTTTAACAAAACAGGTCTAGCAGAGAGAGAGAACTGGGTTACTTCATGTTAGGGTTGTGGGTATATTTACATGGAAATATCTGTTTGCGGAAGACAAATTCAGTAGCTCCTGGAGAGTGGAGAAGTTTCATTATTTTTAACTTGTATGTACTTGCACTTTATGTTCTAACTCAGGTAGGCCTCAGGGAGGGGGTAGCATGTCTTTATATACCATAGTTCCATGAGATTTTTAGCTGTCTGTCCTATCAGCTGCAATATCCCTATCTCAGGCTAGCCAGCAGCTGACTTCCAGCCTATAGACAGGTGACTAAAATAAAGGAGTAGAGAAAAAGTGAACTTGAAAGCTACAAGGATTTCTGGAGCTGTGTTTTTTTAACCTTGAAGGACTCATGACTATACTTCCACACTTAGGCACTCCTTATATTGACACATTTCACTTACATATTTGTAAAATTCTGTTAATAAGTGGAAAGGGAAGGAGTGATTCAGGGACCTGATGCTGTCACTGCTGTGGTTCACAAGAGCTTTGCCAGTATCTTCAACAATCACTGCATCAGGCCCTGGAAATAACATACAACCAGGCAATGGCAAGTTCAACCTAAGGATTAGGTCACATTGCAAAAGAGCGTGACTGGTTGCTAGCTGACTTCTCGTTTATTAATGAAATTGTGATGTCTGGAATTTCAAATATCCCTCTAACATCCCCTCGTGTGTGTGTCCATAAAAGGTGAATTCTTTCCCACTAAACACATGCCTTCAGGCTCATATTACAATTATAGGTTAATTTTAGTTTGTCATTTTTCTGGGGACACCTGACATTTTTCCAGTTAAAGTAAATCTTGGTGTGACAAAAGTAAGTACTGCTGATGCTGGGAGGAAGTGGAGAAGGGAGGAACTGGTGCTATAAAATGAAGTGTAGTTCACTGCTAGCATCAGGCAGCTGCAAGAATATAATACTTCTCTGCAATTACAAAGAAGATGCATGTCAACCAGCTCATGTCAAAGGAACGTCAAAGTTTCCACTTTCTTAGTTCTGAAGTCTTGCAGAGCTGTGTCTGCCAAATTATAGTAAATAAAAAAGCTACTTGCACAATAGTAACCTCTTTTACATTGGAATATTTCTGTTCTTCCTTCTAAAAAAAAAAAAAATAATAAAGAAAACACAAAGAAACAAAAAAAAAGAAAGAAGAAACAAAAAACCCCAACCCTCTCATGTTATTGTAGGAACTCTTGGGAAGCTCTTAGTTCTTTCTTTCATTTATAGGTGTGATGGCAAATTAAACCCATGGCAGGAAACAGTGATAATGCCCACTGTAGAGCGGTGTGAGTTACAACCATTAAGTTTCCCATGTGTGTGCTTTTTCTTTCAATTATCTGAAAACACCCTGTTAATTTTTAATGTGTTCATACCCTCATTCTGTTACCAAAACCGATACCTTTCCCCCCTTCTTACTTCACAAATAGACTTCACTAAACCTGGCTGCCGTAGACTTATTATGCAATTCTATCATTTATTCTGTCCATTAGAGTAACCAGTGTTACTGCTTTTCCCCTCACTTGAGTCTGTCAAGTACTCTTATTTATGCTCAGTGGTATTAATATCTCTGGTTGTATTATGGTTGTGCGCTCAAAATTGCTAATACAATCTAAACTTGGCAACAGTGACTGCATCAGCTATCAATAATCAAAAAGTCTCATGCAACTTGTAAGTATTAATAAGACTCAATAATTACCTAAATATAATTAACGTCTTCTGCTTGCTATAAAGAATCATCAGTAGAGCTGATGGCTTTAAAAAGATCCCCCTTTTCAGAATCAGAGAGCATGCCTATATTATGAACAAGAGAATTAAAGATTTGACAGCATGATTTTGGATGTTTCCTATTTCAAGGTACCCTTGGCAATGAATCTGCTGTAACCTGGCTATATAATGTTATCTGCTCTCTTTAGGTAGAAGTTGATTTTTCTTTCACTGCTTGCTTTCTGTGGATTTTCAAAAGATTTTTCTGTTTTTCTGTAACAAGAAAACCTCTTAGGCAATTTGTGACCACAGAATTAGAGCAATACAGATAAACTAATATATATGCAATGGCTTCATTATGCATAAGAGCAGGCACTCTTTACTTTACAGCCCAAAACACACAAAGCACCCATTAGAATGAAGAGGCCTGTGATGTCTCTTCATGTGCAGAGTGTAAAGGTACATGAATGTCCTTGCTTGTTGGCATTTAATTTACCAGTTGCCTCTGTAGTGGAGCCTTGGCAGATTCAGCTTGAATCTGAAAGACAGGCTGTCATACTGAGAGTCTGCTGCCTACTGCTGAAATTGAGAGGCTTGGCAGATATGCAAACAGTAACTGGGTTTGAGTTGTTTTGATTACAAGTTAAACAGAAAGTCATTGGCAGGGCCAATATAAATCTGCTGAGGTTTTTTGGCAAAATCTGTGGAGGTATTTCTATATATTCTGCAGAATTCTGGAGCACCTTGATTTCGCATCAAAGATTGTCCACCTCTGAACCCATTCTGCAGATAAATGTGTCAGAAACGTGAGTGAACACATTTAACTTGCTGAGAGCTTCCAGATTCAAAAATATAAAGCCCATTAACAACATGCAATACCACACCACCTTTGTACAGTTGCTAATTCTGCAACCTGATGTTTCATTCAAGTTCAGGTGGATTTTTGGAGAAGTAAGACAAGTTACAAACAGCTGAAACAGGAGGGCAAAATAGATTTTAATAAAAGTTTCAGGTGAATAAATAAAAAAAAAACCAACCAAACCTGATTGGACCAGGTCCTGAATTCAGCTGTGTTCATAGAAATGCAGAGATGTTTCACCAATGCATTGTTTTATGACATTAATCAAGATTTTCTGAAGTTGCTCTCTTCCTGGCACAAAGTGCTTTAACAGTGGTTCAGGCTGGTACAATTCAATCTGTAACTGGCTTTTTCCTACCATTCTACAACAACTTTGACCAAGTATTTGACCAAACATCCAGACCTGATAAAATCCAAATGCTCATCCCAAATTTATTTCCTTACAGAGTTCATTTGTCTCCTTGCCTAATCTGCAATGCTGAGTTGATAAAAGTAACCCAAACTGGCACTGTATAAGCAAAAAAAGGAGTCTGTACACTTTAATTACATGCGCTTTTACAATGCAACCTCTGCTTGATTCCAACTTAGTGTTTTGAACACTAACACATCCTTTACTAAAATTGCCTTGCAATTTTAAGGCAAAATCACATTAATTTTGGAGGGAGGGAAAAGAATACATATAATTGTCGCTCCTATTGTTTCTGTCTGACTGGCTGTAGACAGATTTCTGCAAGGCTGGCTAACAACAATACATTGATTTACAGAAGCAGGAATATCTCCACAATTTCAAGGGCTAAGACACCTTTATTTGAAAACTGAGAATCTGTAAAATGTGGCAAAGTTCTTGGAAAGAACCCAAATGTATGGAATCTTTTTAATTTTTTTTTTTTTCTTCTCCACTTGTATCTGCTACTTTGCCTATTACAGCTTTTGGGGCGGGAGGGGAGGGGGATGGCAGAAGAGAAACCACAACAGAAAAAAAACACTCCTGAATTTGCACAAATTATTATATAGTTCATGCTAAATTTTAAAAGAACATAATTTGGAAAAATTGATTAGAATATAAACATCGCTATCTAAATGCTCTTTATTTCCAGATCTGGCAAACTGAAGCAGCACATTATTTTCCTGAGACAAGTAAAGGTTTGTTTTCTTTGGAAATTACTCCACTGATTTTCTCTTTCTCATATTGAATGTCCCTTTCCCTTGAGCAAATGGAATAAAAAAGTTTATATGAATGGGCCATATTGCACTCTGGATAACAGAAAACAGTAACATTTTAGGAATCTCATTTTCAGATCCAGGTTGAAAAAATACACTGGCTTTCTGCCTCCATTTGCTGCTTTTTCCTGTTCTATGTACTTTCTTAAAAAAAAGTGAATTTAGGAACCTTTAAACTGCATGCTGTCCCAGTACTGCAACCTGATGCAAATTTTTAGAGAATGCTTCAAATGTCAAATCTCTCTGAAAGTGATATACTTTATTACTGTTCTTTCTTGTAATACAAACATTTCAGTGCAGCTCGGATCTTATTTTTCAAAATACAAGGATTTTGATATATGGACAACAGGAGAATATGTATTTTAGATATAATGCCGTAAGTGCTTAAAAGTTATTTCTGAGCTGATTTAACATGGAAAATCTCCAGGTAGATTAATTTTATAGGCTGCTTTTATGGGTGTAACATTTCAAGATGAGAAAGCCATGCTTCTGAAATTTAGTTTCGTCAGATTTCATTGGCACCTGCAACTCCGTCTTTTATTACCTTAAAGTTGAAATTTAATCTCCTTTTTTTCCTGATTTTTACTTAATTCTTGACTGAAGTGACTGGGGTTGTATTTTCGTGCTCAGGTTCTGTTGCTTCTATTGCTCTCTCATTATTTACATATCCAAGGAAAAAAAAAAAAATTACAACAGAGGTACTTAAATAACTGTGCTTAGAAATTACAAGACCTGCAATGTCTATTTTTACTGGAGCAGGCAGCTGTAGACAGAGGTTAAGCACATGTCCCCAAAAAGCCTCTTTCCAAATGGCTGAGTTAATTCATAGTGGTAAGAGCAAGCTGCCTGAAACCAATTGCTCTATTGTGGTGAAGGCAGAGCTTGAAACTGCAGTCCTTGCTCAGGCAAAACTTCTGACAGAACCCTGACTTTTTAAAGAAACTCCTATTTCTAACATTGCCAACAGGGGCTGTATTGCAGTAAAAGGAGAATGTGGGCTGTATAGGCGAAGCGTGTTTAGTGATGTTTCTGAATGACTCTTAATATGGATTCAGCACATACTTCATAGATGTATATAGCCAATGTCTATGAACAATAGTGCACATTTGCATATTATGCACATTTTTGTTTTTCTGAAACATACTCCAGAATGCATCGCAACACCATATGAAAAGTGGCTTTTATGTGTGTGTGTGTGTGTGTGTGTTAAGAATGCTTTATAAATCTGAATGCCTCAGCCATTCGGTTTTTAGTTATTTTTTCCTTTGACTGTACAGCAGAGATTGTATTCTGGCCTGATGGCCTGCAAAATTGCTAAAAAGGAGGAATGTGTTTTTAGATTTCAGGAGTGCAGGTGAGGTGAAAGAAAAAGCAAGCATTTTAAATCAGAAAATGTGTGTGTGTTTTGTGTGTCTTTGTACGTGTGTGCGTGTGCTTGGAAATTCACAAACTAATAGTTTGAGGTTATGGTCTCAGTTTTTATGACCGAGTTATGTACGTAAAAAAATTGGTCTCACTAATATAAATGCTGCGAAATTCTCAGCTATTGTGGTGCATGCTATAATAAAATTCTCTGGGAAAGAATGGCAGAGATACAAAACACTAAAGAATGATGATTTCCTCACTACCAATGCGATTGCATAAATTAGGTGTGCATAAGTTTCCAATGATTTATAGCACTTGAAACTTGCAAAAAATTATTACGTTTGATGTTTCCTTAGAAAATACAAAAAAGCTGATGCTTATTCACAGAATGGATAGAAGAATCTCAGTTTATAGCAACTATTTTGTAGAGATCTTTGTATACCTTTTGAAGAAAATATTTTCTGCTAATTTTCCTTGAAGACCTATTTCATTAGCCAAACTTGCATATAGTGTTTGTTAATTTGAAACAAAAAACCCTTTTAGTTTTAGTCCTCTTGCCCTCCTCACTGTTAGTGGAAGTGACATTTTATTGATTAGACATTTAATAACAATATTCTTCTCTATTTGCACAAATATTTAGCTGTTTACATGGTAACTGGTGTAAAGGTCCCTATGAGTGGTACAACTGAAATGGGAGTATGCAGAAATGTATTGGCTATGACAAGAAGAAGTAATTGCTTTTTCTCAAAGGATCAGATGTGGTATAGTTGTTTGAAAAACAATCTAAACAACATTTTGTTCACCATTGATTTTAAAAGCATTAAAATTAGTTTTTATGCAGCTATACTCATTAAGCTTTTATGTATACCGTGTAGGGTGAATAGCTGAGAAGCAATAAAGCATTCTGCAGGAAAATATAGTTTGCCAGTTGTCAGAAGAAATAAAATACATAGATTTGGAATGTTTGTTTCCTGTAGAATATTGTGATATTTGCCATGTTAATTACAATCCAAATAAAGCTATTTTATTTGTGTATCTTAAACAGTCTTGTAGCTGTAGATGACTAATACAACTGTTATTGAAAGTGTTGTGTTTGGAGGTTGTGTGTTCATGCTGATGAGAAACAATGATCAGCCACATATATCTCAACAATTCTTGCATTTTAAAACTAAACCTGACTTAGAAATCAGTGTTCCAAAGTCCTATTGCAATTTTTAACCTCAATAGGCAGAATGAAAGTGCCATTCTGTGCAATTTTTTTCTGTACTCCCTTTAGTTTCTCATGTTAATATCTGCATTTGAAAACAAACTAGTTCTTCTAATTTCATTGAAATAGTTAACAGTTTACTAAAAAAAGGTATCTGGATTATTATCAGCAAATATCAGCAAACTAGTGCCCAAGGAAAGGAAACTTATTTAGTTATTACTCATAAGATCATAAGCTTTTTTTTTGTCTCAAAAATGAAGAGAGGAGTATGTGTGCAATACATGTCATCAGAGAGAATAATTCATATAAAAATGAATTCCTGTTATTGTGTTCAGGTGTGTTTGTGAATAAAAAATGGAATTTTGAAAAGTCAATTAAAATGCATTTAAATTCTTTAACACCGGAATTCTTTAATGTGAAAATTTTTGCCAGACAGTTTGTCAGTGTTGCTGTAAGCACTGTGATGTGATCATAACTAGTTTCCTCCACCTATGGCTGTTAGATGGCTCAGAAACACATTACAGCTTCCTGTTCCAAAAGAGGAGACTACTCTTGAAAACATGGAAGTACTTATAAAGTAAATAAGCTTTAATTAAATATCATTGTCTCACATTAATCTTTATAGTTCTGTTCCCTATGGAAATAAAAGTGGATATTCAATTTGTTTTGATTATGCATGAATTTTAACAGAAGCATTTATTGTACATTGCTGTGTTCTTCGAGATAGAGGCATATTTATGTTGGCATAAGCCATTAAAAAGTTTCCTTATTAATGTGAAATAAGAATGACTCATTTATATTGTATATAAATAAATTGACATTTAGAAAAATTCAGTATGATTTTTAAGGGAAAACAATCCATATCTGGCTGGTGTAACTTTCTCTTTCAGTCTGAAATCCCAGTTATTTTCAGAGTTAAGGGAAAAACAGAATATTTCTACTGTTAAATAAGTCTTTTTTGGCACTTGCTGATTTCAGGGATCTTTTGCCCCACAAGTCAAGATATACTCATATCCTACCAGGTCTGCGTAGTGAGTCTATATGTACATGCACACGAGGAATCAGGGGCACACACTTAAATGCTGCTTTCACAATATCTTAGAAACAAGTTCCAAACAAGAGGATATCTTCACCCTCATTAAATTTCATTAGGCTTTACCAGCTTCATATAGGAGAATTTTGTGATGACCAAGTCAGGAAAGTCCCACCAAAATCTACCTCAGTGCTAGGGCACAGTGCCAGGGTGCATCCCACTTCATCAGACTCTTGCAGTGCTCATCACCAGGTCCTCTGCTTTTGGCAAAGGGAAATTAATTCACTTTTGGTAAAAATAACACTCTCTAGTGCTGAGCTAATCATGTCCCCTATGCTAATTATTGCTGAAAAACAAGGAGGAAAACGGTGGTCTTTACAGCTCCTCAGTATTGAATAATAGTTTATGTTCTGGCCTCTAGTAGCCTAGTGAGTAAGGCAGTTTTAATGACGAATGAGGAGTTAAACCATAATCTCTATAATGATGAAGTTCAGCCTGACATGGTTTGAGGATGTTTGTCCCCAGTGCAGTAAACTCTCATGTTTTTCTAGTTGTGCTGTAAGACACAATTTGCCAGTACACTATGGCCTTGCATTTGTGGGAGATGTCAGAGAGTGTTTAAATAATGTGTAATGGCGTGTTGCTCTTTCATCACCTTGGGAAGTGGCTCTCCCCTGTGACAGTCATTATATGCTCAGTGCTGAACCTTAGAAAACACCTTTAATCCTGTCTGTCTCTTTTGCCCACACAGCTAGGCCAATGCATACATTCGGCACGGAAGCATTATCCCAATGTGTAACATCACATTTAGTGCTGAAGCCTGAACAAGCTGCACCAGTACAAACCCTGGGAAACATCCATAGCAGAGACAGAGCTATGAGCAGCTCCATCAGGGTAGAGAATAGTCCCAGGAGTAGACGGCAGAGGCCCTAGCAATTCCTCTCATAGCCCAATCTTCTATTCTGCAAACAACGTGGAGGGAGAGGAATAAACAAGAGAAGCGAGACAACAGATAAAAGGAAGGACACAGCAGAATATTTTTTTTTTCTTGAGGACTAAAAAGAGAAGCAGCATTACTCTCATTCTTTCACATATAATTTTCATTATAGTTATGGGAAAAGAATAGGGGCTGAAAGTCAGATGCTTTTTGATGGCTGTTCGTGCCATCACACGGTGTATGATCAGGATCCCAGACTTCTTGACTAGTCAGCAGAAAGGTGCAGGTTTTAATGCTGGTGATCTGAATTATACTTCAGAAGCTCTATTGACTATGTAGGAGTCCTCGACACTGCCAGAAGGTGAGCAACAGTGTAAGCAGTGTCTTACTGGGCAGACCTTCAGTGACTACATTCTCCTCAGAGTCCCTCCCTTTCTTTCACCTGGTGGAAAGTAGAAAGCTGGCATTTGGGGATGTTGGCTATGCAGTGACTGGGTTGAGTGTCACAGCATGTCACGCAAGGCACAAGTGTGCTCTCCACAGGTGTGGGAAGAACTTAAAGAATTCTTTTCAGAAGCTGGGGAGACCAAATCTAAAATTTCTTCTACATATCCCAGGCTATAGAGCTTCCCTGGATGAATTCTTGCTTCAAATCAAACATCTGTGGTTGGATAAGTTGAATAAGATATATATCATGTTATTCAACTGTCCAGTAACACTTTTACTAGTTGTAGTGGCAGAAAATCCATCTTAAACCTCACTGAACTTTTTCAGTGCTGTTAAAACTGTGCATCTGATTTATAGATTTAGTCTTTAGCTGTTGATTTTTGCAGTATTTTTTTTTTAATGATGGAAAAAGATTCCCTAAGTATTAAGTTCCTATTATCTCTAAAGACATGTCTAAACCATAATCAAGTTATCTCTTTCATTTCTCTAAACTAAATAGTTATTTATGTCTTTCACTCTAAGTCCTGTTCTCCAGCCCCTTAGTTGCTCTAAAACCTTTCCTGCTCCAAAGTCTTTTGAACAAATCTAGAACTGGTCCTTCTGCTACTAGAAACACATGCAACTTTTCTACTCTGTGTTCCCTTGTTTATTCGTCTAAGGACCAATCTAGTCTTTTTAGCTACAATGTCACACATTAAACTCATGAACAGCAGATGAAAGGGATTAATGGATCTAGGAGTCAATTTTTAATAGTTTACACCAGAATGAATGCTATTATAAAAGCCTTTAATGAGAATGAATCTGTGCAAATATCACTGACAGCACCTCTTCAGCATTTGTTTTACAGTAGAGATGGTTGCACATTAAATGTCTTTTGGCAAGGGACTTAAGGATTCTACTGGGAACAATATAACATCTACCTTTTGTTACTCTACTCCTTGAGAAATCATATTGTTTCCTACTTCAGTAAGTCTATCAAAACCTGCCCTTTCTCTGAAAATGTGTTATTTTGTTAACACTGATTTTCAATCTTTCTAAACTTGCCAGTGAAATATATTTCAATGGGCTTGTTCAATTTGGTATGAACACAGCCAAGAGAATAGTTAGTGGTGGCTGGAAAAAAAAAAAAAGAGTACAAACAGAGCAGAGTAGAGGGGCAGGATCACCTCCTTCAACCTGCTGGTCACGCTCCTCTTGATGAAGCCCAGGATACGGTTGGCTTTCTGGGCTGCGAGCTCACACTGCCGGCTCATATTCAGGAATTACAGACCAGTCAGTCTCACCTCTGTGCCTGACAAACTCTTGGAGCAGATTCTCCTGGAAGGCATGCTAAGGCACACGAAAAACAAGGAGGTGCTTGGTGACAGCCAGCATGGCTTCACTAAGGGGAAATCCTGCCTGACCAATTTGGTGGCCTTCTATGATGGGGCTACGAAACTGATGGACAGGGACAGAGCACTTGGTGTCATCTACCTGGATTTGTGCAAAGCGTTCGAAACTGTCCCACACGACATCCTTGTCTCTAAATTGGAGAGACATCAATTTGATGGGTGGACCACTCAGTGGATAAAGAACTGGCTGGATGGCCGCACACAAAGAGTTGTGGTCAATGGCTCGATGTCCGGCTGGAGACCTGTAACGAGTGGTGTCCCTCAGGGATCGGTGTTGGGACCGGTCTTGTTCAACATCTTTGTCGGTGACAAGGACAGTGGGATTGAGTGCGCCCTCAGCAAGTTTGCCGATGACACCAAGCTCTGTGGTTCAGTTGATACGCCAAAGGGAAGGGATGCCATTCAGAGGGACCTTGACATGCTTGTGAGGTGGGCTGATGCCAACCTTATGAAGTTTAACCATGCCAAGTGCAAGGTCCTACACCTGGGTTGGAGCAATCCCAGGCACAGCTACAGGTTGGGCAGAGAAGAGATTCAGAGCAGCCCTGCAGAAAAGGACTTGGGGGTGTTGTTCGATGAAAAAATGAACATGAGCCGGCAGTGTGTGCTCGCAGCCCAGAAAGCCAACTGTATCCTGGGCTGCGTCAAGAGGAGCGTGACCAGCAGGTCAAAGGTGATCCAGCCCCTCTACTCTGCTCTTGTGACGACTTCACTTGGAGTATTGTGTGCAGTTCTGGTGTCCTCAACATAAAAATGACATGGAACTGTTGGAACAAGTCCAGAGGAGGGCCACGAGGATGATCAGGGCACTGGAGCACCTCCCAAATGAAGATAGGCTGAGAAAGTTGGGGCTGTTCAGCCTGGAGAAGAGAAGGCTGCGTGGAGACCTCATAGCAGCCTTCCAGTATCTGAAGGGGGCCTACAAGGATGCTGGGGAGGGACTCTTCATCAGGGACTGTAGTGACAGGACAAGGGGTAATGGGTTCAAACTTCAACAGGAGAAGTTTAGATTGGATATAAGGAAGAAATTCTTTACTGAGAGGGTGGTGAGGCACTGGAATGGGTTGCCCAGGGAGGTTGTGAATGCTCCATCCTTGGCGGTGTTCAAGGCCAGGCTGGATGAGGCCTTGGGTGGCATGGTTTAGTGTGAGGTGTCCCTGCCCATGGCAGGGGTTTTGGAACTAGATGATCTTAAGGTCCTTTCCAACCCTAACTATTCTATGATTGTGTGATTCTATGAAACAGAAGCTGACAGTTACCCTAAAAATATTTTGATATGAAACTGAAAATGTTGATTATTTGCCATAATATCTTCCCTAAATTATAACAAACTGATTCTACTACAGATGCTATTTTCCACTGTAAGTGAAACTCTCTGAGGAGTAGTGATAACTCAGTGAAGGCATATGGAGGAGGGGGTGAAGGAAGCACAGTCAAGAGGATGCGGTGAGAGGAAATGATGAAAGGCCATAATAACATAGCAGGAAACAGCAGAGCATGTGGCAAACATACTGAGGACTGCATGCATTTTATGTGTCAAATTACCTCCAAAGAGGTTCTTTGGAATTTAAAGCATAGTAAGAAAGTAGATTGCTAAAGCTCACAGGACCTAATTATGTGGGACAAATTATTCTGCAAGACCTTCATAATCTGTCTAAAGATGTGGGTATAGTAGTAAGTTAATGAACAGGTTATTATGAGTGAGTGTCTGAAATGCCAGTTGTGCCACAGGTAAAAGAGCTTATGTGCAATAAACAGAAAGCTGCTGGAGATGTTAGTGCGTACCTGAAACAGTATAATGACATAAGGGAGATAAGAGGAAAGAATTCAGTGGTGGTTCATTTGGGCAAAATGGGCTCAAATGTATTTGAAGACTGGTGGCAAGCATTAGAGACTTATAATTTAAGAAAGAATAATCAGCAAATTCTATATCATCATAATAAAATACATTTTCCACGGCTTAGATGGCTTATCTGTTACCTCTAAATACCTCAAGATATTTACAAGACCACAGCAGAACTAAGATCCATGAGCAGTTTAAACAGACACCATACCTGCAGTGGTATCCTTCAGTTGGGAACCAACTGGCAGGACAAATGGATGATGAGCAAAAGCAATGGCTTGTCTTTTGTGAGAAATTTCAGGTGGATGGGAATAAAGGTGTCTGTGAGACAGACTTAGCAGGAATCTTCACAATACTGTTTGTCTTTCTACTGTGAAGAAATGTGGAAGAGTAGTAAAAAGAGCTGTGGGATAATGGCTGCTTCACAGAGCCAGAGTCAAGGGTCTGCAGCCGTCATGCAGAACCTGGGAGGAACAATGCTGCCTGAATCACAAGTTTATGCTTACTGTCTTAGGAAATAATAGGAAAAGTGGTGAAGTGGGTTGTATGTACCCTTTGCTGCCCCATTGATAGTGGTAGATTACCAGCAATGTTTTTTTCAGCTAGTTTAAGTGTAATTCAACCTGTGTAATACAACCACTCTGAGAAGGCATGCTGAGGATCAAGTTAAATTAGTTTTTCAATATTTATTTAGCCCAAGCTAGCTTAACACAAATATTGCTCTGTGGTTTTGCCACTTAAGAAGCATGACAGGGTATTGACAGGAATACCAGAAATCTGGCTCATAGAATCATAGAATAGTTAGGGTTGGAAAGGACCTTGAGATCATCTAGTTCCAAAACCCCTGCCATGGGCAGGGACACCTCACACTAAACCATGCCACCCAAGGCCTCATCCAACCTGGCCTTGAACACCGCCAAGGATGGAGCATTCACAACCTCCCTGGGCAACCCATTCCAGTGCCTCACCACCCTCTCAGTAAAGAATTTCTTCCTTAGATCCAATCTAAACTTCTCCTGTTGAAGTTTGAACCCATTACCCCTTGTCCTGTCACTACAGTCCCTGATGAAGAGTCCCTCCCCAGCATCCTTGTAGGCCCCCTTCAGATACTGGAAGGCTGCTATGAGGTCTCCATGCAGCCTTCTCTTCTCCAGGCTGAACAGCCCCAACTTTCTCAGCCTATCTTCATTTGGGAGGTGCTCCAGTGCCCTGATCATCCTCGTGGCCCTCCTCTGGACTTGTTCCAACAGTTCCATGTCATTTTTATGTTGAGGACACCAGAACTGTACACAATACTCCAAGTGAGGTCTCACGAGAGCAGAGTAGAGAGGCAGGATCACCTCCTTCGACCTGCTGGTCACGCTCCTCTTGATGCAGCCCAGGATACAGTTGGCTTTCTGGGCTGCGAGCACACACTGCCGGCTCATGTTCATTTTTTCATCGAACAACACCCCAAAGTCCTTTTCTGCAGGGCTGCTCTGAATCTCTTCTCTGCCCAACCTGTAGCTGTGCCTGGGATTGCTCCAACCCAGGTGTAGGACCTTGCACTTGGCATGGTTACATTTCATGAGGTTGGCATCAGCCCACCTCACAAGCGTGTCGAGGTCCCTCTGGATGGCATCCCTTCCCTTCGGCGTATCAACTGAACCACAGAGCTTGGTGTCATCGGCAAACTTGCTGAGGGCGCACTCAATCCCACTGTCCATGTCACCGACAAAGATGTTGAACAAGACCGGTCCCAACACCGATCCCTGAGGGACACCACTCGTTACTGGTCTCCAGCCGGACATCGAGCCATTGACCACAACTCTTTGTGTGCGGCCATCCAGCCAGTTCTTTATCCACTGAGTGGTCCACCCATCAAATTGATGTCTCTCCAATTTAGAGACAAGGATGTCGTGTGGGACAGTGTCAAACGCTTTGCACAAATCCAGGTAGATGATGTCAACTTCTCTGCCCCTGTCCATCAGTTCCGTAGCCCATCATAGAAGGCCACCAAATTGGTCAGGCAGGATTTCCCCTTAGTGAAGCCATGCTGGCTGTCACCAAGCACCTCCTTGTTTTTCATGTGCCTTAGCATGCCTTCCAGGAGAATCTGCTCCAAGAGTTTGCCAGGCACAGAGGTGAGACTGACTGTCTGTAGTTCCCTGGGTCATCCATTTTCCCCTTCTTGAAAATGGGGGTTATATTTCCTTTCTTCCAGTCATCAGGAACTTTACCTGACTGCCATGATTTTTCAAATATGATGGCCTATGTATTCATACATTGGTGAAAGAAGTAGGAAGATGATGGCATGGTTGTAAGAATATTAAAATTAAGTACTTTACAGATAATATGCTAGGAAATTTGATTCTAACCTCAAACTGAAAAGTATTAATAGCAAACTTTACATCATTAGACCTTAGACCAGTGATCAAGCCAGTCTTCTGCATGGAGGAAGCATTTAGTTTGAAGTTATCTTTAATTGCAAAGACAGTGAAAGTTAGTTGAAAATTTCTGTTTTCATTGTATCTGTCTTTTCTTTGTTTTCCACTACCTTTTTTTACCGTTTTCCTCAAGACGTGACTGAAATATGATCCTTCAGTAACTCTAAGAAATTTTTATCTGCTGGGTCAAGATGATTAGCCAGCTTGATCTAAGAAATAAATACTTGGTAATTTAGCCTGAAACATTGTTACATCTCCAGAAAAGCTCAGACAGCACTCTTTGAAGAAAAAATTTCAGAAAATACAGGGACTAATCCCCAGCATTAGCCCTGTCTGGCTTGAAGCGTGGTAGTGAATACAGTCCTTTTTATAATTAAGATGATTTCCTCTTGAACAAGAAATTATAGGTTTGTGTGAAGCAGTCCTGTCCAAGGAAGAGGATATATCTTGAGGGATAGACTGTAGATTTTTGCCTATAATTTTGTTTTAAAAATAGAGTTGGACATAATTGCCTTGGAGACTGTATGGTGTTTAACAATGTTCCACCGGTTCAGAAACATGAGAACAAAATGTTCTTTGTTCAAACAAACAAAGTGTTAATGCTCATTCCAGCTATTGATCCTCTTCAGTGATCGCACTTCGGTGCATTGCAACAGAACTGCCTGTCAGCTGGGAAGGCATCATTTAAGCTTTTTTATTTGGTTTTAAAATTAATGTTTATAGGAAGCGTGCTTGCACTCAAAATGTAAATAGGAATTTTACTGGAGCTTTTTAACCTCTTAAAGTGTCAGTGTACAGTAACTATATACTATGCATCTGCAGTTACAGGTATCGGCCTTTCTGCTATGAGGCCTTCTACTGAAGAGAGATTTGGTTTAAGATAGACAGTGAGTATTTTTGCATTGTCATATTATGTCCGAAATTCTAAATGTGTCTAAAATATTTGGACATTTTTATCATGTGGGAACACACAAATATATATATCAACTTGCTTGTCTTTTCTTTAATTTCTTAAAGTGGCATTTGATTAGCTGACAATCCAGAAAGATATTATTTGATTTTTTCAATGTTAAAAGAAAAAATTTAAATTGTATGGGATATAAAAAGATGCTTTTAGTGAATCTATGAAGCTCTACACAGCAGGATTTCCAATAAGTCTAATAGCAGTATGAATGTAAGAACCCAAATGTACTTCAGACAATTGCACAAGAAAGTTAGTAAATAAAAATGGAAGCCGTTTTTTTGAGTGAATATTGAAAATGATGCTCTCTTGTGTAGAGAGCACTAGTGCATGTGAAACCCTATGTGCTTTTTACATAATATGCCTCTCTAGTTAACATATAACATAAAGTGTCACAGATCTTTTAGAGCTTGATTCACTATGAAAGAAACACAGCCATCTGTAGTGTGAAAGTTTATGACTCAATTGTCCACACCTTACAAAGTGATTCAGCAAAGACATATCTGGGCCGTGGAAACTTTTCCCTTATTCCATTAGTTCTTGCTTTGAAAGAATAAAAAGATCTTCAAGATGCAGTATGCATTTTAACTCTTGCATAGTAAGTAAGACAGCGTGCAGATTTAAGCGTGTGCTTTTAATTATTATTATTATTTCTGCTTCACACGGCCATTTCCTGCTTCTGAATACTATTTTGAAATTTCAAATGTAGATTAATAAAATGTGAAAAATGACAAGTCATTTTCAAAGTGATGGGCGTATGGATAGATTAGATTAGACATAAATCTGAACAGACCATTAGAAAAATGTTGTTAGACAAAATGGGACTTCTGCAATTACTTCTAGTCCAGTTGTGACCCATTTTGTAGAGGTTATGCAGTGCTATTTTTTAGCTTTCTTTTTCTTACAAATGCAAAAGCACTCTGTAAAGCCTCCACTAGTATCTCATCCTCATTTTCTCATATAAACTGTGAGCTAGTGACAAAATCATTGGTATTATGGGTAACATTCCCTTTCTTTCTTTCTCCCTCTCTCTCTCTGTATACATAAAATGCATAACTTCCCTTTGATGACAGGCCAGCCTAACTCGGCTTACTTCATATTTGTTGCGTGCAAATGGCATTCATATGGATAGGTCCAATAGACCAGCTGATATACAGTAACTGCAAGGACTTCTTCATTTGCCCTCTTTAGTGTTCTTGATAAGCTTGGCTGAGTGAAGTGCTTCTCTTTAGAACTCCCTGCATTTTTTCCTTCTTCCTAATTTCTTTTTTGATTGGGGTGGATCCACACCTGGCATTGTGACCATCTGAGCTTCAGTAACTTTAAGTCCCACTTCAAGTCTTACTGAGTTCTAACACTTCCTGACAGATTGGGGCAACCCTGTTATATACCCTCTGGAGAACTGGTAAATCATTTTGCCCTTCATGATAGCTGCCAAGTAGAAGGAGCTGAATGCACATCTAGCCTCACTTTGGAAATCACCTTGCTTCAGGAACATGCTATTTCTCTCATTTGATATTAAATCTTTGCCAGAATCCAACAGTTTCAGATGAGCCAATTTTCTGAGCAAGAAAAAGTCAAAGGTATTCCTCTTTTTTTTTTTTTCCTGGTTGTTTTTAATCTTGGCATTCTGTTCATGGAGAGGTCTTTGTTGCCAACATGTCTGCTGCTTCTCCATCTCTCACCCTTCAGGTTTCTTAAAATAGCTAAGAACACAGAGTATCTAAGCCTGATTAAAACACTTACTGGGAAAAAGGGTCTGTATGAAGATAAAAAAATATATATTTATACTGTAAGCCCTGCAGTCTGGCTTCCTGCCCACATTTGGGCATCTGTGCTGTCTGGGTACCTCAACTGACACATGCATGCCAGATCCAAAGAGGACGATATAAAGGGCACTGCTGGTTCAATGCTGAGTCCGTGAACACAGTGCAGTATATTTGAGAGGTGGGTTTTGCCACCATTAGAGTCTGTTTATTATCACAGGCCTCTGGAGGATAGCGTTCAGTCTTTTATTATCTGAAATTAAAACTTCTTTCATAATACATACTGCCACTTCAAGCAGAATTCATTCATTCTTTTAATTCTCTCACTGCAGATAGTGTGGAATATGTTTTGAGGTGAGCACATCTTCAAATATTAGTCCAAAGGAAGACATATAGGGCATGGTAAAAGACAGATTTGATGTGTTACATTATCATCTAAGTTCAGTATTTAGAGTTAGTACTGAACTCATGGAAATAAAACCCAAAAATTTCAGAAGGGAGCACAGCTATTCCTCAGGTCCAAGCACAGAATGTGAATTCTCCTCTGAAGGAAGGGGATGGGTTTTGAGAAGACAAAATTCAGATTGAAAGAAAGAATGCTAGCATATGAATGAAGTTAAAAGATAGGAGGAGAAATTCTTGATATAAATGATAAGCTTCAGAAAAGTACAGGAAGTTTGGAAGGTTGAAGCAAAAGAAACTGAATTCAGGATCCAAGATGTGTGTTTTTTCATTTCTCTGAACTTCTTCTATATTCTCCTTTTGAAATTTTAATAGATTTTACAAAGGATTTTATTTATGGTCAACAGAGTTCAATATTCAGCAAGAAGATAAGTTGTTTCCAGATGGAGAAGTATGACCAACCTCCCTGATTGTCTTAACAGACAGTTATGAAGCCCCCAAACAGCAAATGACACTGTGCCAGAAACCTTTCTAATAGTACTGCTTTGCTCTTGCCCATCCCTTACTACCTGGAAACACTTGGAAATCAAGGCTTTTGGACTTCACAGGGTTTATGCAACACAGAACTGGAGAAACATAAAGACTGTCAGCTCCAGGGATATTTTTATCCTCTCAGCAGGATTCAAGGATATGCAAAGAGGAGTTAGCAGTTTTATGTTTCTGAGTTAGAAACCAGTCCTGCACTGGCTGAAGAGCTTGTTGAACTTGTGCAATGCAGAGGGTACAGGTTAAGTGGGTTGTGCCATCTGCTTAGAAAGAAAAGGCAAGTGAGAATTTCAGCAGCTGTTTGTTGAGTCAGATACTCATCCCTGATTGTTTGTGCCATGGTGGCAGATTACTGCCAAAGAAATGTATCCCCTGTTGCCTAATAGACCTGACCTGGATGTTGTAAAGTTACACCTGCTGGAAACAAGTCTTATGATGTACTGCTCATAAAATGCCAGTGATTCTACTAGAGGAATGTCCTGAAATCAGCATGTTGAGTTCATCCTTGTTTCTCTTTGTAGCCAACAGCAGTATAGCAGGAGGCAGCAGGAATATATCACAGCTAATTCTACAAGGTGATTAGGTCCTGAGCATGAGGCTCCATATTATAGTCAAGTTTTCCCTGAGTATGCTCAGTTTTGTTGGGTATGACATACTGCATGTGAGTCACTCATATTCTGCATGAGTCATATGTTGAAGTGTGAAAGCAATGCTATATCTCTGCCGTTGTTACCCGTTGCTCAGCTGCTGCCATACCACATAGCTCAAGCCAATTGAGCTCACCTTTCCAGTTTGAGCCAGCTCTCATCAGCTGCCTGATCCCTTTAAATGTGTTCCAAGATGTTGCCCAACATATAGTTAAAGTGAATGCCATATGTGCTTGGATTTGGGTTTTGAGTTATGAGTCTGTGGATTAGAACCTCCAAGCACTCTTCTGAAAGGAATGTAAAGTGTCCAGAAAGTCAGTAGGCATCTTTAATATTTATTTTAAAAAGTAAAATAATTTTAGTAGCTTTTTGTAATACACACATCTGCAGCACTAGGTAACCAAAGTGTGTTTGTCTTATCAATCCAACAATGTAAGACTATAACACTGTTGTGTGTTTGGTGGATTGCTTAAAGATCAGGTGAACCAAGAAAGGTTCACACCTTCAAGGTTTGAGAAGTTTGAGAAACTCTGGTGCAGTCATACCCTGAATATCACTAGACAAACATCATGAAATATCCATTGTGTATTGAGGTGGTTGTTTGTTTTTTTTTTCACTGATGAAAAAATAGGCCTTCAGTTTAGAAATGAGTGTCAAGATGTTGCAGAATTGATTTTGGCTGCAGCCATCAAGCTGCTCCCTGCTGTGCCTGTGGTCATCACATAGCACCCTTAGTTATTTGTGACATAGAAATTTTGTTCCAGGTATGTGGTAATTAATGTTTCTGGGCTAAATCTGTTCAACAAAGAATACAAAGCAGACTACAATTATGTTATACCTGTCATTTCTAAGTGTCCAGTGATCCTCCAACATTGCGTGATTCATGGAGCTGAAAGAAATGATTCGCCTAAAAAATTATTAGTGCTCATTCTGCCTGCAGAACCCCTTAATTCCTGTTACACATGTCAGCATATTATGACTGGGAACTGTCAAATTCTAATGACTAAATTTTTTTTTTTTTTTGTCTTTTCATACTGCACTTGAGAACTATATGTTGGGAATAATTCCCTAGCTAAATTACTTCACATGGTAAACTCAACCATTTGTTTCCTCTCTCTGTTTCTTTCTAAATTTGTGTTTACATTAGTGTCTTTCTCTTTCCATTTGTTTCTCTAAGAGAAACAAAAAAAAATTATTTTCTTCCCAGAACCACTGTCCATTTGAAAAAGCATAATCTGAGTTGACAGCAGACAGATTCAATGCAAAAATAGTTTGGAAATATATTTGGAGAAGAAGGAGGAAAAGGCAAGGTTAGTAGGAAACAAAATGCACAAAAACCTCTTACCATTTCATATGGTTAAATAACCTTGACACTGGAAAATATTTTTGCCATCCTCCTTGAAACAGGAATTTGTTGGCACAATGTTCAGTAATAGAGATACAGGACTAATGTTAACATACTGCAAATACTGCACCAAATAGTATCTATTGATCCACCTGTTATTATGCTTGTTACTGAAATGCTGTATGTAAAGCAAAGGAAACCAGTTTCCAATTTAAGTCATTAATAGATTGGTTTTGAAATTTATGTTGCACATGTCCAACAAATCAAGAATAAAAGCATGTGAAAGGCTGTGTAGTCCATATTGAATTACTCATTCTTTCCACAGTAAAAGCCTTTAGCTAGAGATTGACCAAAGAATTTTAAATATCTCATTATATATGTCATTGTTCAAAGTGTCCCTAAATGGGATTAAACAATAGTCACTCAAGAGTTTCCTACAATGTCTATTCCCTTCCTCTCACCCCCCTTCCCCTCCTCACCTTGACTTAAATTAAGGCTAATGATATGTTTTCAGTGTAAGGTAAAAGAAGGATTTTCCTTGAATGACTTTCCAACATTTTCAAATCTAATTCATTATAAGTACTTCTATCATATGATTACTTATTTCATCTCAGTGTCTTAGAGGATTTAACTCTAAAACACACATGTTTGATATGGACTTAATGACCATTTTATAAACTGAAACCAGCTGAGGCTGTATTCACTTACAAATTTCTGTTTGTGCTCAGAATTAAAAATAATGCCAGGACTATTTTTCAAAGAATAATAGATTGCTGTGAACTACTGTTTTTCCTCTTGTGTATACTGGTTTGTCTTGGTTGCTAATTCTTCAGTGGAAGGTAGAAGACAGCCTCATGGGCTGCAGGGGAGAGGGAAGAGAGGGGACAGCAGAAGGAACAGTGAAGAGAGGCTAGTTTTGGATAAATTATTAGTTTTGAGTACCAGCTCAATAATACTACACATTTTTAAACAAAAGCCCTATTAAAAAAAAAGAAAAAAAATCCCCTTTCCTAATCATATGTAAAAAATAGCTGCACAACCATGGGCATAGTAACACTAAATATCATTATAAGGAGGAAAGAAGCAAATAGTTTTGGTTTCTCACCAAAAAAAAAAAGTCGGGATAATTAAGGTAGCGAACATATTGCGCTGCTATATTGGTTCAGTCACCTGATCTGTCTCTCCGATCACTATTTGCATGATATACATGGTTTTGACGGGCTTGTGATAGACTGCTGTCTGAAATTCTTTAGTCTGGGTCTCCTGTTTGGCAGTGCAGCAGACTTTGCTATTTTGGGTTTTTGAAACGAAGCCATACTTTGGGAGATAAGAGATAGCTGTGACTCTGTACTGACTCATCAGTATGAAGGGAAGCCAGGTAAACTTAAAACCAACAATGGTCCTGTTTCTGCTGTCACCTGTGCAGATGTACAGCAGAAATTATCCCACTGAAATCTGTCGCGTTACATCTGCATGCATGCCTGGACATACACCTGGGAATCAGGCCTAAATAGTTTCAGTTTCAGGATAACAAAAGAAGAAAAGAAGCATTTAAGCCTACAGGAGGTACCTGGGGAAACATGACTTTCATGAGGCTTTGTTTCAGGAGGTGAAACTGCTGAAGTCCTACTTTTAGGACAGTCTGCGTTGTTGCATCAAGGAATGGCTTTATCACAGTAAGGGCTGAGTCTGTCTTTGGCCTGCGTAGAAGGAGAGAAATTCATTAACCACTTACTCACAACTCAAGCCTCTCTGTTCCTTGATCACAAATGATAGCGAGGAAGGCTGAGTTTTATTAAATTAAAAAGAAAAAAAATCTGATTTAGTATGAGGAGTAAGGATGTGAAGAATGGCTCAAATACACAACGCAGACACTTTATTCAAATCTATATTTTACTGTAGTTATTTACTTTCTGACTTTGAGTCAAGTTGAACATGGGTTTTCTCTTAGCGATCCTGGCTATATAGGTTGTGTATAACTCTCCAGAGGTCAGACAGGACTGAAGGATGGAAATGCAAAAAGCAGGAGAACTCAGGGCAAAAGGGCCTTGACTCTATGGCCTTATTAGCTGTCTCTGTAGACATTTCCTCAAAACTTTTTTCCCTATGTGACTAAGGAATGAAAACCGACTATCTGGCTTTCTATACATGAGGTTGGAGAGGTGTACTGTTGAAGGTAGATATCATGTAGGAAGTGGGATCTGCCAGTTCCCTGTTGTTTTCATTTGCAGGGGTATATCAGGTATTTATTCTGTACTCCATTTTTTTTTTTCATCCAGAGCATAACAAGAGTGTTTTAAAAACTTACCTAGAATTTTTTCTTAGCAGATGAAGAATGAATCTACAGCTAAGTGCATTCTAGGTTGAACAAGACCAATTGTGAACATGCCCTGGGAAGTGACTCGTTGCACAGTCTGTCTTTAATCCATGTTTGCCACCAAAGAAAAGAGCATATCATCAAGGCCTGCTTCTCACTCACATCAGAGAAGCCTGTAAGCAGCCAAAGTAAGCTCCCACATCCCTTAAACAGAAAAACAGAAAGATTGTTGCAGGATTTTTCTGACAAACAGGAATAAAAGACTTCCAAAGGCTGTTCCTGTAAGGCTGGGTTATTCCTTTACTCCTATAGACTCCATGGGATTTCCCTTGCAATTTACAAAGAAAGGTATTAGAACCCAAAACAGCTTGAACAGATTGTTATCAAAACAAAAACAATGGGAAAAGAAAAAACCAACAACCAAAAAGCCCCCAAACCACACAGATTTTATACTGTATATCACCCAAATCAACTGTGACTAAAATTGCTGATTTTGTTTTGTAGGAGACACAATTTGCTAGCTGTGAATATGTAGGGCAACTGCCTTGCGTTTCTGAAAGTGCCTGCAAAAATGGATTCACAGATTTTGCAATGAATGTTTCTCAGAATTTGCATGAGAGTGTGTAATTTGCCTCTTGTTAATAGTGATTTTCCTTCTTAAAATATTTCAGTCGAGTAACAGCAATGATAGCATGATGTGGATTAGCTTTACATATTTGTTTACTTTTAGAATTTATATTGCAGTCAAGCATAGCAGTTCTCCTCAGAGACTGATCTCTATTCACTGCCTCCAGTGCAAATTGCTGAGACCTTTTGTCCTGATCTTGTTCTTGCAGCAGAGCTACTCTAACACTTGGGGCTCTCTGCTGGATGGGAACTCAGGTGATCTGGCAGCTCAGGTCTGGGACTCCTTACCTTAAAGACTTTATAGGAGCTGGTCCTCAAATGCTACAGCGCAGCAAAGATGTACATGTGTTCTGAACACCCCATCTAAGTTCAAACTAATCTTTGCAGGATTAAGATCCTGAAATTTAAGTGACTAACTCATGCAGCATGAATGGCAAATAATCTATAGAACCAGTCCACGAACAACCTGAAAGCTCTTGCTCCTAGCTTGTAAATGAAGTAACAAACACAGAAGACTGGCTTCAATTCACAAAGAATGATTCACTAATTGTTAACAAAATGGGGGCAAAGAAGTACAGGGTGGTAATGGGGGTGAGGAGAAACAATTTCTTAGTAAATAGCTTCATTTTCTCAAATATTTCTTTATTGTTGGGGTGTAATTATCTGCATGGCATTCAGAGTTATAGAGAGGCTGTGCTACAGAAGAAAATGTGTGCATGTAGGTTCCCAGGGCAGTAAGCAAATCTGTGAAGAAATCATAGCCCTAATGCAAAATTTATAGGAGCTTCTTTCCAAGTGGGTAATAGTGGATAAATTTCTCAGGACCAAAGATGAGTTAAAGGAAGATGTCATGCAGGAGGATACTGTAGAAAACAACCCATCAATTGCTGCCCCATGTGACAGACCCAGAGGCAGCTCCAGAGCCATTAACACAACTGCTTGGGGAGTCTGACAAGGAAAAAGATTCTGACACTGGAATAATATCTGCCAACACTTGGCATCTGTGTTCTGTGATGTCCAACCATCCTCCATGGGTACTGACTCCAGCGATGAAAAAAAAGAGGAAAGGGAGAGCAGTAGCAGAGAATCATTTCTCATATGAACCGGTACATTTCATAGAAATTTAAAATTGGGACTTGAAAATGCAAACTTTTTTGGCTATGCGTATTTGCAATTTTTATTTACAAAATAAGGAAGTGTCAAAATGTGTATTTGCATAATAATCTGGGAACATATGATTTTATAGGTATAACATAGTGAGTGGCAGTAATCATTGAAATGGTATTTTTGCAGGTCCCAGGCTTCAGGAAACATACATAACCTGATCCTATGCTAGCACTAGTTGCTAATTTCCAGGGTGAAAATTATTCTTATTTGAGCAAAGTGTTTGGTTTTCATACGCGTTTTTCCTGGTTGCAGTCAGATCGATAACCTGGACATCAGACGAAACATAGTAGTAAGAACTAAATCTGGCAGTTCCTATGCAGACCTCATTGGTATTTGGGAAACAGGCAGGATTAGAAGCAATTTCCATTTTGAGAAGTGGTTTTTCAGCTGAGATACTGCAAACAGCTGAAGCTTGGACACTGCTCAGTATTCTGTAATACTTCACTTACTTACCAGCAATACCCCAAATCCATTGGAAATCTGATCACCTAGCAGTTTGAAAATTGCAAACTTTGTTTTTTGGTATGTTGGCTATTTGAAATCTTGGTCCAGCACTTAATTCCAGTATAAAATCTTTTCTGGTTAGTTTTTCTACTGTTGCTGAATGACGCCCCATGAAATCCCCAAGGGATAGGACTGGGTGTTGTGGCCATGGTTTCCAGTGCCTGAGAGAAAGACTAGTTTACCAGGTCCAACCCCTAGAGAGTTTTGTTTGAGCATATAATTTCATAAGCTTGTTCTGCTAATATTTTTTGTGAAAAACAACAATAAATGCCTGTAAATATCCTTTGATCCAATCTGCAGGTTTTTATCTGAACTCACAAGATGAATGCCCCTGCAGCAGCAACATTTTCCAGCTCTCGTCATCCCAGCAGGATGTGGCCTGAAAAAGGGAATGTGCAGAATTCATCCTCTTCTAAGACAGCATCATCTTTGCACCTTACATTTTGAAAATTACCCCCCCTCCACTCCCAAACCATTTGTCTTATTTCTTGCTCTTGTGACTCTGGAAGAGCTCCCCATTCATTGTGGCTGCAATTATCGTTATGGCTGAACCACTGGTACTGGAAGTAAGAGTTTGGCCCTTGAGAATAGAAGGCTATAGCCTCTAGCATGTTGTTCCAGTCCACTGGCGTCTTAACTAGATAGGGTTAGTTTTAGCATAAAATCTATATTCCTAACCTTATGGAGGAGGAAGGCAGGTTCTGTTTTCTTTTTCCTTTTATCAAAAACATCAAGCAGCTCAACACAAAGTTCATGAGATTAAAGAATGTTTTTCTGTCGGCTTTTTTTGCCTCTGCATCTGTGTCATTTACCTGTACCCTGTGAAAGGTGCGGTTCACTTTGTGACAGCAAGAGGTAGTGAGAGAATAACCCTATCCTGAGAATAAACTGAATAATTTATTATTTAAATGAGATTTTATGAGGTAAAACAATGAATCCAGTACAGCCCCCTTCTGAGTTTTAAACGTTGTTTCTTCGAAGGCAATCTGCTTTGCAAAGGTTTCTTGATCTACTGTAGACGGTATTCCTACTTATGCTACATGGTGACAAAACCTAAAGAGGGAGTCAGATGTGTGCTCTACAGTACTTGAGAATTTAAGTTAAATCTGTAATTTTTCCCCCTGCATTTCCTCAGAGAAATTAGCTATTCTATTCACTGCATAAATTTTCAGGTTTTGCTAGCACGACACTCAGGGTGTTGAATTTTTTATGACAAAAATGCTGTAATAATTGTTGAACAGATGTAAGTGTTGGAGAGTGGGCTCTGGCAGACCTCATGAAACCTCTATTAGCAATTTAACCCTGTCGTTACTTGAATGAAATGGAAGCGGAAAAGGACAGAGTTTTGAACTGTGTCATTCAGGCATTCACAGGGGAGTCCCAGGTGGAAGTAAATGACCTATAATTAGACATATTCCTAATGAAAGCAGAGATTAAAACAAATATATTAATGAGCACTAACTCCATATTATAGCACTATTATGACTTTCAACTGTAATATGTGGAGGTAAGAATAATTTTGGATGAAGATACCCCAGTCCAGTAATCTGTGCTGTCCGAAATGTTCATAGGACCTAATCCTCCAGTTTTAGGCCGGCCTCTGTAATACACCTCCTTTCACTGCAGCTGAATTAATAAACGATGACAAGACAAAAACTTTACGTCCAAGAAACTGGAGAAGCTTTAGAATTTCCACACCTGCCATATTAAATAAATAGCTTTCAAAGCCCGCAGGACACCATTTAGGAAAGGGGGGGGGGGGCTTAAGGAAGGCGTGGAGAGGGGGGAGAAAGAAAAGAAGCATTTATGACATTTATGGAAACACCCTTGATTCACCGCCTAAAAAGAGAGAGATGTCATTAGGGGTTTCCTGGGAACTTTGTTGCAGATTCTTCTGAATCAAAGAAGAGAACTAAAAGAAAATGGAAGCCCATCAGCAGCATAGTCACAGAAAAGGCCTTGTGGCTGCTCAATTAACTAAGGGAACTGTCTTTGGTACCTACAGTGCAGAAAGATGATGTTGGAAAAGGAGTTTTTCTGTAGCTTTGTACCTGAAGCAGAGATTTTCTGTATTTATGTGCAGAAATAGACACACACTCATATAGGCATCCACATAAACATACCCATTCCTAAAATTATGCACACATTTAAAGCTAGTATTGGTAAACAAGTCATATCTTGAAATAAAAGCTTATATTTGCCAGGAGAAAGCAACTAGCAAACTATTACCAATGGAGTACTAAGACCAATTTGTCTGTGTGGGGACAGCCAGACATACATACAACTGCACCACACATGGGCAATGTAAAAATATAGAGTTCTTTTGAGATATTTTGTTATATCCATGTATTCTGAATTTTTCAAGTTAGTGGATAGGTTTGGTATGGTAAATCCCACTCTGTTATTGCAATTCCATTTAGGAAAGGAGCTTAAAAAAAGAGATAATATGTTAGGATCTAGAACAGAAGTAAAGACACAGAAGCCTGTTCTGAATGATGTTATCTATCTCAGGAATTACATTACTGTTCTCATTTTTGTCCTGAGTGTACAAAAGGCTAGAACTTTTTTGGATATATTTTTGTGTGTGTAAATATATATAAAATCTATGTGCGTGCCTGCTCCATCTGCTTTTGTTTTACATGCCCCTGTGGTGCTTAGTGAGGCATGGGGCACTTTAGTGCAGTGGCTCAGAAGTTTTGTGGATAAAACCAGCCAAATTACGTTCTGGCTCTAATTTATAGTGCACATGATAATGTGCATCTATAGGGCAAGTTACTAAAGAAATTTAAAATGTGTAAATTTGTCCAAATCTGTGTATGTAGTAAATGTGCTAACTGCACTTCTCTGGAACAGTAATGTTTTCAAAGGCTGGAAAGACGTTTGAACACCTGGCTATTTCTTTATACACATCTACCCAACCAGTTATGTTAGCGAGTATAAACAGAAGTATTTCTGGTGCATCTATGTTTTCAGGGACATATTAAAATATTTGTAGGTGGACTGCTTCATAGATGTACTTTCACAGACCTTCTCTGTGTGCAGCTTATTTGTAACCTGGCATTTTTTCTCCTTTTTTTGTCGTTCTTTCCTATGCTGTGTTCTCAGAGCCTTATAAGTTAAACAATCTTAAATAGGAAGCAATGTTCAGTAGAAGTGCAGCAGAAAGTAAGATAATAGTCTAGAGAAAACGTCACTAGTGGATTTGATTATGTTTTTAACTTACTGGCTGCCCATTGCCTATGTAGATATAGCAACTCAAAGAGGGGTTTTGAATGATTTATTGGCGAGATACTGCTCTCATCCCTAAAACACAGCATTTCTAGTTACACTTTCATTTCAGATTTAATGAAAAAATTTCTGTACTTTGCAGGGTGCAGAGTTGAAATGGGGACCGCCTGTAGGGCATCACTCTATAAAGCTGATGTGATGTTGTCATAATTTATGACAGAACATATGCAAAACTTGTGCCACAGTTGAATTCCCCCTTCCCTAAAACAAAACCCAAACCAAAAAATGCAGATTCTAACATTGCAAGATATTTCATGGCTTTTGCAAATTTGGAGGGTCAGGTCTTCTTAGAAAGGGCTCATTTGATTTGTTATCAATTTGTCAGTCAGTATTGAAATCTGGTCTTTTTTCTCAAGCTTTGAAGAAGCTCTTTATGTCACCCAGACTCTCAGAGAGACCCTTTGAACATATTACAGCCATTTACATTATTTGTTTAAAGAGGAAGAATATGTAGGAAAGCATGAGATGTCTAAAGCTGTCTAACTTTAAAGAAGTTGGATATCTGAAGAATGGAGTTGCAAGACTGAATTCAGTGATTCTAAATGTGCATTTTCCTTCCTCTGATTTCCTGTCCTGGACATAGTTTGGCAACCTGGTGGAAGTGTGTTGGGCATTGAGCTAAAAATAAACTATGTCTCTTACTTGTACATTCCAGCCATGCAAAAAAGGGTGTCTTCAGTAACTATCCAGTAAAATTGGCAGAAGGGAGCATTGTCCTTTATAAGCCTACATATAAATGTTTTTGTTGTTTAGTGCTGCACTAGAAGACTTACGAGAATTTAAGTTTACAGACACATTTTAATTATTTTTGCTGTCAATATTCAAAAGTATAAAGGAAGTATATTGATAGAAAACACATTAAAAATCAAATTAATCTCATATTTATAATCTGTAGTAAGGTCGTCCTAAGATCACAGTTGGAAATTGAAAAAAACTAGAATGAAGCTGGTGAGCAAATGTGCTTGCTGCTGTGGCAAGGGCTAGAGGACAGATGCTGTTGTATGAACTTATGATGTGAGCAGCTGAAGAATGACTTGCTTTTGCTCAAAACAACAGTGCCACGCAGGGGCAAAGCCCAAACTCTACCCTGTGCTTCCTAAAGAGGCTTCCTAGCCATTTCTGTTCCTTCAAGTAAAGCACTGCACTTGGACACCTGGGTACCAAAGTACCTTCCTTGTGCTGGGTTGGTACTCTGGAAATGAACCTTCAGTTAACAGCAGTGTGAAACAATGGGCAGCATACTCTGTAAGGAAGGGTGTAGGAACATGCTACAAGAATAGGAAAGTTTTAAAAAGCTGGAGACCTTTCTTGGGTAGCACTGACACCTAAATGCTCAAGCCAGTGAGAAGACTGCAGCTATGGGTTGACCATCAAGCACTCTCAGCAGCAAAATCTAATATCTTATGTGCTCAGAAGCTGGAAGGCAAAGTGAAGCAGTCCTTTTCCTTTTCTGAAAAACCTATGTGCCCCTTGTTTGAGGACTGAGGGAACAGAAATATAGCATAATATGTTCCTGAAACGAGGTCATTACAAAACTGTAGATTAGAAACTGTAAAAATAAGAGTCCTAAGGAAATGGCACTTAAGTTAATGAAAACTAGAAGACTCTTGTCATAAGTCAGAGAATTAATCTACAGAAAAATTTCAAACTTCATTTTAATCATGTCATCTGCTTACAAGGTTTGACTGGTTAATGCAGAAAAAGAATATATTCCCAGAATTTCAGCTGTAATTCAGTCCAGTCTAACTGGAAAGTTATCTGCTTCTTAAAAAAGCTTTGTTACTGATTTTCAGTGTTTATCTTTGCAGATAAACAAAGCACAGAAACAGATAAGCAGAAAGTACATCAAAGTGGAATTCTCACTTGTAAAAAAAACCAAGCGGAAAAAAAACCCCAAAAGCTAAAAACAAAGCCCAGCCCTCAAAGAATATTGAACTTGCCAGTGAAGTCATGTACACAATTGATACATGGCATGGGGAAAGTTCCAAGATCAAGCCCTTTTTCCTGAGAACTTTGACTCAGTACTCAGGTGTGAGACCTATTGTCAAACACAACATTTGCATTGTTGTTTGTACTGGTATGGTCAAAGACAAGGTCATGTAAATAAAATTCATTGATTTTGAGTTTTGAAGCCTAGGTTTTATCTATTTCTTACTCTTACCTGTGGCGAGTTTATCATCTCTTTTATTTGCCATAATACGATGTCTTGGTTGATTATGATCTTGAACTTCTTGAACTTCCATCGCGATTGTTTCTCACCAGTCATGCACTGACGTTTTCTTTGACAAAAATGCCTCAGTTGATATGGGCTCAAGGGCAAAAAATGAGCTAATTTTTCATCAGTGTATGTGGATCATGCTTCGTCTAAGCTCAGTGTAAATCTAGGGTCAGTGGTGCTATGTGTACAGCTCACTTTATACTGTTGGAGCGTGTCTGCATTAGAAGTTTATATTGCTGTGGTTGCAACAGTATAACTTCACTGGTGCAGGAGTCAATGTAATTAAAGGAGGGGGCACAGCAGCCTTATTGGCATTATTCATAATGAAGACTAAAGATGGAGCTTTCAAAAGTACTGAAGTGACTTACAAGTGCGACTTTCGTTGTATCGCAGGTCACAGATTCATTAATCATTCTTAAACCATGTACACAAGGGTATTTTATCCCCACCAGCCAGACTACTATAGTCATATGGCTATATTTGTAGTACAGAAGTAGATCCATGACTTCAGATAAGAAACTCTATCAGAAATTATTTCCATGAGACATATCTAAATAGCATATGCATCCATATTGCAGCAGTTCTCTTGACCTGAAACAGCACACGATTCTCCGTGTGAACAAACACTAAGGGATTTTAATAATCCTTCACTTTAACATTGCTGTTCCTTTTCCTAAATAGTCATGGTTTTAAATCTGATCATATTTTGTTGATGTATTTTCAGAGGGAAGAGAGAATAATCTATAAACCACTCGTGACTAAAACAAGATCTGAAATCACAGAGCTTACTGGTTTCCTCTACAGATTAAGATGCAGTTGGCCAGCTCTGTCCTCAACAGCAAATGTTACATGAATTACACAGAATCCATATTATGTTTCAAGGAAAGGGAGAGTTTATACAAGAAAATAATTTTAATTCTACAGGTTCCTGTATTTCTGCTAGCAGTGCTAGAAAAACAAGATTATAGTTTACCTTTAATACAAAAAGTAGATTTGCTGATATAACTGTTATTTGCACTGTTTATATCCAAATGTCATTTAAAAAAAAGCATCATCAAAATTTACTGATAGTAAGAGTGTGCAAATCAGAACACTTATCTTCTTTTTATAGACTAAAATAAAATTATTCCTCACATTTTTCTCAGTTACAGAATATTAGATTGTAGTGACTGTAAGTTACTTACTTTTTTTCAGAAAAGTATATTCCAAGCCCAAAATTGAATACCACATCAAGTCTTTTTAATGTTTTTAAGCATTCTCAGCAATGATTACTTGTCCTTCTGTATCAATCTAGTATCATTCCTAAACCTACCCATGGCAGCAAAGAATAGCTCACATCACAATCAGATTTTTAATTAATTACCCTGTAGCCTGCTATCTTAAAAATACAGGTCGAAAAACGGTATGTTAACCTTTTAATTTTTTTTTAACCTAATAAAATAACCAACTTGTTTTGTGACCTGTAATTCTGAATCTGATTGAGTTTTCAATATACTGTAATTCACAGATTTTCTCCCCTCTAGCACTAGGTTTGTATCTGTCACATGGTTTTCAGTGTTCCTAATGAGCTGTTAACAAGCTGTCAATTACCTATGCAAATGAGGCAAGAAGAAATGGAGGGGTTGCTATACCTAGAGTTAAAGTGTGCTACCTCGGATTGTTACGAAATAAATCATTTCAGTTTTAATAGCTGTCTGTGCCCATGTGGCTTGTGTTATGTAGGCACTTTTTCATTATATTATTTACCCAGCAATAAAATGCTGCAGGGGACTTTGGGGGTGATTAAAAAGTTGAGGGGGAGGGGAACTCAGGCAAGCAACTTCATTCTTTACTGATTTGCACCTTCTGCTCTTCTTGGGTCCGGGCTATGGGGCTACAAGCTGTCGGATGCCCTTAGCCCTTTTGAAATCGATGACATTTCAGGAGTTTAGGCCTGATCCTGCCAGAATATTTAACAAATGTTTTTGCCGAGGTGTGTAATGGAGCCTTGTGAGTATACAAAGTTAAAGAGAGGAAAAAGGAGCTGAAATCTTGAATTTTGGAGAGAAGGGCACTTTTTATATATGTATTCTCAGCCTTCTAAGAGCTTTCTATAGAAAAGCCTGGCTGGAGGAATCTTGCACTTTTATTTGTGCTATCTTGTAAGGAATTCTTTCCCCCTTGCTCAAGTCAATGAAATTTCACATTTAAATTCTTTTTCACTTTGCTTTAGCTTGAAGTTGATGCTTACTGTAAACCGTTTTGTGATATTTTGTATGAAGAATGTTGTATAAAATGAAATTGTATTGTATTTATGACTGGCACTATAATAGCGGTCTATCAGTGTTCCCATTATAAGTCCCTATTGTTGAGAGCTTTAAAACACCCATAAAAATTCACTCAGGACTGCGGCAAGGTCTACAAAGGGTAAACAAACCCCTTTGGCTATTTTTTGAGTTAGAATAAGTGAAATCGAGAAAGGAAATTAGACTTTTAGAGGTTTTCTCTCATTTTGGTATGTGTATGTGTGTGTGTATATATATATTTACATTTAAAAAAAATGGGTCAGAAACATTGTTTCCATTATCTAAGAAAGTGTTATGAAAAAGCACCTAGAAAAGTTAATGGATTGCATTGTTTAGCTCCAGGCCATACCTAATCAAGGATGCCAGTTAAATCTTCTTGCACGATCAGGCTTCAACTCCTGAATTGTCATTGATTTCAAGAGGGGTAGGGACACCTGACAGCTGATAGCCCTGACCCAAGAAGAGCAGAAGGTGTAAACCAGGAAAGAATGAAGTTGCTTGTGTGTGTTCCCCTGCCCCTCAACTTTTTAATCACTCCAAAGTTCCCTGCAGCATTTTATCCCTGGGTAAATTTGCACACTTGGCCAACTCAGCTGAAAGGTCATTGGCATATGTACTTTTCTTCTGTCCTTACTTCCATTATGTTTAAGGTTCAGGAACCTGAAATTGTGCACCCTGAAGCCAGAAAGCCTGGTGTGAAGCAGAGAGAAGTGTTCTGGTAGAAAGCCAGAAGGAGAGGAATTTGAGAGATATAATGACATGAAAACCAGTAAATAGAAGCGAATGAAATAAAAATCAAGAATGCCTTTTCAGATGGGAGGAACCCCAAAGAAACTGTCTGCAGGGGAATTAGTAGGCTAAATCTTTCTCTGATCAATCCTGATGGAAGCTTTCTGGTCAAAATGTCATTGGTAACTTTATTTTCTGCTGGTATGTACAATAATCCTTTTGTTCCATCTGCAAACACTAGGGGGTAAATTTTTAGCGTGATGCTTAGGGATTTAGCTGTAGGACTCCCATTAACGATAATGGGAATCATGTAGCTTGAGCATTCTGCATCGTGCTGAATATTTACCCCTCAGTTCAGAGCACTCTCTCGTTGAATTTTTAATTATATTTACAGATAAATTCCATAACCAAATATCATCAGCTCTCAAGCAGATTGTTTTATTAAAAGGTGCAGATTTTCAGCTTCATTTTGAGCTACAACCTACAGTGATTGGTTTAGCAGCTGAGTAATTTTTTTTAAGTGTCTATTTAATAATGCTTGATTTGTCAGCTTCAGAGTGTTTGGGAGACAATAAATATTAGAAAACATCCCACCCTGCATGCATGTGCCAGAAAAATGCAAAATGTGAATAATCTACCTTGTACTGAGCTTTTAAAAGGTGTGTCATGGTACAGCTTCTCTACAAGCTTTTTCTGGTAAATACTACTTCTGCATAAATCTGTGGTTAAAATCAGTAGTAGTATACCAACATTCAGCACTAATATGACATAGGCTGTATAGTTTTATTTGCATTTGTGAAGATAAATGATAGGAGACAAAAAAGTTAGGAGATTTGCCTAAGGACAAAGGGGTTAATGTAAGAGAGGATATTAGAATTCAAGTGTCCCTCACTTCAGTGCTCTATAGCCTATGCTTACACCAAAATCTAATACCAGTATAAGCAGATATAGAAGAGATGGTACACATACTGATCTGCTTTGCTCCTCCCTGAGGCACGCTTCCAGCTGCTTTTGCAGCTCTTAATTCTTGAACTAGCTACAGCCAGCTCTGCTGTGACCCTGCTGAAGCAACCTGTGAAGTAAGAATGTTTTTGCTGGTTTAGTTCATATTTGTCCAGTTGGGACAGTAGAGATGCTCTTTGTTTTAAGATATGGGTGAGATTAATCTCTCTTTCCAGGCGTTTTGTAAAGGAGATTTAAAGGCTGCTCAGCTAGGGCTGAGGTAGGAGGGCTGTTGTACAGCTGTTTTGCTGGTGCAGCTATGCTAGGGGCTCTCATTCCAGTACTCAACTGCTGTCAGCAGAGTGTTAAGAATAAAAGCACAAATCATAACATCTTTTTAGTGCCACTCACAACTGATATATTTCACATGTCACTTTGGCTTGTGCCAGAGGACTGGACTGACACAGAGCAATCCCAAGATCAAAAAAGCACAAAAGCATTCTGACTGAGCCTTGCTGTTCCCTCCAGTTTCTTCCCATATGATGACTAGTTGTCCTCAATTGAAACAACTGTTTCAAAGCATGTGCGTATAAAATATTGCCTGCATAAAAGGTTGCCTTTGAAGATTTTTTGGTGCTGTGTAAATGAACCTGAGAAATTTATAAACTTAAAGTTTCTGCATCGACGCACAAGAACTACCCTCATATGAAAGTGCTTGCCTGATTCCTTAGGAGGTACAGTGTTTTCAGTGAAGGGGATAACTGCATTTGAGCAACTGACTTGAGAGCAGAGACTCTCCCAGCATATGTTTATACATAATCCATTCAATTCCTACTACAACCACCAAAGTTCAGACAAAACACATATTGCTTCCTCACATTTTCCAGTAACCTACAAGTGTTTGGAGCAGTGATGCAGTGCCTCTGCGTGCTTCTGGAGTTTGGGCTTGCAGTCCCACATTTCCCACCAGCGCAAGACTGGTGGAGTGTCCGTTTGTCTTTGGTAGAACACGGCTGAACACCCATCTCCATTCATGGCAGTAGTCTTGAATCAGGATTGATTCCCTCTCAAATTCAGTGGAAAATCCCCATTATAGTTGATAGCCTGAGATCAAACCAGAATACCTTTTGGAAAAAAATGAATAGTGATCAGTCTCTCTTCTCAGTGCTGGTGATTGACAGTACAAGACAATGGGAGAACCTCCACAATATTTTACCCAAGAAAACTTATTTTTTCTGTATGCTAATCTTATATCTGAATATATACCTTAATCCTAGTATTCATATCTCTGCCCTCAGTAATCATCAGCCCATCTCTAATGTTTCTTTTGTTCAGAAAAGGTAAACTCTTCTCACTTTTCAGTAGAAGATTACACAAAGGGAACTTTATGGTATATATTACACTCACAAAGCAGTTTTCTCCATCTTGCAATCACTTAAAAAAAAAATAGAACTTTCTTCTTATCTCATCTTCCTTCCTGCATGAATGTCTGGGATAATCAATGAAGTTCCTGTGTAGAGAATAAATTGAGCTTGAATGGCTCCTCTTAAACTGTACAATCAAAGAAAGAGGAATTTTTTGCTGATGATTTTGATATTCAGTTTAACTTTCTTCACCAGGCTGTCAGCTCAAAGTGAGGTCAATCTGACCACACTCTCTCTAAAGGATCCTTTTCTGAACCATCTACCTGAGTATACATCTCCTGACAAATCAGTGACAGAATCCAGAGGTATGTACTTTGCTCAGAAACCTGGAGGCTGACTGTCCTTTGCCGTGCATCTTATGTAGCCATTTAGGCGAGTGCAGCATGGGCAGTGCCTGATAACAATAGTAATGTTTAGCATATGCATCCCGGTGATGTTAATGCCTGCCTGAAGATGCAGGACAACAGAGATGCAGACCTCTGTCCTACAATGTAAACAGATTCAGATCATGGCAAGTGCGAGGCGTATGAGCACCCACACCCACGCCCACACCCACACAAAGAAACTGTTGCTGTGAAAGGGTGGTAAATGACTGGCAATCTTAAATTAAGATTCTGGAGTTGTACTCAGAAATTTGAGGTTTTTTACAGGACAGATGTTGGGAGGCAAAACACTAAGCAAAATGTAGGATTTTCAGAGACCAAGAAATCTGCCTTGCCCTCTTTCAGTTGCATTTCTTGTCCAGAAGCACTTGCTGCAAGCTCGGGGATAGGGGCTGTCACGCTCCTGTGAAGTTATAGCATGGTGGGGCTATGGCACAAGAGCAACAGACGTAAGTGTAACAAATGTGACTAAAAACTCCCCAGACATACTTTTGCTAAATTATCCAGATCCAGCCAAATTTCTCAGGAGTGAGCAACAGTTGTTTGAAACAATTCAGATCTGTCTCTAGGGTTACTGCCCTCAGACATTTACCAGTATGGGACTTTCCTGCTCAAGATGAAAAGGGAGTTGTAGAGGAGGAACAAAACTCAAGGGCAGATCTGGAATGCTGGAAAACTGGTTAGCTTGAGAGAGTTCTTTAAAATTCATACCTAGTGTCACTGAACATGTGTGCCTTGCGCTTAGGCCAGAAAGGTTTTATAGGTGAATCAGATTCCTGTATTCACGGACAAACCCTTGTACCTCATCTTCCCCTTTTCCTCCCAAAGGTTCTCTTCTGAGCTTGTCTGCATCTTGATGTAAAATTAAATGGTATGTATGTGAATTAGAGTTTTACATCCTGGGTAATATCCTTTATGTTGCTCTCTATTAGCTCTCAATTCTTGGGAATGTGTTACTGCATTATTTCTTTTGTGCCAATGCTATTCCATCAAGGCCAGTGCTGGCTTACTCAGTTTTATCAATGATTTCTTCTAAGGTGACCGAGACAATATGTTGTAATATGTATTATACTATGTGATTTTTAAATCAGCCTTGCAAATATATTCTAAAAATTTTACAGCTCTCCAGACAAATCCTATTGTCAATAATTTCTAATGATGATTACTGATTAGCAGAAAACAAATAAAGAGGTGATTTTTATACACATAAAAAAAAATAAGCTGAGTGAACACAATCCTTTAGGAATGAGAATTTTGCTTTGACCCATACTGTAGAAAGCTTTTCACTTGTCTTGTAAAAGAAGAAACAAAATACATTAAATGATTTTGAAATTGTATATGTTACAATACAAGTGTCAAAAAGTTAAACATGAATTGAAACATATTTTCACTTTGAATTACAATTGATAATTATATTCAGATAATTTTTTCAGCTGAAAAAATGAATTAAAGTTTATTACTTAAATTTTAAAAGCATTAAAATAATGCTACTTTCTGTTTCGTGAATGCGATTTTACACAGCTAAGATCACTTTTCTAATCTAGTAGTGTTATAATATTTTAAAATAATGTTGATATTTAGGAACAAATTAAAGGTGTTTTTTTTTAAAAAAACCTGTCTTCTTACCATGCTCATGCTTTTCCCAGGAAAAGTTGTCATGGATGAAGGTCGTTTAAAATTCCTTTGTGTCCCATATTATCAGCGAATGATACTAACGTAGTTATTTTTCTTGGCAATGTGTATTGTATAGTCAAACTTTCTATGAATGATAAGTGATATTCATTAACCTACATAGTCCTAAGCCGAATCTGGGGGCAAACTGATCCAGACTCTGTATGTGGCTGATCTGTCTCTTACAAGCAGAGAGGGCAAAGGCTATTCTGTACTCAGCACAACTTGAAGTGTAGCACTCTCAGCTCTGCTCTCACCATTTACAGATGCCAGGGGGTTGCTCTGGTTTGTGCTGTATAACCCAGAGCATATACCATAGTAGCTGGGCAAAGCTGTAGTGTATTGCATGGTCCTACAGATGAAAGTGCGGCCAGCACCCCATGGGGCAAGAGTGCTCTGTGCCCGCTGAGGTTACCTTCTCTGGGTTGCCTTACACCTGCCCCATGCACATAGGCAGTGCAAGGGGTAGGCATAGGAGAGGTGGTATTTTTGAGTGGTCACATTAAATGAGGCTGAATTTAGGACGTGCAGGGCCCAGGCGTGATTTCCTGTTGCTGGCCATGCTCCACCCCTCAGGCCTGAGCAGGTAAAGTTTAGGGAGCTCCTTGCAGTCAAAGGATCCTGACCTTATGCTAACACCATTCAGCCAGTCCAGGTTTCTTTGTTTTGGGGACAGCTTTCTACTCAAAGGCAGCGCTCATCTGCCTTCTTACACTGAATTTTCACAATGTGTCACTGTATATTGTCCAAAATTATACTGCTTGTTTTTTTTGAGAACTGCAGCTTAAAAATAGAAGTGTATGAAACAAAAAAGAGCAAAAAGGTTTGGAAGGTGAAAGGGCTGATACTGGTAGGGATAAGTGAAGAACAGGAGAGAGGCAGGATGTTTATCAAAAAGACCAATCTGAAAGGCATGTAAATCCAGTTAATAGCTTGAAAGCAGGTAGCTCGCATTAAAGGAAGTGGAAATAAAGTCAATTAGTGGCAGGAGGCATTAGCTGGGGGTGTCAGCTGGTGAATGGTCCCTAATTTGATGTAGTCTAATCACATAGTTTGGCTATTTGATTACGAAAATGAGATCCAAACACTCTCCTTCCAGAGCAATCGCTTCAGAAAAGAGGGTAGCTGGAATCATCATGAGATCTGATCCATTCCTTAATTGAAATTAGTTTTAAATAGCTGTAACACATGTCATGTAAAACCCAACAAACAAATAGTTGCTGAGACATGGTGTGAAACATGGTGGTTCAGGAAAGCTGAGGATGTATGACCAAGAGCTGGGCATTGGGCTAAGCTTTGAATGTGCACGTGGAGGTTCATACACACATGCACCAAGAGTGGGCCCGTAGAGACTTCCCTGTTTGCGGTGTTCTTAATCTGTAACTCATTCCCTATTGACAGTTGATTCTGTTTTGATGAAATGGGTCAAGAATGACAAGAATTGGTTTGCTTTCCGGTGGCTAGCAAGTGGAGATAAACTAGTACACATCCACAGGTTGTATGTACTTTGTTCATAAGAGTTTCTAGTACCGTTTGCTATTTGGCATTAACAGGAATGGATGGTTAGGGGAAAAGCAGAGGAAACAGGAGACATGCAAAGTCATTATTTTTTCCTGACAATCAATGGTTTAGCAATTTCCTGAATCAGAGGTTATATCCAGATGTAAGAAGCTATCCTTTATAACTTTGTCTAATCTTTCAAATTTGTTAGTATTTTTTGTCTCTTATAATCATCTTGCAGCAGAAAATTTACATAGTTATGTGATCAGTGCAAAAACTGGCTTCCCTTGTAAATGTGGTGCTTGCTCATTTCATTGAGTACCACTTCCTTCTGATACTGTGGGAAGAGAAGTAATCAATGCGTGCATGCTTCTGCTGGCCAGTATGTGACCTTACATATCTCTGACCAGTCCTCCTCAATTATCTATCTTGCTCACTAAAAAAAATGTGAATTACTCACATATCCTTTGTTCTCAGCCATGCTGCCCTTCCCGCTAACTTTTCTATCTCTTTTTCATATTTAATGACTGTGTCCAGGCATATTGTTCAAGTTTTATCTCCCTCTGCCTCATTTTCGTATCCAGTCATTGTTGATATATATGTTGCAGGAAGAGGAAGGGTGTCCAGTGGAAGAGGGCTTCTCTGGCCATTTTGCCATTGTATTCCTGAAAGTATTTTACCCATTCTGGAGCTTACCTCAAGGCTGGATAGAGCAAGAGCTCTGCCCATATCATATGCAGTATTTCTAGTGTCTGTGACACGTTAAGTGAAACAATACAGTGCAGTGTGTGACTCCTTTAAAGGACCTGTTTGATGTTAAGCTGTGTTTGTAATCATACAGGTCATGATTCAGCATGAAGTTACATATCTTCATGCAGAGGAAGCCTCAGTGAGGTGCTTTGAGTTAAGCATGTGCTTAACTATTCCAGATTGGCTTAAACCACTGGTTGAAAGGTGTACATGGGACCAGAGAGATGTGAAATGATTTTCATTCCTGCTTGCTAGCACATATCGTAAGTGCAGACAATGCCAAACTTATGCTTTATAGAAACAGCAAATCAGCCCCCAAACACCTCCATGTATGAGGAAGCTGCTCCAATTTGTACTAGAACTGAAATGTAATCTTAAGCATTTTTTCTTTGCAGGTAGGGATGTATGTGTCAGCCAGGAACAAAAGAACCAGTGAAAGAAGTATCCTAGGCAATTTTTGCAAAGGATTTAATTTTTTTTTTAGCTTGGTCTGGGGATCATCAGGGTTGGACCTTAGCACCAACAACCTCCAACAGACTGCAATGGCTCTGCCTTTAATACACTTCCACCTCTGTGTGTTATACATCCATAACACTGAACACACGAGGCAGACAGCTGCCCTGAGGCATTCTCAGTAAAAACTTTCATATCACAACGGAACTGAACGTACCATTATCATACCACGTCTCCTTTTTTTCATGGTAAGAATTGTTCTGAAAACCAGGCAATGTCATGGAAATGTTATAATAGACACATACAAAATACTTCGGTAAGTTAGTCATCCTTGATAATATATTTAAGCTGTTCCTTCTACTATACATATAACAGGTTAAATATAATTAACATTGGTCAAAGGGTCCTTTTACTTTACATACTTTATGAATGTATTACTTGAATTATCACGAAGGAAAAAGGGAAAGGGTATTTCTTAATATCTGCTGGTATAAGCTCCTCTAAGTCATTTACATCACAACATGCATTTTTGCTCTTCAGGAAGCATGAATATTTTCTCCCTCCCTAAATCCCATAATTGTTTTATTGCTACATTAAAAAATGTAAATATTCGTTCCCCTCCCCATAATAAATTAGACACAGCCTGTCTGGCTCTGAAAATGAACATTTCAATGTCTTCAGACACACAATGACATCATATCAATATTTAAAATAATTTTATGCATGTATTCCAGGTTGTCCAACTTCATTAGGGGCATTCATCAGCCCTCCGGCTACAGTGTATTCCCATCAGAGTTGTAGGCCTCAGGCCCTACCAAACAGAAATTTAAACTAACTTGCCTTTTTAATTCACATTATTCTCAAATATTCTCTTTTTTAACCCCCTGCCATGACTAAGACATTTAGACCAGGCTGATTTTGTGAACATCCACATTTAACAGACAAAATCCCCATTTTTATGTGAGAACTTGAATGCATGAAAATAATAGTCTTTCCTCTTTAATTTCCTTCTCTTTTCTCATCTGTCCCTATTTCCTGGGTTCAATAATAGCTGTTCTTCTTTTAATTTTGTATGCTAAGTTAATAATTTGAGCTACAGGTTGATAGGGATTTTTATGTTTAAAATTTTCTTTTTTTTAATGGGTATTTATGTTTCAAATTTAGAAACATTTCAAACAAATTAAGTTTCATTCTTTTTCTCTCTCCTTCTCTTTCCAAAATAATAAAATAGCCCGTCTTGATCTATTTTTTATGCAGCTAAGGATGCACAGCATGAATACATATCCCTGCTAGTGGCATCAAACACGGTTGCATTAGTATAAAATCTTTCTCCTCACAAGCAAAACAAGCAGTCTTCCCATTGTTCTGGTTTGTGGGATGACTGTGGATCTGCTCCTTGAGATGTTTAATGACCTTCAAAATTCCTGGGTAAAACTCGCTCATGCTGTATAGCACAGGAAAGAAAATTGTGATATCAAAAAATCTTTCTATGCTACTGGCCACTGTAGATTTGGCTGAAGCCTTTGATTTATCCTCCCACATTTGTGTGGAAAGGGTTTAAATGTCCATCATTTGTTACTAAAAAGGATGGAAGCATGTGGAAGGAGCCAAGCAAATATTACATGCACCTGCAGATGGAACATGCCTGGGAGAGATATTGGTGACTGAAAACATAAAAGTTGGTGTAATACATATCAGTGCTACTCGCTCTTCTGTCCAAAATGTTATAACTCTGTACATGGCCAGAGACCTGACAAACTTGCACTGATGGGTTAAGACCCATTTGCCTCCAAAAAGGAAAGAAGAGATTGCCTCCAAAAAGGAAAGAAGAGAAAAAGCCCAGTAACTGCGGGCCAGCTTTTCAATCATTTTTCCATAAGCAGCATTTTTTTAAACAGCTGTATTACTCTAAATTTCATTCTGATCTTTGTTTCTCTCTTCCCTCTCCCTTCCTGCCTTATTTTAGTATTCCTGCAGCCACTTTTTCCTTATGTCACTACAACTCTTCCTTTTTTCGTTTCTTTCCTCTGGTTTTCACAGCCCTTTAGATTGAAGACCTCTCTTAGTTATGGCACACAGTGCAGTATGTCAGGGTAAGCGAAGTTCAACCTGCCCTGCTTACATGGGGCTCCTTTTGCACTGGTACAACTAGTCATTGTCTACATTTTATCCTTCTAGAAAGAAGCAGGTGCTGTCCCTTCTGTTGTGGTCCTGGATACCATTCCCATCCAGCAAAGCTCTGTGGCTCAGTTTCTCAAAGATATAAAAATCCACAAAAAAGTTCAGCCTTCTAAGGCCAAAGTTTGCTATCAATTCAGTACAAGGCAAGTGGAGGCAAGTAGAGGGTTTCCATATAACTGTACTTTATGACAGATGAGAACTGGCTTGAAATACTCTCATTGCACCCGAAAAAGCTCCACAGTGGTCTGGTGTGGGGTTTTTTTGTTGCTGTTTTTTTTTTTTTGGGGGGTGGGTGGGTGGGTTTTTTTTGTTATTTGGTTTTTGTTGGGGTTTTTTTTGTTTGTTTCTTTGTTGATTTTGGTTTTTTTTTTTGGGGGGGGAGGTGGTGGTGTTGATTTTGTTTGTTTAAACACTTTATTATATTATTGCTAGACTTACTCTGTTAAAAGTACTCAGAAAAATGTGTCATTCTCTGGGTGTGAGGTGCTCTGAATATTTTTGTCCCCTTTCCCAGTGGGGATTATCCCTATTGTGGTAGAGTCTTCTGTGCCACACATGTCCAGATATCTTCACTTATAGTTTTCATCTTGAGGACAATCCTAGGGAAGAGTCCTGCTAGAGTCTGTTTTCTCTCTACAGTCACCTGCCAACCTTATTGTGAAACAATTAGAGCTGTTGGAGGAGTTTGTACCCTTTGAAACTACTGGCAAGTACCCTGTAATAAATGAGTTGGCTTTCTCCATAGGATCGTGTTGTGGTGTGGACCTTTCTCTGCAGACTCCATGGCAGATTGCCCTTGGAGCCAAAAGCTGTTTTCCCAATATACTGCAATGACAAGCTAATCCTAACATTTCCATTGCCAGCCAGGCCCTGTCTGCAGATGTAATAAAAAAAAAGATATTTGAGACTGAGAATGCCCACCGTCTAAGTAGATCACTGAGAAGAGTAATGGCAGTGGTGGAGTGATGAAAGGACAGTCAAGATTAGATCTATAGGCACTATGGCTGTAAGTTATACAAATAAGAACAACAGGAGAAAAAAAAAAGAATGTGAAATGATCACAGTAAGGAACAGAATGTAAGAACAAGACTTTGAAAACGGAGCTGGTAAGGAAAAGAATCACCATCAGGGGATTGAGAAAAGGCAACGGATAAAGAGAAAGAGATGTAGGGAAAAAGCAAGCAGACAGGCAAAGAATAGAGAGGAGGAGACACAGAAACACAAAGTAGTGAAAAGATGTAGAATATTAGAAAAACTGGAGAGATACTTAAACTGAAAAAGTCCAAAACTGAAGATAAGTGAGAATAAAGAAGATGAAAAAGAAAAGTAAAAAACTAGAAGGAAGGCTTGATAAATAAATAAATGTAGAAAATAAAATGAAAAAGGAAAAAAAATGAGAAAGCTATTCTGTGGAGATGGACAGAGAATATGAGTGGAAAACTAAGGGCAGTTTTCCATCTTGTAAAGTACTGGTAATCTGCCCATACAAAGGGCTACAATAAAACATGTCATTCCTGTTGGTTATTTATTGCCCCTTTCTCATCAGGTAAGCTACACCAATATAGCTATGTCCAGGCCTTGGAAGGGGATGGTGCCACTTTTGATACCAGTTTAGATAAAGAGGTCTACATTTATGCTTGCAGACAGACTTATTTTTCTTTGTGGCTGCGATATCCTTGTAACTGAACAACATTTTCCTCTGGGTCTTGGGTTCCATGTCCACTTCCTGCCAGGACAGGTAGGTCCCACACATGTAATACCCATGAGCTTTGTTGAGAAGTGTCTCCTTCCATGAGGTTGTGGGCATCATGGGGAGTAGCATTTTGGATCAGGCTGGAGGTACACTGGGGGAGGAGGGCACATGGGGAAGGTTGCAGAGTGCAGACTGTGCTATGTGTGTGGCTACGGCCAGAGCTTTTTACTCTCTCATTTTTGTGAACACATCATTCATTCATAAATTTTTAAAGGAGAAAGAATCATTGTTTAATGCACTTTTGTGAAGAAAACAGAGCAAGGGAGAAAAGAAAAGAAACACTGTGAGCTCCTTACTCCCTAGACTTATGACCTGCATAACTCCAATCATTGTGTTATTTAGACATCCTTGCTATTTAGCTGACATTAAATTTGTATGTTCCTAAATGGTTGAGTTACCACTTTTTTTATTCATGCAGCTGGGATTCTCTGAGAGAACATGATGGGTCAGGGGGAGGAGAGGAGGTGAGAACAGCCATCTCCAAAATGTGGTGGACATGCCTTTCCAGCTCTATGCTAGTTGCACTGAGGCAGGTATAAGCTGACGGGAATAGGCGGCAGCAACCATGCGAATGAGGTCAGAGTTGCTTCCTCTGTGGCTTTTTTCATTCTTCTGAGCGCTCTGAAAATGTGGGTGTGCATGTTAAAACTGCCCTATGAGGCAGCTCTGACATGTGGGGCTGCCTGGCACAAACACAACACATAATAACACAAAGTATTTGGCAGTGTTACAGGGCTAATCTTTACGTAACTGTTCCCGAACAACTTCTCTAGCACACTGAGCACAAACAAGCTTTCCATCAGCCTTTGGCTGCATGCAGATTGTCTTGTGTCACCTGCTTCTCTACTGAGCAAATACTGGCTGTGATCATAGCAAGGGAAACCTTCTTTTGCATTCATAACTGGTTCTATCTAAACTGCCTCTTTTTTTCCAAGGCTACTCATGAACCATAGGCATGTTGGTCAAGAATATCCTCTTTTATATAATTTTTTCCTTCTAAGCACAGATGTATGCTGGAAATTTTATTGTGGATTGTTTTCAGCAGTGGAGTGGGAAAACAGGATCTGATTTTTTTTAATGGTTGCTCCCCTGTTGACTGAAGTCGTAGGAGGAGGGTAAATCTTTTATAGTTAAGACACTGGTGTGGGACTTAGGGGACCTGAGACTGGAATAATAATGTTTCATTCCTTCTGCCCTTTGCCCATCTTGTCAGATTTCAATGTAAGCTCTTTACAATTATCTCCTACAGTTTTGTTCAGTGGGGCCTGGTCACCGTTAAGGATTTTGTGCTGCAGACAGCAACACCAGGACACATATGAACAGTAACAAAATCAGGGAAAGAAAGACAAGAGCTTCCTAAGCACTTTGATCAGTAATGGGTCTCCTGCTTTTGCACAAAGGTGATCAGGTGCAAACTTTTTCTTTGACAGGCAGAAGATGAGTGTTTCTAGCTGTCTCCCCCAACCTCAGGTAGAACCACCCACCCAGCACCACTCAGTGCCACCTCCCCACCCACAATGCTCCTCAATTTGGGTGCTCTTTTCACTCAGCGTTGCGCAGCCACAACACATGTGCTGCTGCACAGAAAAGCCATGTGGCAAATATATAAATGTATGTACGTTTCTGAATGCTGGAAGAGAGCCTTAATTTTGTTGGCAGCAAACCTGACTCTCCTTCTTTCCTCGGAGTGGGGCCTGCAGCATTCCTTGGTCCCACAGACATAAGCCCTCCCTGGATTTCTCCCAGTGTGGCGGAGTGCTGCCAGTCTGTGCGTTCGCTCCAGCAGCCACTCCAGGAGGGGCAACTCCTCTGCCTTGATTCTGGAGGAGGCCGAGTTCCCAGCTCCAGGGTTGACTCATTTCCTCCAGTGCAGTGTAGGTCAAACGGACCCTCTCCTGGATCTTAGTTTAATCTTAGCTCATGAGGAAACTCTACATACCAGGAGGGAGGCAAAGCAAAGGGAGATTGCCAGACCCAAATGTTCCATAGTTGCAAAGATAGTTTCTAAAAACTGAGCTTTAAAAATAATATGGTTTATGTGGGGAGGGATGTGAAAGGGGAGATTTTTCTATTTGCCTGCTGGGATTTGGAGCCTATAGTTTCTTGGGGACACATTTTCAAGTTTTTATCATAAACTATAGGGGCTAGAAAACACACCCTTATGTTAAATGAAAGGCAAAATTCTCCCTAGTTCTACACACTGAAGATCTGGAGCTTTAACCCTGACTAAATAGCAACCAAATCTGTAGCATCAGCCTGTGCAAGATGTCTCTTACCAGACAAAGAAAAATCCATACAAAAAAAGTTGTTAAGGAGTCCTGTACAAATGCAACTGTTAAGGGAGCAAGCACTCAGTTACAAACAGGAAGGAGGAGAAGCATTTTCTGTGATGTGAAGGAAGTTCATGTAGCCAAAGGTGAGGAGGTAGGGTCACCATCTATTCCCAAGACTCTTCTACTGCTCCAGCAGTGTATTGATTTGTGTATCTCTGCAAAGCATACAGACCAGGTCAGAGATATCCCTATAATTCTGTTTAATCACTTGAAGGTATGGATGTTTTCTTCTCTTGCCTACTTTTTTCTCCATCTCAGTTTCACTTTCAGTGGGTTTCAGTCTAGGAGTGGGTTAGTGTTATTATTTTCAATATTTCTCCTCCTTTTGTTTTAAATAGGGTTCAATTTTCACATTTTTTAAATCATTCATGAGTTTGCCTACAATGATAGAATGCTTTTTGATTTGCTTCCAAAAAGATGTGTCTGAAAGAAACTGAAGTGCTCCATCCTTTCCAAACGCAATGTTTCACTTTTTTTTTTTTTTTTAAGAGCACTTCATTTTGGAAGTGAATAGGGTGCTTTGGGCATGGGCACTGCAGATCAATTTAGATTTCCTAGATTGCTTCAATAATCTGAAGAGTACTTCAGTCATTTTTAACTATTCTTCACCATATGCTTGCAAACCCATTCATTTTTTAACTGAAGTGACTATACTTAGGATAAACTCCGCTGTTCAATGGAAATTGTCCCGTTCTGCAAATCCATAGACTTCAAATTCCATACAGAAACTTAATATGACATTTTGCTGTAAGAATGTATTAACACTTCTTGCCATAACCTTATTGGTCAACAAATTTTATGCATGCTTCTTGTTGTCTGAGGCAGGGCCATATCACCACTGCCAGTTTGCTGTAGAAGACATTCTCCCAATTAGGCAAGTCAATGTTTATGTGTTTTGTTTTGGGGTTGCTTTCCCCCCCGCCTTCCTCCTCCCCAATGTTTCTTCTGTATTCAGCATTGAGATTCAATTTCTTTTATGGCTTTTTAATCCACAGATCAGAATGCTTTTGCAGATAGTTAAAACATGCAGTACCTTTATGGCACACATTTTATTTTCAGTTTTGGTAATGAGTGAAGTGCATCATTAAAGGTCTCACAGAGTGTCAGTGGCAGAGGCAGGAAAGAGTAAAACTCAAGCAATTTTCATCTTTCTTCTCTTTCCTGTTGCGCACACTGCACTTGTGCCTTATAGGTTACAGCACTTCCTGGTACATACACTATTGTACCTAGACTATTACTCATTGCTGTTCTTCAAGGAGTACTTATATTTCAAACATCACCCAGAAGAAAAAGCTCATGAACTGTCCTGTGAGGATTTCATGCCCTAATTCCCTCCTCTGCCTTCACCTTGCATATAAAAACCAGTTATTCTTAATTCATATTTCTATAAAAGTGTCTGCATTTCTAAGAAATGTGAACGTCTTCTTCCAGGGAGACTGTATGCTGCCTTAACTAATTAAAGCTTAACAGTAAGGCAGTGTCATGCTATATTTTGCAGTCCACCTGATGTCTTATTCAATCGTGATCTAGCATTATAATTATTGGGAAGCGCCACAGTTTGCATTGATCTGCTGCTGGCATAACATTTTGCTAAATGAATGCCCATCTTTCACAAGAAGCATTAACAGGGCACAGAGGACACATGAACATGCTCTAGATTACAATTTCTGTGGCAGTCCTGTGCTGCTCTTTGGTAAATCTCTGCCCCAAAGTTGAATTTACAGTCTCTCTCCTGCAGGGATAGGTTTTGGTGATGCTTCAACAACTCTGTTGCTGGGACACTATAGCTAAGACCATGGCTTTTTTTTTTGTCTTAGCCTTTTTTTTTTTTTTTTTTTTGTGGAGGGGCAGAGCACTACATATTTGTAGCCTTAAAGGTCAAATACTTGGTATGAATTAAGGACTTTTGGCAATAGCTATGGCTTGACCCTAAGGACAAACCAGAACTGAGTCTCAGGTTCCAGAAGATGTCCAAAGTCAATTTAAGCCTTCTTTGCCATTAACTTCAGCTGAATTTTGCAGTTCTCAACTGTTACTGAGAATTTTAATGAGGAAAATAGTTTAATAGAATATGAGTATTTGATGGACAGAGAAAAATATTCTAAACACAAAATATGCCGTTACCACTCAATAATTATTCATGGAGTCTTCATAGGAAACTCATGTTGTTTTCAGGAATCTTGCAGGCATAGGGTTAGTTCTGTGCTAGATAATTTCTTTTCTCCCCTTACAAGATTTCTTTCTAAATTTAGTGTTTCAAGGAAAGAGGAAGCTCTAGGGGCAAGAGAGATGAAAACTCCAGAACTTGAACTTGTGTGGTACTAGGATTTTGGCCAGTGACATCTATTTCCTCTGCAAGGCTGTCCCTGCCTTGTTGGGAAGAATATGCGCATTCAAAAGGTAGCACCTTTTGAATGAAATGTTAACTTGGTCCTAGCCATTTACAAATACTAAACATCTCACAGCTGAAAGAGTGGTATCTTAATCAACTTCTGGCTGGGTGATTACATTCTCCCTGCTTATGTTCGCTGAGATTCCAATTGGGTTCAATCTTTTCCTTTACTTAGTCATCTTTTTTATGTGTTAAGTTATTGCTTTGTTTCACCCCTGGTGGAGCTGATTTTCAGTAGTAGGTAAAGAACTTTCATTGTCTAGACAGAGCTTTTGGGCTCTTTGGGGCTCTTTTGGGAAGGATTCTCTAATGTGTATGTATTAAGGATACACTGTTGTTGGTTGTCTACAATAGTGTGGCATGAATAAGAGAGCAAAAGAAGAATGATTTCACACAGTTAAAGTAATTCTGAAGAAGAAATCAAGAATATTTTTCTTACTTCCTCAAAAAAATATTGTAAAGTTAGATTCTGGGTAATAGATGCTCAGTCAATTCCTTATATAAATATTATGTTATTGTCAAATTATATTTACTACTGTTTTACTTTTAAAATCAAAGACACAGTTTCAGAAAACAAAACACAATATTGTTCCCTTATGTTTCGCTTTTCAGAACTTAATTCTCTTTTAATTTGCCTTAAAAAAACCCTCAAACAACAAAAAACAACAAAACCTAATGTCACTCGATGAACATCAGTGAAGTACTATATTTATCTCCAAAGTAAATAAAGCATTGTTATAGGCCAGAGTTTCTTTCAGAAAGTTATATGAGAAGGCAGCATTTGCTAATATAGTGATGTATTATCATTCATTTGTCTTTGTACCTGTCCAGTTAGCCATAGATCCATCCAAGCATAAGTTAAAGTGTGCAGGAGGATTCCATTCTGCAAGAATAATCTTCAGTTAAATGAACCTAAAGTGGCTTAGGATGTATCTGGCAAGCTATCCCATTGAGAATAAGTTCAAGAAAAAAGAGGGAGAAGGGAACAAGCCTGTCTTCATTAAGCTGTATCTACACCCTAGAGATAACTCTGTGGTTTTCATACTGATTTCTTTGTACTTCCAAGCTGTTGGTATATTTTTTAATCTAACATGTAAAATAAGAATGACATCAGTCTACTCAGTAGAAATACATGACTGTAAATCTCAAATGCAAAATAGAATCACACAATCATAGAATAGTTAGGGTTGGAAAGGACCTTGAGATCATCTAGTTCCAACCCCCCTGCCATGGGCAGGGACACCTCACACTAAACCATGCCACCCAAGGCCTCATCCAACCTGGCCTTGAACACCGCCAAGGACAGAGCACTCATAACCTTCCTGGGCAACCCATTCCAGTGCCTCACCACCCTCTCAGTAAAGAATTTCTTCCTTATATCCAATCTAAACTTCCCCTGTTGAAGTTTGAACCCGTTACCCCTTGTCCTGTCACTACAGTCCCTGATGAAGAGTCCATCCCCAGCATCCTTGTAGGCCCCCTTCAGATACTGGAAGGCTGCTATGAGGTCTCCATGCAGCCTTCTCTTCTCCAGGCTGAACAGCCCCAACTTTCCCAGCCTGTCTCCATACGGGAGGTGCTCCAGTCCCCTGATCATCCTCGTGGCCCTCCTCTGGACCTGTTCCAACAGTTCCATGTCCTTTTTATGTTGAGGACACCAGAACTGCACACAGTACTCCAAGTGAGGTCTCACGAGAGCAGAGTAGAGGGGCAGGATCACCTCCTTCGACCTGCTGGTCATGCTCCTCTTGATGCAGCCCAGGATACAGTTGGCTTTCTGGGCTACGAGCACACACTGCCGGCTCATGTTCATTTTCTCATCGACCAACACCCCCAAGTCCTTCTCCGCAGGGCTGCTCTGAATCTCTTCTCTGCCCAACCTGTAGCTGTGCCTGGGATTGCTCCAACCCAGGTGTAGGACCTTGCACTTGCCATGGTTAAACTTCATAAGGTTGGCATCAGCCCACCTCACAAGCGTGTCGAGGTCCCTCTGGATGGCATCCCTTCCCTCTGGCATATCAACTGAACCACAGAGCTTGGTGTCATCGGCAAACTTGCTGAGGGCGCACTCAATCCCACTGTCCATGTCACCGACAAAGATGTTGAACAAGACCGGTCCCAACACCGATCCCTGAGGGACACCACTCGTTACCGGTCTCCAGCCGGACATCGAGCCATTGACCACAACTCTTTGCGTGCGGCCATCCAGCCAGTTCTTTATCCACTGAGTGGTCCACCCATCAAATTGATGTCTCTCCAATTTAGAGACAAGGATGTCATGTGGGACACTGTCAAACGCTTTGCACAAGTCCGGGTAGATGACACCAACTGCTCTGCCCCTGTCCATCAGTTTCGTAGCCCCATCATAGAAGGCCACTAAATTGGTCAGGCAGGATTTCCCCTTAGTGAAGCCATGCTGGCTGTCACCAACCACCTCCTTGTTTTTCATGTGCCTTAGCATGCCTTCCAGGAGAATCTGCTCCAAGATTTTGCCAGGCACAGAGGTGAGACTGACTGGTCTGTAATTCCCCGGGTCATCCATTTTCCCTTTCTTGAAAATGGGGGTTATATTCCCCTTTTCCCAGTTGTCGGGAACTTCACCTGACTGCCATGATTTTTCAAATATGATGGCCAGTGTCTTAGCAACTTCATTCGCCAGCTCCTTCAGGACCCGTGGGTGGATTTCGTCAGGTCCCATGGACTTGTGTATGTTTAGGTTTTTAAGATGATCTCGAACCAGATCCTCTCCTACAGTGGGCCTAGGGTCCTCATTCTCACAGTCCCTGCATTCGCCTTCCAAGACTTGGGTGGTGTCGTCAGAGCCTTTGCCAGTGAAGACCGAGGCAAAGAAGTCATTAAGAACCTCAGCCTTCTCCAAATCCAGGGTAGCCAGTTCTCCCGATATCTTTCGGAGGGGGCCTACGTTGTCCCTAGTCTGTCTTTTATTCACTACATATCTATAGAATCACTTCCGGCTATCCTTACCGTCCCTAGCTCAGTTCAATTCTAACTGGGCCTTAGAATCAAGGTTTCCCAACCAGCAAGTTCAGCCACAACCAGAAGTGCTGAAAGATATGAAGTGATCATGTCAGAGTGACCCTAGACAGAAATGGTTTCATAAAGAGGAGGGAACTCACGAGGAGAAAAGGAGACAGGGGTGCCATACAACAAGTGCAGAGAGGTAGGAAGCAAGAAGAGGAGCCCAAGGTGGAGCTAGAAGCCCAATTTGGGGGAAAGGAGCTGGATGCAGGGAGGTGTTACACATTTGCCAATTTTCTCAAGTCTTGACTATAGAAAATTTGGAACTCATTGGTTCATGATACAGAGGCTTTGATGGCTGAGCTGTACCAGAAGAAAAAGATATATTGGCAAGAGGAATCTTTTTTCTGCAGCTACCTTTTTGAGTGACATAAGCCATACCAGCAAAGGGATTCTTGCATCTCTACAGAGGGTGTTGCTGGCGTATCTATATCAATTAAGAGTGTGATTTTTTCATGCTTGTGACTGAAACAGCTTTGTCAACAACACTTTATAATTTAGACCTGGCTTGAGAGCTGTCCTGGCTCTCAAGTAACTGCAGAATGTTGGGATTTAAAGTGAACTCCTTTATTGTTGGCAAAGAAATAAAAGGACACAAATGCAGCATTGTCATTTTGAATAGATTTTTTTTGTTATTCACAGCACACACACAATTTCTTTTTTGTTTGGAAAGGTGGTGACTGAAGAAGCAAAAATAGCACCCTCATAGCAGCTGTGCAGCTTCATGGCAGGGCATCCACTGAAATACAGGCTTTCTTCATAATCAAAAGCTGAAAGGTTCCTGTTATGACCATATCCTAGCTAGAAAGGGCTTGTGATATAGCTAGACTGTCAGATAGTTCCATTGGAGGCTAAGTTTACACTGGAACAAAAAGCTGATAAACTGATACAACTTCCAGAACAAGATAAATATAGGGCAAAAGTACTCTTTTGTAGATAAAATGGTATATATATTAGGGGAATTGCTGGCATAGCAGTGCTGGTTAGGAGAGGAAAGTGTGGTTTGCTTGCTCTTTGTCTTTTTTTGTTTGTTTGTTTGTTTTTTTTCTTCAGATTCTTAAGCAACATAGCAATGCCACAAAAATTCAACTGCCAGGCTGCTGTATTTCTCTGTGCAATTTATTCCACCCTGAAAAAAATAATCTAGTTTTGTGCACATCTTGTGTTTCTAGAGACTAGAGATTCCTGGATTTGGTCACAACAATAGCTTCGATGTGGCCAAAGTGACAACTCCAAGCAAAGTGACATTACACTGTTTCAGGGGATAGTTTCCCCAGAGGATAATCCTAAAATCCAGCAGATACTGAAAAGAAACTACCTGCCTTCCTCCCTCCTTCCCATGTTAGCTCTGGAGCTTCTTTAATGCCCCAGTAAGCTACTTCAGCTCATTATATGGGCAGAAAATGAACACAGCAAATAACAAGACACCATTTTCTGCCAGTTTAGTGAGCTAAATTGTTAGTGTAGAGATCAGATGAACAACAGTGTCTCTGCAAGAAGCAGCAGCATATATTTGAGACCAAGGGATATGAGTGGAAATATTCTTTTTTTTTTTTTTTTTTCTTTTTTTTTTTTCTTTTTTTTTTAGCATTAGATTGATTTAACTGTCTTGCAGAACTTCCTAATGTTAACTTAAACCTGGGTCACAAAATGATAAACCAGTGCTAGAATGCCTGTCCACACTGAAATATGCATTTGTTTAGCTGATTCTGAATATCAGAGCTCTTAGGCTTCTCTGCACTTGAAAGTATTTCTCAGTGTGTCTTGACTGAAACTCTCCCATCACACTGAAAAGATGCAGTTTATAAGAGTCACTTGCTGAGACAGCTTAAAGCCAATTCCAGGAAAAAGACTTCCTTTTAATATCAGTATTACCAAGTCTGCTTTAAGCTGTCACAGACATTTTGATCGGAAAAGGTGATTTTTTTCAGGCTTCTAATCAACAGAAATTATTATCATACTGGTAAAACAGTAAAATGGAGATCAAGTTAAAAGCAGTGTACCTAGAGTTCTTCTGCTGGATAAGAAAATAGGTATTTCCGTGATCACACAGAACAGGGACTGTTGTCTTTAAGATGGTGTGCTTTGCATGTAGCAGTGGACCATACAGCAGTTTTCTGTTACAGCAGCAATTCCAGAAAGTGATGCTTTTTCTCCATGCAAAATATTTTCTTTCTGTAAAGCTATCAGCTTCATATTTTTCTGTGAACTGATAGACTGTCAACCTTCAGATCAGTGAATACTTAGGTATTTTTTAATTGCATGCATTATTTTGCTGCTTCCTTTTGTGTTATGTATGCAAAATCAAGCCTCTTTAAATTGTAGTTGGAGAAAGAAATGTGTTTGGCTGTTAGTCCAAATGGAGGTTAAAAAACAAAACAAAACAAAACAAAACCAACCACCTAAAAACCAGTCTGCAAAAAACAGTCTAGAGAGTGGATGTTGGAAGGTTGCTTTTTTTGTGAGTCAGAAAAAGCTCTTTGATTGGAAATATTCAGGCAGCTGCACCATGGAAGGGTAATATTTGTGAATGCTGAAAGTTGCACAGATATTAATACAAATCACTGCACATCTACAAATTTCTCCCTAAAAATACACACTCCATTGCTTATTATTAGTTGCCATGTAATACTCATGTATCTAAAATCATCCAGCATGGGAAGGTTTGATCAATTTCTCTGTTAACAGCAGTGACTAGTGGATACTGTGTAAGTCATGGAGCAGAGGCTGGAATATTTCTTGCCTTTACCTGAGGGGCTCTTTTAACAGTACTTTTTGTGTCATAAATATTGTGGGCTTAGCACCAGAACAGGAATGACTAGTGAAAAGCTGAAGCAAACAACCCACAAGCTGAAATGGTTGGGTGAACTATTAAACAAATACCTATGACAAATAAAAGCAAAACCATTTGCAAATTATTTGTTAATCAAAATGAGCTGAATCCTTAACTGGTATAATTTGTAGCTAACAGTTTGTGAAGCTCTAACAGGCAAACAAACACTTGAAAGAAATGAAATACAGTGGCTGATTTTAATTAGATTTTTTTTGCTATTAATGCACCCAGAGATATTAATTTGCTTCTCATTATGAGTGAATTAACTAAAAAAATATTAGGCCATGAAAACAATATATATATGTATATTTTGAATTACAGACATGGGAACAGCCAATGTGAACAGGAACTTCTGTGTGTCGTCTAGATACTTCAAAACCTAACAAATAGCCCCATTAGCTGCTACAGCAGAGATGCATGGTTCCCAGGCACTCGCAGCACCTCCCAGTCCCTCAGAAGTATTTGTGACCACACTTCCCAAAGCCCATTTTCCTGTCACAGCTGACAGGTTGTCACTCAGTCATGTACCAGGGCAAAATCACCCACTACGCATCAGCCATGTGCAGCCTAAACTCGCAGTTCCCAGTCTGTAGTCATTGCCCAGTGGTTTTGCACACAGGTACAGTGAGAAGTCTGCAGAGGCTAGCTGAAGATTATCAGTTTAGTACATCTGTGTGATTATTCTGGGACTAGAAAGTTGGGTTCACAAGTTTGGCAAACACTAGATAGAGGCTTGTTTCTCAATCTTTCTGAAATTCGAAGAGTGCTATCATAACCACCCAGTATGTGTATGCATTTAAATGCGTATATTAGGAATCTTAGAGTTATGCTGAAAAAGACAAGAATGCCCTTAATAATATTATCTGTAGATGCCATTTAAGCAAATATTTATGTGGTTGTCTGGCAACTGAGCGCTTTGTAAGTATAATTACCTCTTGGCTGTGAAAGCAGAACTTTAATTCAGGTCAGGATGTTAGGATTAGAACATGTGCATTCAAGGTTTATTGAACAGTATATGAATCACTATATTCCAGCCTTTAAGTTTTGTCCTGAACCACTATGGAAGTAGAAACCAAAATGGAGTAAGACTCATCGTAATAATAATTTTATTTTTCACAGTCTCTTCAGTTTCATTTAATCTGTGTTTTCCTGCTCAGTGTATACCCCTGCACTGTCTTTCTCAGACATGGATGCAAACTGCAGATAAGAGTATGCACACATATTTTTCTTCTTATGGTTGCTGTGAATTTACAGTCACAATGCAAAGATGACAAGAAGTTCAGGAAGAGATAGATAAAGGACCTCAGTGTGATTGGACACTGAGAGGTGCACCAGACTTCCTCTTTTTGCTTGGCACTTCTCTTTTTATTCTTTGATTAAAGTCTTTTTCCTTTACTTACATCCTCCATTAAGATGTCTCAGTGTCATTTAGGGTGTTAATTGAGAGGAGGTTTAAGCTCATCAAGACGATTATAAGTGATAGTTAAAAATTTCTATATATGGCCTATGCTGGAATCAGCACAGTAGGATGCCATTTTTCTTTTATCTAACTGACATTGGTAATAATAGATGAAATTATTACTAAATCGCAGCTGCAGAGATGATATCATGATTTTTTTTGTGTAATCTTTGATGAAAAATTAATTTTTGAGAGGGATAATTTAAAATGATTTAAATAGTATTATACTGAAGTCCTTACTGGTAATTAACACCAATCTTGTCAGAAGTGAATCCACTTTTGCAGCTGTTTCTAAAGATACCTACAGTATTTGTAACTTTTCTGGGAGTGAAATTATAGTGTTTGCACTTTATTTTTACTGCATAAGGACCATTAAGAGAAAAGGATGCTAATAGAGAAGGCTTTGTTCTCCAATGGGGCCAAATTCTATTTCCCATTTGTAGTGTTTCTCTATATATACATTTAATTAGCTATGCTCAGCATGTAAGCAGAGTTTAGTATATGCAAAGTAGACTTTACATGTTATTTATATGTATGTGTTCACATGCCAGTGTACACATAGATATGTATATCTTTATGGGTTAGCTATATACGTATACACAACTTTATTTGTGAGGGGTTTAATTGGTTGAACAGATGGCTGATCAGCAATGCTTCTTCATCTTCATCAGTGACTCGTCTTTCTTTCTTTGCATCGACTTTCATCACAGTGGCAAAAAAGTGCTCTAACGAGAAACAGCTGAAAATAGATTTTTCTTTGGTACTTTCATCATGCTTTAAATGACAGAAGTGGATTTTTTTTGTCCTATATATAAAGACCTGCAGGAGAAGGTTAAAAAAGGAAATATAGTGAAATCTAAATAGAAAAATTTGAATGAGAATATGGGAAAGCCTCAGATTATTCCTCTTATCTTCATATTTTACTTTCTTCTTTTTTAAAGTACATGCTGATTTTTGACAAGATATATAGTCGTGGTTATTCACACCAGCTACAGTACCTGCCAATCAGTTTTTCTTTTCCTCAAGTTTGGTGCAAAAAGGGGGAGGGAGGGACAGGAGTTGAAAGATGACACAATGGCTTAGAGGACTGTTACTTTAAGTATTCATTAAAATAGAAGTTACATGGCCAGCTTCTGCTGTTTCTGCAATTTTATTATATTCAAATCAAAGTCTGTCTTCTGTAGGCTTTATAAAGGAAACAATGTGCCTTATAAACAGAGTGCAAGGTTCATGTAGGAGTGGTTCACTTACAGGCAGATTCATGGCTTGAGTTTATGTATAGATATATGAATAATCTATCACATTTTTAATTTGAAAGAATAAATTATCCAGTATTTTCTTTTGCCAGGGTTGAAGTCCTTTGCAAACAGTTGCTTTTACTATTTGAATTCTTGTGGATACATCACTGTTATTGAATCAGTTTCACAAATTGGTAAACTGAGGAACATTTTGACTGAGGGAGCTGATGAAATCATACAGCTGGCTAAGAGTCAAAAGCAGAAGCAGAACTTGGGGATTCTGGTCTCTTCTCTCTTTTCACCAGCAGTAGGCCAAAACCACTGGAAAATTATGGTTTGCGAAAGAAAATAATTACTTTTTTCATCTTTAGATCTGTTTGAACTGAAAATGGAAAATGGAAGAAAGCCCCCATACTTTCAGTATATAATAACCTGACCTTTTTTCTCCATGTAAAGCCTAATTTTCATAGGTTTTCTCCTTGTAGACTGAGTCAAGAATCTGCCTTTATGTTCAGGGCAGTGGCAGAAGGACCATGGTCCTTGACAAGTCTATGAGGGGCCCAGAGGAGCATTTCTATTTTAAGATGCAGTGAAGCCTGGGGCTGCAAGCAGAAGGTTTTTCAGCAAAGACGGAATAACAATAGATAAAGACTCAAGTTCTTCAGTACTACTGGGATGGGTCAATCCAATGCAGACACTTTAGAGATGAAAGGGAAAATGTGTAAACAAGAAATTTCTGGAGGTTAAGTATGTGTAGGGAGCAGTAAGTATGTCACAATCATGAGACACAGAAATAGGCAACTTCTGAATTCTATTATTAAAATAATTTTTAAGAGAGAGAGAGATTGGGATTCAGTTATAAGTACACAGTCTGGCTTTTTAGTTTCAGTTCTTTAGAATGGGACAATCTGGAGATAAGTAAGATATTACTAGGACTATCACCTCACAGCTTTGATGAGGCTGGTAGTGTGCTTAAGCAGCAGCCAAGAGTTGCACTCAAATTTTCCCCCAGAACAATTACTGAAAGATGAGGATGATGTTTGTGCTGGAAGGAGAAAGAAGAGATACTGGGAATAAGAATAGCAGCCTCAGAATTTTTGAGCCTTTCTTTTTAGATTGTGACCCCTTGTTTTCAGGCTTTAAAACCCTATAGAAAGGGTGTGGGCTTAGAGAGAGGTAATCTTGGCTCAGGAGGTCCAGCAGATGGTGTTGGCAAATGGCACTGTGGGCTCCTGTGGTGTGGTGCAACACTCTGGAGGTGGGTAGGGAAGCAGTGAGGTTGTGGGAAGCAGCTGGTGGCAAATACACTCAATATGGCTCCAGCGAGCAGCCACAAGCAGCTTGGTACAGTTGAGAAGGAGAAGAGTATAGCTCTGGTAAGTGAACCAGTGCTGCTTTTATGTCCCACTTCAGGAGAATGTGTGAGAGGTGAAGGTCAGCAGCTGACAGAAAGGAGGGTACGCATTGTGGACCTTTTCACCCTTACCCTTTGTGAGGTAAACCTTTCTAATGCAAGCCTAAGTTTTTAGAACCCAGAAAGGCTGGCATAAAAAAAAAAAAAATCTTCATGATTGGGGGCATTCAGTTCCCTTTCATAATGGTGTAAATACATAGGCTTTCTACAGGAGATTGTGATATACTTCAGTGAACCAAGAGTACGTGAGAGGACTGAGCTGCCCTCCTCTTTCCCTCTTTCCCCTTTTCCCCCTCTTTTGATGTTAAAGATAATGAAAATAATCTAGGAAATTCATATCAACCACTTCTTTCTCTAAAGAGATTAATAGCTTAGGAAAAGTAATAGGCAGTTCTTTCTAGTGTACTGATGCTGATATGGTTTCAATAGACATATTTTTAGGAGTTACTTGGGAATAAAGCAATAGCATAAAGCAAAAACAGTCAAGAAACATACATTTGTATTCTGATTTGTTCAAAGCACTAAGAGAGGTTAGAAGAAGAAATCTGGAGCATTTACACATTAGATAGCACCAGCCAGGAGCTAGAATATTTTGGGCATGAAGTTATGCAAAACAGCTTCACACAGCTTTTCCAATGCATCTCCATCCAGAGCTTTAGTAGCTGTGGACCTTTATCTGCAAAGCTTTACTAGTCTGTTGCATTTCTAAAAAGCTCATGATATTTCTGGACATTATTTACCTTGCATTCTTGTCTCATCATGATTGTCTTTTACTTTATAAGTGCATCATCTTAAGTAGTGGCTATGAAGTAAATGGCTATTAGGTCTTCTGGCCAGACATGGGGAAGATAGACAAAAAAGCACTCTTGGTTGGCTGAATAGAACATCCTCGTTGCAGTCCTTGAACTAGGGTCCATGCCAAACATTCTATGCTGTTGCTTCCAAGATGGACAGATGGGAACTTTATAAAATAAGACAGGACTCTCCTTCCTTGCCAACGTTCAAGCATGCTGCCTCCATACCTGTTCCAGGTGTTGATGTAAAGAAGCAAGGTGACTCTCTTGCATATGATGCATAGGATGCTGTGTTAAACAGAATTGAATATGAATTGTCACATCTTTTGCTGTTGCGAATCAATGCCACAATTCTTCAGTCCATCCCTAATTACAAAGAAGGACTACTGGTTAAAAAAAAATCCTTAAAACTCAACTTCTGGAGATCATATCTCTATTTAAGATGAACAAGGAAAAAGTGAATGTGGGATTATATTTTTGGTACTTTATTAAATGCAAAAAGGCTTGACAGTTGTTTTTTTCCCCCCCCTCTGTTCCTTTTTCCTGTTATATATCCAACTCCATTTAGTATGATCTATGCCTGAAATGCTGGTGAAATGATGACATCATAACAGTCAAAAAGATAAAGGGAGGAATGAATCAAGGAAAGTAAAGGAGTTTTAGTGATAATTCATGTTGCTTTTTGTATTTTTCTTTTGTTAACACCACTGAGCTGTACTGCAGCATAACCTTTTGGAGAGGGTAAATTTAAAGTCTTTCTTCTTTTCCCATCCTCTTTAACCATGCATTTTTAAATCACTAATCAGTTCAGTGAATAAAATACATGAAAGCCAAACCTGACATTTACAAATATCTCAAAGAAAAAAATAAAAAAAACCCCAAACTCAAAACCTTGCTTAAGTAACAGGAATAAAATAAACCTTTGGCATTCTTCATTCATTCATCACAGTGGATGAGCTATATAAAACTAACACCTGCTAAATTATTTGTAGGTCACCTTTAAAGAAGCTACTGAGATAGCAGAGCATCCCCTGAAATGAAAAAATAAATTGATTTTCTACTTTTTATGTGAAGCATGCTTATACTTTAAAAACATTTTTACATTAGGTTTAAGGAATGATAAGGCTATTTCAGTGTTATGTGATGTTCACAGTTACAGCATTTTCTAGTGATCTTAACTACAGCTAACTGCAGAATGGTTTCAAATTAATGAACATGGTGCAATTGTTTCTATGTAAGTGTCTTGCTCTGGGATGTAAGTGAAATAGAAATCTAGTGTAGTAGTTTGGAAGACAATGATTAATATTTACTTTTATCAGCTGAAATGCCCCAAATGTTATAAAAAAGTAACTTTTACAAAGTAGAGTACTTGTTTCCCTGCTAATAGGCAGCACTTAGCCATCTAAATTCAGTCTCTCTCTTTTTCCACCCTTTCTTTCTTACCAGAACAATTGTGATGCTGACTGTAATACTAAATTCATGTATGTTTTTCTTCTTGTTATGCCATTAAGATGACTCATTTGCAGTTAGACTATATCGCTTCCTCCTTTTTAAATGTATTTTGTTATTTCACTGTTATACTTTATTTTTTAACATACATTTACTTGATTTGTGTGTTTTTCAATGCCAGGCATAGTGCTAAAACCCTTATTTATTCTAATCTGTTCATGAAGAGAATTTAAATGCATCAGAGGATAGGTAGATGTACCCGAATACTCATTTCCAAATACGCTCCAAAATATTGTTGTTCATTGTTCCTTTCTACATATTCAAGAGATGTTTGATCCAATGTATAACAAATATGAAAACATATAAAAGCTTTGAATTTTCTATGAGGAAAACAAAATATGGAAAAATAGTATGATATTGTACTATACTGAGAGGCACTGGTTAGGGTATTTATGCCGAAGAAAATAGCAAAATGCACAGAGTCTGACTAGTTTCTTGGAATCTTATGTTTAATACTTCTTCAGTATGGAAATCATGCAAAATTGCTTGAAAATGGTTGTCAAGCGTTTGATCATAGCAGTATAGAATCCCCAAGAAAAAAAAAAAAAAAAAAAGAAAGAAAAAATCCCAGTAAAGTTTTGAGAATGTTTGAATATCAAGTAACAGACTGGGCTGCTGTCTTCATACTTCTGGTGTGTTTTTAACTAAGCTACCTTGTGTTCTTTTATTTCCCTTCCAAACCCAGTATTTAAAAGACCCATATGGCAATAGATATTGCTGGAATAGAATGCATACTGTTCTGGAATCAATTTGATCTGTGTTAAATTTTTATATTTTAAAATGCAGCTGAAATATTTTGCCTTCTCTGGATTTTCTTTTGACCTGGTCCTTATCCCCTCTCCATCCTTCTGTCATCTGCAGCCCTCTATGTGGTCATAAGATACAGAACTTTTTTTTATTTAATCCTGTACAGATGGTGGGGGGGAGATAGTATAAGAGATCTTCTGCCCAGTGGCATATATGCTTAGATAACAGAGAGGGGATCCAAGGTGACATATTCTATATATGGTAATGTTAGACCAGACACATTAGGTATGTGCTCGTCATTAATGGGACAAGGATGGGAAAGAATATGAAGAAACAAGCCAGGATTTTACTTGAAACTTGCTGATGCCAAAAGCATTATTTAATTTTGAAGAACAAAGTTGAAGCTTAAACTTATTTTTCTCTTTTGATCTGCCTCTTGCTGGCAGACCCTTATCGTAGGACTTAACTCGTGCTCGAGGTCAATAAAAATTTCAATGGGGATACTGTTAGGGAATAACCAAAAAATGTGCTTGTTTTATTTCATATCCTGCTTAGAAAAAACTTCACTGTTTGTGCCTGACAGCCTTTTCAGCCATCAGATATTTTGTGCCAATAGGTCAATAGATTTAGTACCCTGGGAATATTCCCTTCAGATTGCTGATCAGCACCTTACAACAGCTGAAGTCCTGACCTTGGACCATTTGCTGATTTAAACTAAACCAATTGGATGTCAAGCTAGGATTCTGGGACCCTTATCAGTACAAGTTGCATAGTCTGGTAGTATGGCCGTGGTCTGAGCTGGGCAGACTGAGTTCACCAGGACATTTTCCTCCTGTAATAAAACTGCAGAGAAAAGAAATCGTATATTCTGGATCTTTCTTTGCTGGGCAAAGGTGTTTGCAAATCTGGGCTAATGTCTACAGCTGTACAAAAGCAACATCTGTACATTACTAATTGTTAGTGGGAAACTACTTGCTTGTTTCTTAATGTGCTTTAACAGTGTTTTTGATATTGCACATATACCACATGTATACTCTCTTCTTGTGTTGTACCTGGTGTCATACAGAAGGTAAATATGACAATATTGGTGACTAATGAACCACACAAAATTTCATTAAAATTTCTGATCCTATACATAGTTATTTTAAAATATTTAAAAGATAATTATAACTTTCAGGTTTCTTGAGAAATCTCTAGTCTAGCCAGATTTCTACTGGAGTCAAAGCGTAAGAACGGACCTTTCTTTGATTCACTTTGTTTTTGCTGCTGGTTTGTTTGTTTATTTGTTTTCTCCCCCTAAGGTGGCTTTTGTCTTTCTGGCTTCTTATTGTAAGCCAGCTTATGGTGATTTTAAGGTCTAAACACACTGTATTCCCACAAGTTTTCACAAAATAAGTGGAAAAACAGAGAAGAGATACCCTAATCAGGTCTCTACTGAGAAAGATACCTTTTCATAAGCTAAAGTGCATTATTGGTCAATAGAGAGTACACTCAGGATAGAGACATTACCAATACCCCAGTTACAGTAAGGGCTTTGGACTAGCTGTTAGATACAGATTATACAGTAGTAAGTTAGGAAGCCATAAGCTTCATGAGTTGTATATCTCATTGTTTTTCTCCCTGAATCCAAAGGAAGGTCTTGTGCAGGGTCACCAGAAGCTCAAGGATGTGTCACTGACAGCTTGAGGGGAATTGGAGTTGTTAGTATGAGTAGCACTGTCACAGGAGGATGTTTTTTCTATGTTCCCAATGGGTCTCCAGAGCTTCCATGCACTAATTACTGATGGAGGCTGCTGTTGTGGGAAAATAATATAAAGGCCCAGATTTTCTGCTGCAGGCAAAGAGTAAGGAGTGCTAATTGGGAGGGAGGTGTGAGTGAAGATGCCACCTTGCACTGACTGATCATTAGCCAGCTTTTGTCCCCTGCCATGAGCTAGAGCAGTCTGAGGGTGACTGTAAATTATGTGGACTGCTAGTGGCACCAAAGGACCACTTTGTTAGTTAGGCCTCACTACTGTGTGAGATATACTTGCTAGAGTCTGTTTGTTACCTGGCAGGGAGTGGAGAACATCATACTTTGATTTTGAGAATGGGCTAAGTTTGGATGAGCATTAAGTCAAAAGCTGAGTTCTTTACTGGGATTTCTGCATTAACTTGGGTCTTCAAATTTTTAAGATGCTTAGCAGAACGGCTCTTTGTGTGAGATATTGATGAACGGAAAAGGTTTTCTGGCTGAATAGATAGCAGCATTTTTAACTTCTGCTGCTGACTGAGTGTAGTGGCTACTGCATCTGTTGAACAACCCATGCAGACCCATGTAGTGCATTAGACTGCAGAGCAAAATCAAACTTCTCAAATGTTCTGCTGTAGAAAATCTCTTCTGAATATCCATGCAATGTCCCTTTGATAATCTCCTTTATGCCTTGGTCTTTTTCCCACTGCAGCTATCTCACAGAGGTGACAGGATTTGACCAACAGGTATGGCCAATGTGTAGGTCAAGGATAACATGAAGAAGGAAAAAGCAAAAAGAAAACCAATTGCATGCTCTATGTCTAGAAGTCTTACTCTGAGTAGAGTTTATGAGATCCAGGAGAAATGTGAGCTGTCCTGTCAGCTTTGCATTTGACTTTTTTCTGATCATATTCTATCACAGAGAGTTGGTGCAGAGAAAGAGTCATTACTGTTCCTGCACGTTATGGTACTTTGGCAATAGGCCATTCTATGCATACATGCCAAGATGATTTTATAAGACCATTTAAAAAGCAGTACTAATTAGATACTTAGAGGACTAGAAATCCTGAAGGTTAAAATACAAGTGAAGCAGTTATGACCACAAATGTGTGTTACAGAAGTAAGCCAAGAAAGGGCTTTCTTCACTGGTGAAAGCAAGCCCTATGGACCCTACATTTCTTTCATAGTAGAATAGATCAGAATGTTAAATGTTGTTATATGTGTGTTACTATTCCATAATTTTTTTTTAATTTATTCTTTTTGCAGTCATATTTAAAGGCCTCACCATCGTACCTGTTACTGCGCACACAAAAATACAGTCTCTACATTAAATTGCTTGTAATATCTTAACCTTTCAGTTTACAAACATCTTCCAAGGCATGTTTTAAGATAGCAGATAAATACTAGTGATGATGTAGCACAGAATGAATTTGGGCATGATGTGAAAATTTTTTTTATTTGTTTTTTTTCATGTAACGGTTTCCATATCCGCTAAACTTCAAAGTATATTAGGCTGCTTAAACTGGGCAAAGAAAGATAACCAAGGAGGGAAAGCCTACTGTGTCATGAACGGCTTGGAGAAGGTGAAGATGAAAGAAACATTCAAAGAAGAGCTAGGGGCAATCAGTGAAAGAACTAGGAAATAATTTAAAACCAAAAGGAAGAGAGTTGCTTATAATTTCTCATAAAATTATGACTGGGTGCTGGAGAATACTGTGGGGACAAATAGGAAAAATGGCTTAAAAAAACACCCATTAGATAAAGTAATGTAGGTCAAACACAATGTTACTGTGTCCTCCTTTGAGGATTATTAGACACAGCAACCTAATACAACTACCTAAAAGGAATCTGTAAGTTGCCAAATGCTGGAAGCAGGGAGGGTGTATTTAGGTAGTCACCATTCTGGAACATTTCTTCCATAAGCATCTGATATCATCAATAGCCAGACAGGATACATATACCTTTGGTCTGATCCAGTTTAGCAACTCTTAGACACAAGACTATCCCACTAGAGAAAGCTATTTCTGTGTATAGCCTGTGTGAATAGTGTTGAAAAGGTTTAGTCCTTTTTTTCTGCTCTGTATATATTCAGAGACTCTAGCCCAAAGCTGAAGAGTGGTCTGAGAATTGAAGTGCTAGCCCTTTGTCACAGCTAGGAGGTAGAGCAAACATTCCTGCAACATGACATGAGGTTCCAGTCATGGAGCTGTGCCATCCATCCTCCTCTCCCCATTTAAATTATGTCTTTATCCACCTCTACATTCTCTGGTTCATCACAAATGTGACTTCCCTCTGAAGCATGAAAATCAATCCAGGAAATTGGACAAAGCCTTTGCTTGCAGCAGCATTTAGGCACCCTCTGTATTAGCCCAGTCTTATACCTTCATGCAGAATTAACAGGACCAACAGGTCCGAGACTGGTAGGTAGCCAGCTCTCAGCTTGCTTGGACCGTAATCATTACACTTACTAACTTCTTTTGTTTCAGAAGGTTGTGAAAAGAGAGGCTGTTTTTCCAGCTGAGTGCAGAGTAGAGTTGAGAAATAAAGGTGAGCTTATTTCTGTTACATATCTGCTTTGCCTCTGTGTAGTTTGATATTCTGACCCCACTGTTCTTTTTTCCAAATAACTTGAGACTCCCCTATATAGCTGCAGAAGATGTCACAATCACGGAAAAAAAGTATAATATAAATCTAAATATCTGAAATGCAGGGGAAATTATTGTCTGGACTGTGGTGATTTAGCCTTACTATTCACACTTACACTCTAGCAAGTCCACATGGACACAGACACACATACAAGCACAGAAATGGCAGGCAGAAATAAGAGAAAATTGCATGATTATGAGACTAACGCAAAACAAGACAATGGGGTTATGGTATTGTCCCTACAATGGTGTTTGATTCACAGACTCCTTGCCTTAAATGACATATATTATTAAAGTTATCCTGTGCAGATCTCTCTGGTTTTGTTCCCTGGATTTTTTAATCCTCTTTCAGCTAGATACCTTGTTTTCCTTACCTTCAGGGTATAGTATAATAAACCGGGTAGGCATCCATCTGTAAGTTGTGCTTAAGCTAGTATGTGCACTGTGTGTACATATACATAATATTTTTAGATAATATATATATGTGGTACATATATAGGCATATATATATGCACACACAAATTAATACTTTGATGTATTTAGCATTTTCAACTAATTATACCTTGCAGTCTAATGTTAATTCCCATTTGAAACATTTGGCACTATTCCTCCTAATTCATTTATATTAATGAGGGGAGGATCCTCTGAGCAATAATCAGTTAAAAATCATGACTAGCTTTGTTAATAAATACCAGATTGGTACATGATACTGTATTGGCTTGTCCTTAATTAGGAAGCACTGTAAGGAGTACCAAGAGGGAAATACACATAAATTTTTCTTTTAAGGTCTAACTTCTCTCTTTCTGATATTTGCATCTTTGAAACAGAGAGAAAAGTGATAACTTTGAAATTTTATAATTTTCCTGCACTTAAACCAACTTATCTTTAATTAAGGCATACATCTAATATGGAAGTTTCTCCAACCAAATCCAATGTAGGAAAGGAAAAATCAAGAGAAACATAAGCAACATTGCTAAGTATTAGGTAATTGAAATACTTAATTTAAAAATTAGAAAACTAGAAGTTTTATGAAGAATTTGGGGAGGCTGGTTGGTTAAGGAAACTAGCAATGAAATAATGAAGTCTTCATTTCGAGGTGATTGATTGCAACTGCATCTAGGAAAGGCTAGAAAGTAATTCCTGTAAGCTTGTGTACAGCGATGGTTGGGCCCTGCTTTCATAAGTCAGGTATTACCCTCAGCAGCGAGTTCAGGAGTCAATGGGCATCAAAACAGAATTGGCACATTTTAGCAAGGGCAGGCATGCAATACTTTTGAAGCTTGAACGGTCTGGAATGCTAATGGATAAGTTGTCCATATAGTCATTGAATTTTTCTTGGGTTTTCCAATCTCAGAATCCCTTAAAGTGGCAACTTTTTCTGGCATCACTTACAGTGATTTTTTTCCCCCTCATGTCTTCTAAATACTTAACATCACTGTAGGCTTGCCAATGTGCAATCCACTGGTGCTTATTTATGCCAAATACCTCCAGCATATGTACGCTTATTTTGTCACTAATATGAGTTACTAATATGGAAAAAAATTAACAATCTACAAATCTTGAGATCTGCTGAACAACAGACTGGCAGGAACTTATGGCCCTGTTTTATGCCACAGTGTAAAATGAAGTCAAAATTTCTTCTTATCAGGATCTTTCTTTAAAATAGGTTAACACTTTGAAGCCTGAATCATGGATGTGCAGATCTCTGCTCCTGGTAGAACAGTGCTGCTAGAGAGGATATGCCAATATAATCTTGATTTGGTATCAGTCAGATGGGCTTGAAGGTGACCCAACAGGGAACTGCACAAATATTGCTTATACTCTATTTTATCTGAAACTCTTTTTCAGTCCCTCTGTGGCATACACTTGCAGCTCTTTCTTCTTCCCCCCTTTTGCTCATATCCGTACTTTCAGAAGAGAAGTCTTTGCATGATGACATTCATGGGTGTGGGGAAGGTGGGAGGGTTAGTTGCAGGCAGGCACTTGGCACAGTGCTTAGTCTAGCTAAGCACTTCTGACCTGGAAGGCAGGAGACCAGCTGAAAGCAATGCTGACAGTTTATGAAGTTGTGCCTTCATTTTCCCCTCATTTGTGTGTCCAGTCTGTCCATCCTGAGAGCAGCTTTGAGCAGAGACTGTTTCTTTCAGTGTATGTATGCAGCTCCCTTTGGATCTCAAAGAATTGCTAAACAACAAAAAGCCCTGCAATTGCAACAAGAGGAGAAAAAACTTGGGTAGCAGTGTACAGAAAGGTGCACCATAGGAGGGCTGGGAGCACAAGACCATTCCATGTGAGTGTGAGGAATGACTTTTCAGGGAAAACAAGGTGAAAGCCCATTGAAAGGAGTAGGGTGGTAACAATATCTCCTGGTATAGCTGTGCTTAATGGGGATGGGCTAAGCCCTTGTCTGGTTTCATGGGATGGCAGGCCTAGGACACTGTGGAAACAAGTGGAGAGCTGTCACAAGAAGGCAGAGATACAATGAAAGTGGATCTGTTTTAAGAAACTGATTATCAGGCACTTCTCTGTGTGAGAGTTTCTCTAATGTCTCAGCCCACGTTACACCTTCTTTTATGTCTTTTCAACCCTTACTGTCTTTACTCACCCTCTCTTTTCTCTTTCAGGACTTCTTATCTCTTGAATCAATAGTTCAGGAAAACTGCTGTGTTTGGGATCAGAGAGGCCTGAGGAGATTATTGCAGAAATCAGAAGAACCTCTTATGGGACTGGGTTTTGTCTCCTGATCTAACCAGGTCTGACCTCCTACTGGTCTCCGCTTTCTCTGGTGCTGAGATGTAACATTGGTTTTCTGGTGGGTAATGAGGTAATGAAGGAAGTGTCATAGGACAAGGGAGAAGAGGGATTACCGAGGCTGAACAGTGTGGGGTAGATGATCCACTGAGCACTTTCCAGTCTAAGCATCTCGTCACCTAAATCATCAGTAGTATTTATGACTAAAGAAATGAAAATGAGTACACTATTGATTTCAGACTCTTTAGCAGTCCTGAGCAGAAAGTATGACAGTTTGGCAAGTAAGAGTGAGGAAAAAAAACACCAGGAAATTAATTGTTTTTAAATGTATTTTAATTCCTCATAATAAATGATGAAAGTATTTCTAAAATAATAACCTGAAAACTATCTAAAAAAAAAATCACTTGACTGGATCCTTTTATATTTACCAGTGACAGACTGATTGCAAATGTATGTCAAACAGCTGCTTTCAGATGCAGGTAAGCTGCTGTTGGAAAAAGATATGATCCTAACTGTTTATGCCTACTTTTGATGATAGTACAGTTGAGTATTGTGTTATTTAATAATGCATTCGAGCACCTGTTTAGAGAAGGTATATTCTACTATGGTCCAGAATGAAAACAAGCCCATTACTTGTCAGGGTTTCATTCATAATTCTTGTATCCTGCTCTGATTAGAGTATACATTGAACCTCAGATGAGCATTACCTAAGGCACATTGAGTTAAATGCACTGTATAAACTAGGCACAAACCACAAAGCTACCTTTAACTTGCACAAAACAGCAAGTAGAAATTGATTAAAATGTGCATTCTTACTAATATAACGGCTGGTCTCAGTATAAAAATTAATTAATGCTAATAGTACACAATCAAAACTGCTTTTAGAAATCTTTATAGAACATTAACTAAAATGTTCATCTTTTAATGCATTTGACTGAACCTCTGAGACTAAAAGCTTTGCTTTCTCCATGCAAATGTGAAAAAAAATCACAGCCTGAATTTTCAAGTGGTTATTTTATAGCAACCTCCCCCAGCCATTTGCTTTTGGATTTCTTGTTAACCTGAGCCTGGTCCCAGGCCATGAGTGAGGTTGTACTATTAGCTACTACAGATTAAGGTGGCAGCCCTGGGAATCGAGGCCAATAACATATGCAGATTGAGCCACAGAGCAGAGAAGAAGATAACTAAATGAAAGGGGAAAAAGTGTTGTGTTTAAAGAGGCAGCACAGCGATATTCTAGGCTTTCATCTCACAGTTATTCTGCACAAGGTATGAACACTTGTCAGAAAAAATATCCAGGACACTCCCTTCCTCACAGCACTGGTTTTGTTTTGTTTTTACATTTGGGCAAGGCATTTAACTTTATTGGTACCTTGAGCTGCCTTTGGACTTTGAGCCTCCAAAAAAAGAATTCCCTTTGAATAGTAGCAAATCTGTCATCATCACTGGTACATATTTCCAAGAAAGAGCCTTCAATATAGGGTATTATTTATTTAATAATAGAAGTGATTTTGGTACATGGAATTTATATATAAACACACACCCCGGCACACAGATATATATACACATATATATATAAACTTCTTGTTTTGCACAAGTACTGAGTTATTCCCTTTCTTCTCAGAATATGACCCCTCTCCTTCCTGTTCCATCTGACTTTTCCTCTTCGTTTTAGTTCTGTTTCTCAGAATCCATCTCAAGCTTCTCTGAGTTTCAGGTACTTTCCCCCCCCCCCTCATTTCCCAACTACTTCTGTGTCTCTAAAAATCCAGAGAGCCTTAAAACTAAAAATGGCTAGCCTCAGAGATGTGCTATCAAAACCTGAAGAAACACCAGCAGTTTACGTTGTCAAATGATTTTGTCCAGGCCTTATCTGTCAAGAGCTCCAACAAAAGTTCTCAGAAACCTGGCACCTTGGCATATATAGTTTTTCACACTACCAGCACCCATCATATTTTTTCCTATTTATGGTTTTACAATGCGTGTTGGTGCAATTTAATGGCATAATTTAAGATGAAAAACAACAGTCTTCTTTTGAATGATATAAACATAAGCAAACTCCCGACACTGTTGATGTGCTCTGCAATTATAGAATCACAGAACCATAGAATAGTTATGGTTGGAAAGGACCTTAAATCATCAAGTTCCAACCCCCCTGCCATGGGCTATACCTGGCGCTAAACCACGTCACCCAAGGCTCTGTGCAACCTGGCCTTGAACACCGCCAGAGATAGAGCATTCACAGCTTCCTTTGGCAATCCATTCCAGTGCCTCACTATCCTCACAGTAAAGAACTTCTTCCTTATATCCTTATAGGTAACCTAAGCTTCCCCTATTTAAGTTTGAACCCATTACCTAGGAAACAGGAACACTGGGTTCAGTTTCCAGGTCCTGCATGAGTTGGAGATAGTTGCTTGCACTCCTCATTTGTCAGCTTCCTCTCTTCAGAGGAAAGGACCACAACTTGCTATCTGTCACTGCTGTCAAAGAGATCCAAAATGCTGTTCTTCCAAGGACAGGTACTGTCAAGGCAATCTTTGATGCTGTTTCATGTTTTTTTCCTTTCTTTATACATTTTAATAACCAAACATTAACAAACAGAAACATTTTATCATAAGCCAGGTGGGAGCTAAGTAGCCCTTTTATTTTATTTGCATTTGTTCAAAATTTCAAAGACTGCAAAATCTGAACAGATAACTTAAGGAGACATCATTAATGGAAGTATTAAGCAATTAAAATTAAACCTTAAATAATTGAATTGAACAAAATGTTCATCCACCTTGCCAAATGGAGTGAGTAATTATATGGATGTGTGATAAGCCATCTAACTTCCTGGGTAGTCAGAGGTATCTGCAAGCTTGATAGAAAGACACTGATAACTGGACCTGTGCGATAGTCAGGGCTAAATGATCCTAAAAGGAAGACAGCTTTCTTTCAGTGCTATTTATTGTCACACATTAGAGAAACTGCTAATCAGTAAGGAATTATCTATAAGAAGAAAATACAGTCCATGGTGACCTAGTTAAACCATGACATATGGTTACATACTTTACAGTTTCTGTCTGGGCATGATGAGTTATTGGTAGTGCTGAGAAAGGCACTTTCCTTTTGACTATTTCAAAGAAGACAGAGATGAAGTTGTGCATGATGAATATAGCTAAAAGACTGGTGAAAGCACACTGTGGGGTGAAGGTGGTGAGCAGCAAGTCTTCTGGCTTTGGCTTTAACCTATTTGATAACTAGTAGGAGCCGGACTGGCTATTCTAACTGCATTAAGCAAGATTGCTAATAAGTAGTTCAATGTAAAGAAAAACTAGTGAGTTTTTAGAAGTGCTTACCATAGCACTGGTCCAACGGAGCAAACATTTGATACAAGGGACCCTTGTACAATGTGGATTTTATTTGAAAGCTTTCCTTTGTCAAATCATATCAAGTTACATAAAATCTAATATAAGAGTGGATATAATGGGAAAAATCATAGTTCCATCAAACGTACTCTATTGTTTTTTAAAAATAGCTTGCAATGGATATTTAAAGAAAGAATTTCAGAAAAAAGCAAATATAGATGCTTCCCCAATATTGTTTCCTATTTTCTGTTAATATGTTGTGCAAGGGGATTCTGAGCTAAATGGGACATCTCTCCTGAGAGAGACTTTTCTTTCATGGTTTCCAGCTATCCTTTAAGCATCAACAATTCTGGCAAGGAGTTCCACAGTTACATTAAAAGATATTCTTTTTGATTTGTTTTAAATCTGATACTTGATATTGATTGGCAACTAAAATTACTTTGTCATCTATAAAAAAAATTATAACTTTTCAAATTATAAAAGAGTAAATGCTAGGACAACAGTTAGCTATCTTTACTTCAGAGTTTTTTTCCCTTTGTATAAACTTTGTATTTTAACTTGTAATTTCATCACTCAGCTACTCAGTATTGTATTTTTCCCATCTAAATTCTACTAATAACCAATGCGTTGTCCAAACTAGATCTGCCCTATGACAGGTATCTAAGAGAAAGCGAGTGAATCATTAGCTGGAAACACCTTTGCTTTATTCATTGCTGATAGCGTCTCCATTAATTCATTTCTCTGTAAGCTTTCTAGTTCTAGGTTTGGTTTTTTTATTTATTTTTTTTAATATATCTAACCAATTTGCCCAGTAGAGAAATTAGACTTACTGCTCTCCAGTTTCCTGGATCTTCTTCCGCACTCCAAAATGCTTTTAAAAATTTGTATTTGCCACCTCCATTCCTTTGGTACTGAGGCAAATTTAAGCACTAGGTTACACACCACAGTGAGTAGTTTGGCAATTTCAAATTTGAGTTCCTTTAGAGCTCTTGCATCAACCATTTGGTCTTGATGATTTGTCATTATTCATTTTATCAATTTGTTCTTAACCCCCTTTTCCTGACACAGCTATTTAAGACAGTTCCTCAGATTATTATTATTATTAGTTGTTTTTTTTTTTTTTTTACAGTATTAGTAGTAAACTTGTATCAGTTGGCTTCAAATATTTTCATCCAGCTTTCAGCCGGAATGCACAGTTTCATTTGTATGTTCTCTCAGTCCATTGTCACCACAGATTTTCAAGAAGGCTTCATTAATGACAACATCTTTTTGCCTTCTTGTTCTCTCTCCTTATTTTATTTGGAGAAAAAGAAAATAGCTGAGTGTAAATGAAACTTTCCTCCTTTCTGAATTTCATCAACTGAGCAATAACATACATCAGCAGAAGGACTTCTACACATAATGCTGTTGTATATTCGATAATGTTGCAGAAATGTTGCAAAAAAGCAACAGGAAAAACTGAGACAAAGCTAACCACAGGTTCCCTACTGATGGATCTTGTTTGCAGTAAATATTTAGAAGCAGGCTAGAAATTTGGAGGAGGAGGGGGAGGAGATGAAAAAAGAAAAGAATTACCTGAAAATAGATGTTTTACAGAAACACTGCTCATGTTGCTCACAGAGCTCATCATAAATCCAGGCCAAGGACAAAGACCCAGGGCAAAGCAATGAGGTGCAAAGATAAACTTTTCCCTCCTTTTTGTTTACTCAGTGAAAAAAAAACAAAAAACATTTTTTTAAATTTTTATTTTGATTTTGATTACCACCTGTAAGAGGTAGTCCATGTCATCAACACCAACTATGGCATAATGCAAAAAGAAAATCGTTTGAGAAGTTTGTAAGGGGAATCTCGTTCCTCCACATGGTTTCTCCTGTATGAAGCCCTTCACACTATGCCCATTGGCCAGAGTTTTTCATCTTGAAGGTCTTTATGTGAGGCTTCAAGGGGCTTAAATTTTCATCATGTCTTTAGCTTGAAATTTACCGCGTTAGCATTCCTGATGAGAGACTGAAGAGTATTTCTGCTTTCCTTTTGCACCACGGAAGGACAAAGAAGAATCATCAAGGCAGCTATTATGGTGCTTTATGAGCACAGGAGCATGAGAAAAGCTTGTGTGGCTGGTTTTCCACTGGTCATTTCTCTATCAGTCTCTGATGGACAGAATTTGTGCTTTGCAGTTGTCTGCCATGTTTAAAACTTGAAAGATGATAAATCATTTCTGTTTTTTTTCCTAGTCCAGCAGTAAGTAGCAACCACAAAAATCTTATTCTTGTAATCTTTGCTCATGAAATTGCTTGACTTTCATGCTTTCTTTAATTGATTTTAATGGGGCTAATTATGTCAAGGAGGTGTTTTCACTTGTGGAATATTTTTCAGGATTAAATTTTTGGATAACATCAGGTGGAAAACCCCATTTTGGACACATACCTGAGGCAAGGTTGAGAATTGTAATTAAGGTTGTAATTCTTGTTAACAGACTAATGCAACAAGGTTTTATTTCTTCCTTTTGTGCATAGCAAAATTTTATTGTGTACAAGTATTGAAACTAGATTAACTCTGCTGACTAGATTGTATCTTTCTGAACTCAGGGGAAATGGTGGTTGCTTCTGTTTAAGGAATTTGCCATTTCAAGGCAGTTACAAATATGTGTAACTTGGTCACCTCAGAAAGCAACAAAAATATTCACCATAGAAAGACTATCCTCAGAGAATGTCATTTGGTCAAAATATTGCTTCTTTCTAATAAATTAATGAGAATATAAATGACAGCTAAACAGACTTTTTATTTACTTGTGGTTTCCCAGTTGTTTGTTTTTTTTTTTGAAAAGCATACAACTTCCTTGCATAAGAGACTAATATCTTTGCATTATAGTGCAGAAAGATGTGCAGATGGTGGGGAGAGGTGCCAGCTAAGGTGACACTCCAACTCACATGACCTGGTCATAGCCACACAGATGTGCAGAACCCTTCATCCAGAAGGCATCAGGATTTGGTCTGAGGAAGATTAAGCAGCATGTTAGTATTTTTTCATGCTAATAAAAAAAAAAGAGGTGATTTAGTAATTATTTTCTTCCTTTACTGCTTTTAAATTATAAAATTACACATTCGTAGTTAGTGTTCAGATGTTTGAAGTACATATAGATGCTTCTGTCCTCATCTGGAATTGTGGGCGCTCTCTCACATGGCAAACCAGACCTTTTTAGATTTAGTGCTTGCAGTGTATTTAAACCATTAAACTCTGTATTTCATGTCAACAAGTTTTTTTATTTTATTAATTTGTTTTGATTGAGAATGTATGGCCCTGTACTATCTAAAGTTCTAGAGGACACCTTATTTTTAGTTTTGCTGCATACGATTCCATATAACATAGAGTTACTAGAGCTGCAGTGCACAATATCTCAGTGGATCATCAAAATTATTATGGGTCTTATAGTCAGGGGTAATAAAACTTATGGAGAGTTTGTACCATAATATATTTTGCTTTGATTCTTCATCTCAGACACAATGGAGTGTTTACAAATACCATGATTATTTATGTGGTACATGGTAGCATCTAGAGAGTTTGTTGAGTTAGGCATCTTGGCATTCTACAGTTAGCTTTTTCTCCTGTTTACAATCAAGTTACACTAATTTAATGATTCTGCAATTACATAAAAAGATTACTAGACCACTTGAAAATCCCCTACTAGCATTCTCATTCATATAAGTGTAACATTCTCAGTTACAGTAATACATGTCTGATGATTCACTTTACTGGAAAACTAATCTGGATCTCTTGTTAATCTACGTTTTGTCAGTGCTTAATGCCAAATATAAAGAAATGCCTCTGAAATTGGTTGTCAGAAATAAAAAATAATATTAATCAGACTACTTAATAGAATTAGCTTTATGTACTGAAGTTTGTTATTTTATTGTTGCAAACTAGCCTACTTTCAGTAGGCACAACAACATCTAGTTGACTTTCTGAGAAGGGATGAATAAATTTCTCTGAGTCTGTAGGTAACAGTGGTAGTGGTGTCTCAGGTCTGGACAGTGATCACCTTATTGCAGGCAAATGTATGCAAGCACTTTCTAACAGAAGAAAGTAACAACTGCACTTCATTTACAGAAAGGTATCTTAGCTAATTTATCAGCTTGCACTCAGGACAAGGTTTTCATCTGCCCTCATCTATGAAGCCAAGTTACTGTAGTGGAGGCCACCAGCAGGGTAAGAAAGGAAGGAACTTAAAAGTTTGTGAGAAATGCATGTCAAAATCTGTTTAAGACAATATGAAAAACTGCTCACGTACATACAAATAGGTGAAAATTCTTTTTCAGCTTTATTTACCTGAGAATGAATTTCAGTTTGAAGAGCCTTTATGTCGTTTCAGGCAAAGCACCTAAGATATAAGCAATTTTCAACAAGAGTACTACACATTTGTCTTTATAACAATTTGTATGTAACAGCTTTTATGCAAATGACACTAAAGTGGCACCTTTTTTCTAAATTGGACATTTTTATGGTTATAATTTTCTTCTGTAATAACAGCAAAAAAATGGCTGTCCCAGTGGAGTTGAGCATTTCATCTCTAGTGCTGTTTTGTGAAGTTGGAATGACAAGTTTCTTTCATTTGTGCAGAGAATGACAAAAAAAAGTATTTTTTGTCATTCTTATCTGACTTGGTTGAGGCAGTTACACTTGGAAGCAGCACCAGTCCCCTGACACCAACCTCTTCCCTGCCAACAAGAATGGTACCATAAAGTCATAATAAAACTTAAAGGAACTAAAAAATGTAGCAGTCTCTCTGTATCTGCTCTTTGAAGGACATAAATTACTCTGTTAGTTTTAGCATTTGCTGCTTTGGTTTGGTCTTTGGCATTGGTTCCCACTTATTCTCCAGATGTCAGACAGGTGACTTTTACAGACCATGATCTTGGATTTAATTAACTGCCATACAAGAAAATTTATGTATTGCATGGAAACATCCCAACACATTAGTATAACAAACCAAGTAAAATATGTAGGTTTTGTTGCTTAACTATGCAGTTCTGCAACAGCTATGTGAAAAATTCTGGGTCTTTAACAATAATTAAACTCTGTCCCAGTTACCAATTAATTACCGATCTGTAACCAAGAAACTTTGTGATGGATGCTTGTACCTCCACGAAGTGTTAAATTAGTAGACTTTAATTGAGGTGTGCAACTGGTTAACAAAGTCAAAGTTGAAGTCTAATACTTCATCTCATAAAATAGAATCTCATAAAATATAATTACCTGTACTATTTAGTAAAACCCCACAAATATTTATTTTAATGAGAACAGACAATAAATGCTAAAAACACTTGTGTCTTCCTCAGCTATATATATAGTATCTATACACATTGTATATATAGTTTAGAATCATAGAATAGTTAGGATTGGAGAGGACCTTAAGATCATCTAGTTCCAACCCTGCCGCCATGAACAGGGATGTTAAATTTGAAGTCTTTTTTACCCACCCTTCCGTTAGTGCTTATTTTTATTTCTATTACTCAAATATTACCAGTAGTGCTCCTTAGCACTCTGCACATTGGCTTCAGTAACTGACACTAGCTTAGGAAATCATATATGTACTTGAGTGCAGCACTTCTTCAAAAGAAAATGTCTAGCCAGCTCAGCCTGAGTCCACAAGCCACGTCCTTCACTATATAAAAGCCCAGGGCTACATGGAAACACACTCATGGTTCAGTTGCACCTTGAATCCTCCAAATCCAGGATACACTGTTCCTGCTGCTACCCCCAACAAACTCTTCAGGATTCTAGCACCACACAGAGCATAGAATCCCAGCTACCTTCCTTGTCTTGAACACAAAGAAAACAGGGGATCTAGTCAGGATGGTATATTTCAGCCATTAGACACTGATGCAACAGTTTGAGGAACAGAGTTGTTCACTGCTTAGCTCATCCTCCTACATGAATGGGAGACAATCCCAATACAGAAGAAAGGCCTAGAAGACCCTTCTGTTTCTGTTTCTCTTTGTTTTGGACTAAAAGCAGGGAAGGCATCCTCACAGCCAGAGGATGCTTTAGGGGTAATGGAAGAACAGCTGTCATCTTCTGAGCTAAAATGCAGCCATCCTTTGGAGAAAGGAGATCAGTGTTCAGTCTTTGTGTAACCCAACTAAAACAAGATACTGCTTGTAGCTTGCCACGTTTGGCAATTGAAACTTTGATTTCAAAGCTGCTGTGGTTGCTAATCTATCTGACCCAAAAAGGCAAGACACAGATGTTGATCCTTTCTTCCAAGGGCCAAACAACCACGCAGTCGTAGGTTTCTTTATTTGGCTCTTTTGGGTCTGGACATCTGGCATGGATAACTTGTTCCACTTTCATTGCAGGAGGTATTGTTCTCTGTAAAACAGATGTTGTGTAAGCTTGTGACCCATAAGTCACTTGGTACTTGTGGCATGTCACAGAGCTAACCTTAATTATTGTATAAATGAGCTGAAAGGTCAAGTTCAGCACTTCTTTTTGTAGCCTAAATGGTTTGGATTAGAAATATAAGGTGATTTTTCTCTGCTCAACAATTTCTGTCTTTGAAGCACGTGTGTTTTTCACTGTACCTTCTATTTCCACTACACAGTATCTATACATATAATTGCTGAACTGTCAGAGTCAACAGTGACTGAAGACATCTTAGAATTCCAGCCAAGGCAAAGCTTCAAAGCAATTAAAGCAATAACTGTGTATGCAAAAGGAATTGTCTGAGAATAATGGCTTGAGGGAGGAGTTCATTACATTAATAAGTATATTAGAATGTTAACTCTCAAATTTTGCTTATAAAACCCTTGAACAAACTGTTCAGAGTCATTAACATTCCTATAGAGGAAAACTGGCAACCTCCATCATCCTATCCCAGAAAAAGAAAACAAAGCATTGTGGATACAGATGAGTAGGTGAAGTGTTTTGTATGTTTGGGGCACTCCCACAGAAATCATGTCTTTTCTTTAATCATTTGTATTACTTACAAAATTTCTCAGTGTATCATCTAATTTATAAATATCTGTTTATGAAGAAGCACTTCTGGTATTATGGGAGGTGTGTTAATGTATTATTTACACTTTAGAAGCACAACTGTCTTTTTCTCAGCATAATATTAATTAATAAATACTTTATGCTTTTAATAGTGCCTTTCATCTGAAGACCTCAAAGTATCTCTAGCTTTCTACAGGTGGGCAAACTGAGGCATATAACTACTAGGCTGCATTTTCAAGGTCACTGTCTATGGTTCTGGTGGAGCTAGTAATGGATACCCTTGTGCGTTGACTGCAAATCCTGAAACCAACCTCCCATAGCCCGTTGCACTGCATGAACACCTAGTAGATTGTTAATGTTCTGACAATCTAATGGCTTACTTAGTTTGACATACCTTTAGGGCTTTATAATTAAGGAAATATGTGTTAACGTTAGTATGAAAAAACTTTTTTTGTCAAATATTCAGTGGAATCAACAAATGCTTTCCTTGCTGCCCCAGAAAACTAGTAATGAAACCAACTCATACAGGATATTGAATGAAGAAAGATTATTTAATTTAAATTCTTCTAAATAAAATGTTAAAAAGAGTTTGGAGCACTATATCACCACTTAATAAGCAGGGCTAAAAAAGAACTGAAGTTTTATAAAAGAAAATATTTATTTTTAATTTTGCAAGTCCTAATCGCCTCAGGCTAATTAGCATTGGACACATGGCCTCTTTGCACATTTCTGGCAACATAAAGGGGCCTGGAAGTGTCAGTATATGTTAAAATACTCTTCTGTAACGGTCTAAAGAGGTTTAAAGTGTCTGGGAAAAATACATGGCTTCAATGTTACCTTCTATATTTCTTAATACTTTAACTCAATAGGAAAAAAACCCCAAGTAGTTCTTCCGATAATGTTTTTCATTTCATGTGCTATTTATGCCTGACTGAAAAGCTTTTTGGTGCAACCTCTGCTAACCAGAGTGATCACTGCATCATGAATAATCAAATGAGATTAACCAACTATGTCGAGGTCCAATTGTACTATTATAGTCTACAGAAAAAGCATCTTTTGGGTTTAGACTGCTTTAAAGTCTACTACCATAATCCCTGCCAGACTATCACCAGAAAACCACCCGAATTCCATTTTCTTTTTCCTTAAAAAATTATCCATTCTTCTTTATCTGCTGTCTTATCTGCAACATGCATGACAGTTCACTATCCCTGTCATCCTGGTGTGTTTTGTGCTTCGTTAATTATGAAAATCACATAGTGATTACTAAGCCTTCATGTGCAAATTGGAAAACACGATGCACACAGTTATACATAGTGATTTACTGTACTCCTCAGTCACTGCAGGATCTCAGAAAGAAGGTTCACAATTCCCCTCACAACATTATTTCTCAAAAGTATTCATTTTCTATAGCAAGGTAATGGACTGAGGAAGGGCACAGATCCTCACCTTTCTTACTTTGGTGTAAAAAAAGACAGGTCCTGTGAGATCAGTGCAGTTGCTCAGAATAAGCAAAGGAGATCAGAATCTGGCTTGGGAACCTTGCATATTCACTATTAACTTTGGAAAAGGGAACCCTGTCTGTCTCAATTTCTCAAGTGCTATCTGTCTGTTACCAGGCACACGCACAGTAACTGTGTGTTTTAAAACTTTGTTTGGTTGAACTTGTCATCCTAGGCTAAAATTGTGTGACCTAACTTGTAGTAGCTTTTGCAGTGAAGGTATCATTTACTGTTGAGTATATTTTACTGTGCTGTTATAGATCTTTTCACTCAACCAGCTGTCTAACATGTTGAATAGTCTTTCATCTTGTCAAACACTTCCATTCCCCTTTCTACAGCTTTCTCAGCCAACATGTACACACCTAATCAATCTAATGCCACTGTCTCCAGACTTTAAAACCAAAAAGCACTGCCCAAACTACTTTTTTAAAGAGACAGTCATCCTTTTCTGGTAAATTCATCAGCAAGAGGACTGATAAATTGTTAAATGAGAAGAAACACTTCTCTGAAACTGTTACTCTAGGTCCAGCCTTAGAGTTCCAGTTCACTCACTGAATCTGTCATTCAGTAAAGGCTGTTGGGGCTTCCCTTCACACTGATCGTGTATATGTTAATGTAATTTAATTTAATAAACATCTTACCCATGGAACTGAGCTTCAGTCCTCTTGCTTTTGCTTACATATACTTTTTTTTTTTTTTTTTCATTTTTAGGCAAACAAGATTAGTCTGCCTCAATCTGTTCAATGCCATTTTTTTCTTTTTTCTTTTTTTTTTTCTTTTTCTGCTTATCCTTCATCAATGGGAACTCCATTAGTAGATTGATATTTACATCATACAGGAGGCAGTTGAAAAAATACCCATTGGCATTGCCTTCAGGTGGCCCCTGCTATGTGATATAGTATACACCTTACATGGTACGGAGTATTCATTAGGGTTGCTTTTATTTTTATTACTTTTGTTTTTATTAGATATATTACCGCCTGAGACTGTGTGAAGTGAACCATGTCACTGGGTGAGATTACTACTCAGTTAATAGCAGTTCTGAAATCGGTCAGTTGGGAATAGGCTATGTAGCAAGAACCTCTAAAATGTGTATATGTGCAGTGGGGGACAGGGTAACTCTCTGAAGAGGAAGGTTTTTCTTCTGTTGCTAGATTCTCTGGTGAAACATTTTTCAATAGCATGCTCATTTCTATATGTGCTTTTAGTTAAAACAGATAATAACACCTGAAACAAACACTTTTATAGCCAGCAGGTACACATGAAATAGAGAGGCCTGAACAAACAGGTAGATGTGGGTGCTTTGTATTTTCAGTCTGGATTTGAATTACTAAGGATGGAGAGAGGTAAAGGCACTTCAACCTTTAAGCCCCTTTGACATTCACGAAGTGCTAAAAGTCAGCTGGGGTCTCAGCTCTGACAAATTTGCATCTCTTTGAATACGATGCTTGAAAAGCCAAGCCGCTAGATTAAATTTTGCCATGGAGAAAATGAGAAAGGCTTCCATCTCCCAGGTCTACTGGGAGGATCTTTATGGTTGATTTACTTTTTTTAAATAAATGTTTCTTTATGTGTTTTCTCTAGTTTATGTCCAGCCTTCCTCTATCATGCATGCTGTAACTTCTGCCACTTATACCAGCCGACAGTACGTCAATTTGGGCAGAGTACAAGGTGAAAGAATATTTCAGTCTAAACTGCATATCCCTTCTGTGTTTTCTGATTAAAATTTTCAAGCAAACCTTGGAATAAACTATACTTGACATGACTTCTAAAATAATTTACACAGTTTATAAACCAGAGCTAAATCCTACAAACCTTCCCTATGTCATTTGTATGCAGAAATGCTGCAGGTTTACAGGAGCAGGCCCAGCTATGTAGCTGAAACCCTAATATAGAGGACAGCAGGCAGAATAATGATTATAGTTAACCCATAAAAATAATAAACTGATTGCCCATTGAACAAAATCTACTAAAGTATGAATTATCTAATGAGCTGCTCCTGTGGTTCAGGCTGACTTATCCTGCGTTAAGTCAACAATGACACCCCTGACTCCTGTGGACTTGCTGCAGGGAGGGTGGTGGCAGAATCTGGTACTGGTTTAGGTATGGAATTGTTTCAGTTGATGATGAATGAAAGGGTGTATGTAGAGGGAACTGTTTCAAGGCTTATAGAAGCTTATAATATGGACTCTATGTATTTGCTAAGTATTCATGGCAGCTCCCAAATTTATAACCATCTCAGGGAAAAATAACTTTTCATAGATGTTGAATGTAAACATTGTTTCAATCTTCATTGAAAAAGTCCCAAGTACACTGCTGTTGTCCTTGCATTATTAAAGAAGGCTGGTGCTTGAAAACATACCAGATTTTACAATAAACCTTAATACCCCTCTCCTGTATCTACATTTGCTACTACAGGAGACTGATTATTTTTGGAATTTCCAAAGCAGAATAAACGTTTTTGTGAGCCAGGAGAAGAATTCCTCAATACTTTACTTTACTCTTTGTTTCTTCAGTTTATGTGAAATGTGTATATAGCAGAGATCATACCCATAGCCAGTAGGAGATGTGTGTGAAGGTTTTTTTCCTCTACACAGTTTTGGTTTGCAAGGTCTGTGCACAGTGTAAGTTATGAAAAATTACATATAGCTATTTTTTTATTTTTTATTTTTATTTCCTTGATGGGTTCTTATAATTTTCTGGCAGATCACATTACATTAGAATGAAATGTGATCTGTAGTTAGGACTTAGTGATGCATCCTGCGTTTACTGTCATATCAGCAAGATTCAGGTCTGTTTGCTTCAGTTGACACTGGTATTTCAGTTAGAGACACAAAAGTATTCTCTCTTTAGAGGTGGAAGTAATCCAGCATCTAAATGGTTTAAAGCTTTTATATAAGCTCCTTTTATCCACTCAAATTTTTCTAGACCTGTCAGTGTTCATTACTTTTAGTAGTTGTGTTTACTTCTCTCGAATCCAGCTGCTCTCTCAGTTGTCTCCAGTCAGCTCCCACCAATGTTCACTGCTGCTCTGCACATTGAACCTCCCTATTCCTTCGTGTCATTCCCTACTCTAAGAGACCACATCTAAACGTGTCATTTTACTTCTTGTTGGAGACTGCAATCACTTCCACGATTGTAGCACATGAATAGCAATGGGACTTGCCAAATACATCCTTGCTGCAGGAAGTAAAGTGCGTCATTTCCACTAGATGCACACCTCCACAGAGCAGGAATGTTTGAGCAGGCAGCAAACTGCTTGCCCCAGCCCCAAGACAGCTATTGTGGGGCAGTGACTAAACACAGCATAGCAAATTCAATACAGCCTATGTATTTTGTTCTGAATTAGGCCCCTAACTCCCAGGAAGTCCACTTCCCAGCTAGCTTAATGACTTGGATTCCTTTTTTTAGAGAAAGAAAAAAGTGAGTGATCTGGGAGCCTCTGAGAAAAGCACTTCAATACCTCATTTGAATAAAACCTGCGATGAATTGGAGTTTCTAGGACAACTCCCTTACAAATGGATCATTACAGCAGTAAAAGCCAGTTTATTATTTAACCAATTCAGGCTGAGTGGAGATGGGAGAGTATTAGCGCTTGCATTGATTGTAAGTAAGAGTCTGGTAATTAATGATCAGAGTTTTCAGCAACAGTCTTGAGGAGAGAGTGCAATGTGCCCAAATAGGTATGACTGAAGAGGTGTTAACTGAATTCAGAATGAGCCCAAATACAAGGGCAATGAAAAGCAGGGCATTCCCATAACTCATTGCCAATATTTTGTCCATGTATCACAGTAATATTAAACAATGAGTGAATTAAAGTAGGCCATTTTGGTCTGGATTGACGTAGTAGTTTTCAGCCGTTATATGCTGCTTATTGTCGGTAGATCCCAGAACACCTTACAGAGGAAGGCAGTTGACTCAAAAACCTCTTGGGAATTGCTTTGAGTGGTCATTAGTCATACAAAGGGTGTGAAGAAATGTGTCTGATAGCCAAAGCCTGGAGGTAGTTCACAGATATGACTGGAAAAGGCTACCTTTGTCTCTGTCCTGGCATGGAGCTCTGAGCAGAAATGAACAAACAGTAGCACTATGTTAATGTCATTGCATATATACAGATACGCTTTGGAGAAGTGTGGCTTGGAAACAGCTGTTTAATTCACTTTGCTTTGAGGGGATCTGCTAAATTATAAAGCTTCAGGATTTACTGTGGTCATGCTTACAGAGGTAGACATATTTATTTATTTAATGAAACCAGAGACGATTGAAAATTCACATGACTCCAGGACTTCAGCATCTAGGAAATCCTTTTTCCTGCAAGATTATATTCTAAAGGGACACACATATTAAGGACACATTTCATCCATCCTATGACAGTTATTCAGCTGTCTTTTCTTAACCAGGACTCTTTTAGAGATTAATTTCTTCTTTAATCTCTACATACAGGTAAAAAATAATAATACTTCTCCAAATAAATAGTTAATAAAATAATAAATATGCAATCCAATTAAAAAACAACAATAATCCCCCCAGATTGTCTTCGTGCTTTTGCTCTTAACCATGCTATATATTTTCTCCATTTGTCCTTCAGATGGCATGATCTTCAGAGTACTAGCTTAATTTCTGATTCATTCAGTGGAGAGTACATGGTCAACACATAACAAAAGAACACATAATAATACAAAGATTTGTGATGCAGATATGCACACCAGGTGCACTTCTAAATAGCTATAAATCTGAATGCATATATGGTTGCTCACACGTTTAAAATCATATATGTAAACAAATGAGGACAGACACATGCACATGTAATGCTATCATCAGAGCACCCATCTCAGGGTTATACAAATTGACTGTTTTTTGTGTGTGTGAAATACAAAAAATACTCACAATCTCAAATTAACTCTTTCAAATAACAAAAATCTTACTATTAACATGACATGTTTAAATCCAAATGGACAAGTTTATGTTCCCTTCTGCCCCTTTCTTTCTCTTTCTCACTCCCCCTCTCTGCCTTTCCCTCTCTCTCTCACTTTACCTTCCCAACGGCACTATTTTATTTCAGAAGAAAACTTATGAAAATTGTTGAAACACACACTACAAAGCATTTGCTTTTTTTTTTTCCCTCTCCTTTTTTTTTTTTTTTATTTCAGCGGATAGCCCCCAAAAAGGCAGGGATGTCAAAGGCTTCGAGTCCCCCCTTTGACATTCACGCAGTGCTGAGAGTCAGCCGGGGTCTCTGCTCTGACAAATTTGCATCTCTTTGAATGTGACGCTTGAAAAAAGCCGGAGCTGCTAGATTAAATTTTTTTTTTTTTTTCCGTCGAGAAAATGAGAAAAGCCTCTATCTCTCCGCCGAGTCTTCTGGGAAGATCTTTATTCTGATTCTTGTTAGAATTGTTTATCACCCTGACAGACCAGACTCGGACGAGATAAAGGCGCTGCTCCATCACGGGGCCTGACAGTGGTAGGACATGCAGAGAAATGAAAGGAGCAGGGGAAAATATTATTAATAGATGCCGACTTGATTTGCCTCTATGGCACGTCAAGGAAGGAAGGGAGGGGGGAGCCCCGGCTTGATTGCAAGCCTATGAAGTTCTGTCCAAAAAAGAAGCTATTTTTCATTAAGTGATAGAAGGGCTTTTTTCATGTTCTTTCCTGAGGAGCTGATAACTTATGCAGTTTATTCTAACCCTGCTGATTTCTGTCAGGGAAAGAAAACTCCTGAAAGATGGCTCTAGCTCATCCTTTTCAAAGAAGGAGGCTGTCTTGTCAAAAATTGTAGCAAAGCATTAAAGCCCTGGCCTTGACTCCTGCAAGGTCCCTTGCATCTGATTGGGTGTGCGTGTGTTGGTGCGCATGGGGGGTTCAGGGGAGGAGGGTGTTATTATGTACACACTATGGACCTCTGAAGAAAAAAAAAATCAAAATCTATATGCAGAGCAGTGCTTGCACATATGCATGTGCACACATGCACCACAGACATGGAGGCTTTGTGCATTTGAACATACATGCAGAAACATTCGTTCCGCTGCCTAATTACTCTGCCATTAGTAAAGGTTTGTCCAATATGAGCATGTGTCAAATTTGAGAACTGGAGGCTGGGTATGAAGTTAGAGCAGCCTCATTCAAAATGAAGACAAAAAATCCCCAACAAACCCTGCTACCTCCCGTATGTCAGGTCTCACAGAAACATGACTGGCAATACCAGCTCAGGGCTCCTGCAGTGATGCTGCCTCTGCTGTGAATGTTACGTGTTCTAGGGCAAAATTGCCTCTACATGATCATTATTTCTCTTGGGTTAAGGTATTTTTGAACAGGGAAATTAGGAGTGAGGAAAGTTATTTGTGCCCATCACAGCCATGTTACTCTTATTCTTGGATCTGTCACATTTGGAGCTCTGACCACTGGTGCATTCTCTGCAATCACAGGGTTGCATGAGCATAGTTTCTTGCTTGTAATTACCTTGTTCTTCTCCAAAAAGGATTGCCTTTCATCACTATCCTAACTGAATTTTGAATTCTGCATAAATTAACTACCTGAGAAATGTCTGACTCAGGTCTATTTCTGTGAACCTGCTCTTCAAGACGACTTCTTGCTCAATGCAACCTACTGCGTGTTGAGCATCTTGAGAAAAGCTATGAATACTGCTGCAGATATCTCTGTTTTCAGTGGGATGGGAGTACTTAGCAGCTTAAGGAACTACTCAGCACTTTGCTGGTGTCTTTTTCTGGAAAGCTCATGGACTTTCCAAGTAACAGGCAGTCTGCTTTCTCTTCCTTCTTCAGATTTTTCCTAAAGAGTTCTTCTTTTCTAGTATGACCAATAAATGCTTATAAAATCCCAGATCTTTTCCATTCAGGTGGCAATAAAAGAGGAATAACTGATGCTGTATGTAAAAACTGGAAAAGAAACCCAAAACAAACTGCTTGATCCTGGGTAACATGTCCCCACAGTGTTATGTCTGTAGAATTTTAATCTTCATCTTACGTTCTGACTACCATTTTTTTCCCTTGTTTACTGGATCATACCCACAGCCAAAGGGAAAGTTTTACGTTCTTTTTTCCCAAAGTGCTTAAGAAAGACCTGCAGCATCTCTCCATCTAGCTTTCCACCGTGTCTCTCCCATACAACCAGTGACTCAGTCAAGTTTGGAATGGATGCATTTTCAAATTCAGATGTAGATGATAAGGGGTGATGACTTGGGAGAAGTCCTGAAAACACTAGATTTAGGAACTACGCAGAGGCTTAGGTTAAGATATTGCCCAGTTTGGGATTTGGAAAGATTTTTACTACCTATTATTTGGATGATCTTCCTAACTTCTCCTGAACACTACTTTTGATACACTACTTTTCTACTAAAGATCCTGAACCTGCCTGGTAGGAGGATTATGGACTAGTGCACACTAAATGTATGCAGCGTAATTATCTGTATGCTGATATGAAACTGGGTTTGAAAACCTGTGTTTCCCAGCTGTCTATTACTTTCTGCATTGTGTGAGCATCCTCATGCAAATCAATTGATTTAAAATTAAGTATATTTTAAACTACTTCTGAATGGTAGTTTACTTATTGTGGCATAATAGCAATATTATGCTGGGAGTTGGAGAGCTTGACCAGGAGCATGGAGGGAGAGCACAGACTTAGCTCAAAAGATCTCATGGTAAGTAGATTGGATCTACAAGGTGGGAAGAGGAAAGCAGCTCTAGTAGGCTGATGTTCTGACATGCAAAGACACTGAAAACCTTCAGCTTATGTCCTTTCTATGTTGCATATTTACTGGACCAATGCCTCTGAATTTCCAAGAACTTTGTACATAGTGATTTGTCCTGACTTCAGAGGCTACACAAGCATTTTGAGAAATTCTGTGTTGGGTCTGTATGAGGAATCTTCTGATAGTGAAAAGCTAGAAGTATTATATGAGCTCAGGATGATGCTATACTTGGTTCTGTACAAAGCAAACCTACACACACATCAGACAGCCAAAGGATGAAAGAAAAGTATAATTACTACCTTTTTATAGCTCAGTATCTGAAAGATATTGATACTGAGCAGCCCAAGATCACACAGAAAGTCTATGGAAGGGTTGAATGCTTGAACTGAGATCTTGAGTCTTATTTCAGTTTCTTAACCGCACCACAGCTCTTCCTCAGCCTAGCTCAGGGTGGCCCAGATCTGTTCTGGCTGAGCCACGCTCACTGTATCATGTTCTGTTGCAATATAGACATGCAAAGCAATCTAGAAAGGCCCCCTTTTTTATGACTACAAGTAATTTACCCGAATTCTGTGAGAAAGCATCATGACGTAGGTAGGGATTTGCCTCTTTTTTTGACTGCAATTATTTACATTGCTCCAGTGACAAAGAGGGATGTTAATGAAACTTTGTGAAAGGAGGCTGAGTTATGCATCCCCAAAGTCCTCCATTTGCATAGTTTTAGAAAGTGGATATATTTGGCAGGCATTCTTTTTATTTAGCTATGGCTTTGGCACATGCCAAAGTACAGAGTCTGAGTGAGCATCATGCAGCAATTTAAACTAAGAAAACAGATGTGGTTTTGCATTTTGGTATGTGTGGAGTCTCAGACTACCATGAAAATATCTTTGGGTTATCAGCACACCCAAACAGCACAGTTCACGTGTTGATGCCTTGCAATTATGCTATGAAAGGAAATATTTTGCTACTTTTTATTTTATTTCTTTTTTTAGTTATGCTGTTCCAAATTAACTTAGTCTTATGGATAATTGAATTTATGAGGATTCTTTTTATTTCACATAGTCATCCAGAATTCTGGGGTTTTATATACATTATCAAGATCCTTGATTCTACAAAATGGGAATGAGAGAGGGTGACATCACAAGATTTTTTGTAATAATTTCATATGGGCAGACTGCAAAATCCAAAAGAAAGAATTTTTCTCCTAGTATTTCAGCACTTCTAATTCTGAGTGGGAACCTACGTAATGTGCAAATACTAATGAAGCAGTGAGACAGCTAAGCAGTGTTGAACACAGGAAAAAATATTTGCTTAGAAATCAGTTCAAATATAGACTAAAGCACTGGTGATTGGAAAGCAAATTTAACACAAGGGATTTAAGACCTGGCCACATATCACTGGCAGAATTCCTTTGATATAAATGCATGTCAGTTCAGGTCAATAAAAGGCGATTACTTTGTTTGTACGATGATAAGTATGAAACCCTGAAAAATCTCTGGAATGTGTTTATTGCTGTTTTTTGTCTGAATTAGGTGGGGAAAACAGTAATTGTTGCATTCTTATATGCTCTCTTAGACTATCATGTTAAATGTGATGGTTTCAAGTTGTTAAAGTAGGAAGTTAGAGGTATTAAATCACGAGTTCTGTGCAATTATGGAAACCACATGCATTTGTATTTTATGATAGCTATTGGTTGGCGAGATTTTTTAAAAGATTGCATGGAAACAGTACTACTAACATGTTCATAGAACTAAATTTTCAGTTGAAAAAGCAATTGTAGATTGCTTCATGGCAATCTGAAAACAAGGCTTAAAATTTAAGAGGGAAAGTAGCTGTAAAGTTACTAGCTGGCCAAGTGAAATGCATTCATCCATACCAACTGTCCAGCATGGCTACTAGTGTGAACGTTTCCTTTTTAGTTCCTACTTTAATCAATCTAATTTGTTTTCCCATAGAAAGCTTTGCATATATGGTTCTAATTTATAAATGTGGCCAAAAAGGAATTAGGATTGTATTTTAAATATCACCTGTTGCTTGAAGGGAGTTAATACTTCATAACTATTTTTCTACAAATTGGACCCTTTTTGTGTTCTTCTGAAAAGGTCTGTAATCAGACTGCAGGTTTGCAAAAACCAGCATCAGCAAAAATGCTCTTGCAGATTATTTTGCCTATTTCTGATATTTGGAAAGCAGGTTTCAATAAATGCAACAAATATAGCCATACATCACAACTGGCTACTTCAGCTCTGATGAGGGCCAGGCTTAACAATGCCAGTCCAGGGAAATGTATGTACAAGTCCGTATACTTCCACAGAGCCTACAAGAAAATGCATCTGGGATGTCCTGATCACTGACAGGATCCTGGATAAAGGCAGCATTCATCTCTTCTACTTCAAGAATTCATTGAAACTTTACTTAAACTTTGTTTCTCCTCACATATCAAAGTATGGAGAGGTCATTCATTTGCTTCCAAAAAGAAATATGTTAGGGTAGCTGAAGTGGCTTCTTACAAATAGCCACAACATGCATACTCCCACTCCAAAAATAGCATGAATAGAAGAATGGTAAAAAACGCCTCTTAAAACAATATTTCAGTATCCAAGTAATTCAATTCCTTAAGTCATCAACTTCAAGAGAAGAAAGACTGACAATATGTGTGTTTTCTTTTTCAGGTAGCAAAGGAGTTAGGGGAAAGCTGTCCTTTGATTTTGGTTCATATTCAGGGAACAGCCTAGGTTAATAATTTAAAGGTAGGAAGTTAATTTATGCATCCCTGAAATTCTCCTTTTGTGCAGTTTTAGAAAATGCATACATGTGACAGGATATCTCATTGTTCTCAGGATGTGTTATCATGTATATGTGGAGTAGCTTTAGTGCTATATGAAATGCAAATTTGCCTGACTTTGTTCTTGCCACTTTTATGAATATTAAAAATATGGATAAAGTAATTGTGAACACTTTTGGAAAAGGTCTTTAGCTCCTAATTTCAGTGCTATAAAGTTTTTATATTGGTGCATTAGAAAAAAAGAAATCAAAAATTTTACCAGCTCGTATTGACATGAATGTAAGCAATTTAATTGAAAATTTGCATTTTGAGTGCACTCTGAGTGGAACTTTTTGATGGCATGAAACCCTAGTGCCAATAAATAGTATAACAGCTTCTCAAGCCAAGACAATATAGTTCAGTCATGTTAAGTCAAACAAAACTTAGTCATTTAGGTGATCCTAGACCAGCATTAACCTCCTTTAGCACCAAGTTGGTAATGGAGAAGGGGTTAAGGAAAAAGATATCCTGAAGCAATAAGGCAGTTAGCAACACATGTGGCACTACCAATGCCATCTTTCTAAGTGTTGTAAAACTATATTCCCTCATAACACCAATCCATCTTGATCCTCCCTGGTAAGTGGAGGACTTGATGAGAAGCCTTTATGTAACTCAGTTTCCACTCTCACTAGCAATTCCTAGTTGTAAGACTGCCACAGCATGCCTCTTTTAATGTTGTTAAGCACTACGTTTGTAAGTTATTTCTGATTAGAAAGTTATTTCTGCTCCAGAAATCGAAGCTATGTTAAATTAACAGAATAGACTTGTTTAAATTATCATGAGACACTGAAAGGCCAAGCCATTATTTTTGCATATGATACTTTAATGTAAAAATAAAAACCCAGAGACTTTGCTTCCCCCTCATTCATTTATGTTATACCAGTGCATTATGTACAGACTCAAATACTTCATATTGAAAGACAAAGGATTATGGTGTAAGTACTGGAACAGGCTATTTGTTCTGCAAGACTATGGAACTGGTCCTTTAGTTTAAAAGCAGTGTAGCTGAGAAGCTGCAGTCACGGAATCACTGGTCTTATTTGTTTAGATTATTCAAATAATAGTGTGAGTAATATTCACAGCTTGGGCTAAGATTCTGCTCTCCTTTAATTCTTCTGAAGGCTGGACCTGTTTCAGGAATTACACATCCTTTCCTCCATGCTGCTTTTAGGCTGCAGTTATAAAGCTCTTCATCAGCATGTAGTGACTTTGCTCATTTCTTTGACAAAAGGCTCATGATCTGCACTAATGGCTTTGGCTGACTCATATGTTTAGTTCCCAACCGATTTTGACTGACACACTGAGGAATATTAGCAATATGGAAACGAAGGCTGGTCACAGAAGGAGATGGACAATCATGCTGAGTGTAATGCTGCGTATCTTTACTTCCATTAGAGTTAACTTTTTTTGTGAGGTTTGACTGCTTTTATATTAAATTCCCTTTTCTGCTGATGACATAAATTTGCAGGTCCTAGACTGTGATCCTTTACCATAGACGGGTAGTTCTTTGTATTATGTCTTCTCAGATGTAAAGTTTCCCTTGAGTATGAAGAGACTCACCCTTAAAGAAGAAAGTGTGAAAAAGATTAAAAACCCCTTCATTTTCGTTTTAAAATCATTCACATCCACTACCCAGAATTATATTCACTTGGCTAGTTACTGACTTTATGAGCAAGGACAAGGCCATTTCCAGCTTGGACAGGGTTTTTCATTTGTTTTGATTTTTTGGGTAGTGGTCTCTGGGGTAGTTTAGTTCTGAGCTTCTCTTGCAAAAGGTCATGCAAGCAGAATACCACATCCACATCTGACATCAAGTCCCATGCACAGCAACCATTTTTGACAACAGCAACAACTTCATGTAGTATGAACTGCACACTACCTTTTCTTCCACTGGTCAAAGTAAGAATACGTACCCTGAGACATAAAGATGGTGATAAATTCTGTACAGAAGAAATCACAAATAATAAAACATTAGTGTTCATAACAGCTGCCAAAGAATAGGGTCTCCAGAAACATGCATGAGTAGACTGGTTTTGCTTTGGAGAGATGGCATGATGTAAAACCTTTTTCATAGATGGGAGAAATGACTGTTAGTGGACCTGAATGGAGCTTTTGGAGTTTTACTTGATAGAGGCCCCCAAAGCAAGCACATCTGGTTATCCCAAAATAACAGTCAGAAAAGTCACTGTGTGAAAAATTTATTCCTGTTTTAAACCCAATTTCTTTCCTGGAGAAAGCTATGTGGTCTTTCACATACATAAGATTCAGGCAGGTGTTTAAGCTTGACTCTAGTACATTGGCAGGTAATTTTGAAGAACTTAATAAAGAAAGAAAACATTAAAGACTTCCCTCCTGGAAATACCTACCTATCTTAATAAGATAGCTTTACATAAATATATGAAGCCTTTTGAGATTAATGTGACCCGTTCACTTTCCATTTTATTTGGAGCTCCCCCTACTACATGAGTTGAATCAAAAAGCTGAGAACTTCAGTATGAGAAACTGAAAAAGAAATTAATAAAAACATAAAAAGCCAGTTACTGAGTTGGATTTGAAGTTTGTTTATGTCCCTGTCTTTGCCAGGAATTAATCAGAAAGACTCGAAGACAACTGTTCTTTTTCATTTAGAAGGAAAGAAAAGCAGTCTGTATCCCTGTGGCTCCAGGGACAATTACATACGTGTATACACATAAGTATAAAATATGTGTGATTTTGCATACTGGTTTGCAGTGGTGCAGCAGTATTGTATAGATGAAGACATAAACCTGACAATTCAGGTTTTATTGCTAGAAGTGCCAGAGGCACTGTCCAGGAGCTCAAACATACCAGCCTGTGCCACCAGCCCAGGAGGCCACATCAGGGCTTTCCTCTGCTGCTCTCACAGTTTTCACACTTGATAGACTCATGTTCCTACGCTGTGTGTGCCATGGCCTCCCTCTGTGAGTTTTTTGCTTTCGAGAAAGTCAGTATTGTGTATAACAACGTTCATGTTTCTGAAGAGTTCCCATATTGGCAGTAAGAGACCGCTTAGGTGCTGACCTAAAACAGATGCTGTGAGCACTCTTTTTTCCTACCCTTTAAATGTTTTAATGGTTTGTGTATTTTAATTTTACCAGTCACTTAGCCTTCTCATTATATCCTGCTTCTCTCTCAGCTGTCTATAGTGGAGACACGGAGAGATAACCTTTCCCTTTCCCTCTTTCTGAAGGCAAATTAAAAGAAAAGCAGAGGAAAATTTACGTGCCATGGTGTGACTGTGGACACTGCTCTGCTTTGTCAGGACCTGTCAGCTCTGTTTCAAACACTGTACAAGAGCATCATGCTCAAGCTGCCTGCCTCCTGATTGGGGAGGTGCAGTGATTTCTGGTTCCTTGGGTGTCACCACTGAAATTGCCATGAATAAGGTTGACAGCATGACCTGGGACCCAGAAAGGTGTCTGAATGTATGAAGATCTCAGGATGAAAATATAGTGAGGATAGATTCATCTTCACCACCTTTCAAAAGACAGTTACAGAAATGAGATTAAATTAGATTGCAAGAAGACTGCAAAGCTGGAAGGCCTGCAGCCTAGATTTCTGACACTATTAAATATTGCCCTATGTTTGCACAGTTTTTATCACCTCTCCACAATGTTTCTGTTCAGTCGTGGAAAATACAATGAAATAAAAAACACATGGTGGGATTTTAAAAAGCATTCCTGTTTTTTTGAGAGTCTCAGCTAAAAGCTATAATGACAACTGGCTGATTAATTTTGACATACCATAGCTCAATCTTTTAGAGTCACAGAAACTCCACAGGAGTTATCTTCCCACCAGAAAATGGTATTACACCTATTACAGAAAAGGAGAACAAATAAAGGTTGTAGACACACTCAAATCCACCAGGCCATGAGAATTTCACTTCTTCATGACACTTTGCTTTGACTGTGGGCAGCAGATTGTGTTTAGATTGTCAGGGAAACAATTGGGCCATTATTGTTTAATTTTCAGTGGTTGAGGATTTTTTTTAATTTCCCTCTTAGCCAAAGTATCTTTTTTTTTAAAAAAAAAAAAAAAAAAAAAGAAGTTGATTTCTTCAACAAGCAGCTGCAATGACAGATGGCTGATGAATGCACTACCAGCAGTTCCAATGGAACTCGACTCCGTGGGAGTCAGGGCACTGCGCACCTTCCAAAGGGCGCCACGGTAGTCGCTTGGGAAAGGGAGTGAGAGTCAGAATTTCTAACCATGGTGAAAATGTACTGAAGGAAGAGAACATGATGACAAGGGGTGAGAAAGGGAAGGCAGTGATTGAGATCCATCCAGCTGAGCCTTTATCCCCAAGGATGAATTAAAATGAAATAGGGGCCCAGAGCTGTAAAAACTTCAGGAGTACTTTAAAAATAATGCCTCCTCTGCTAAAACATATCATCTTAGCCACCTACTTGCCATTAGGCTTTGTTGATCTTTCTTCCCTAGGCCCCGGAAGGACTTCTCTCTCTGTTCTTTTTATGCAATTTTTCTTCTCTTTCCCATTCTTCCTTTTCCCATAGCTGTCTCTTCCTAGCCTCATGACTGTGTTTGATTATAAAGGAAATAGTTAGGCTGTTGCTTTTCTCAAAGCTGCTTCCCAATGCCTGTCAGACATCCCCCATGAATCTTGCTTAGCACCCCAGGGTCTGGCAATCCCTGATCAGCCCTGCCAGGTAATCTGCTGCATATTGTCCTCACTCATAATATCCAAACTTGTAAAAATTATTTGTCCTGTGTAGTCAACACCTCTTTGTCCAAAGATGCCCCATTGAAATGGGTAGTCAACAAATTTGTGACCTTCTAGTGAGAGCCCTGTGCCAGGTGTGGGAAATTCTCCTCTTACTGCTTGTCAGTTTAAGCTCGCCATGGCAGCAGAAACACAACAGGGAAGGAACACAAGCCCCATTCTCTAAAGGAATCTGAAGGCAAATGTAAGTAGACAGTTTCCTGCATCAAGCAGAATGTCATAACCTGCAAGACCCCCAGCCTGTCATGGTCCCCAAGACAGTGTGTTTCCCCCATTCTTCACACCTCAATGTGTGAAGAATGAGGTGAAAAGAAAAGAACTCGTGGCAGCTGTAAAAGCAGTAGGGGTTTGCAGCAGGGCAGTGAGTAAACGAGGAACAAAACTCCTCGAGCAGTAAATGTACTGTGTAAACATAAACAATAGCAACAAACAAGACACATAATACAAATCCATCCCCAGTGAGAATCAATTATGTTATATCTGATGAATCAGGGGAGGGGGCTGTTGGGATAGAATGGCGACCTATTACTATTTTGAAGTCAAGTCAACCAGCCAAGTCTGCAAACAAAAGCATTTTCTGTCTTATTCTCTCTGTCTTGTTGATGGCCTCCCCTTGTTTATCTTCCTTGGCATATTTCCTGCAGTTCCCCCATCCAGCAGTAGTTATATACATCTGAATAACACTGTTCAAACACCAAAAGAATTGTTTTCCTATGGTTTCTAAATGTCTTTTCTATTTCCCTGTATTCATAATCCTAGCATAAGCAGTGCTTATGAAGCAGTGTTCTACATCAGAAAACTCAAGCATGAGACTGTCTACGTGTGTGTGCGTGTTTGTGTGTGCTCACATGTACATGAATACATGTGACCAAGGAGACGAGAAAATACTGCTGCAGATTATTAATGAAATAATGATAGGTACTTCTTTTGTACCTGTGGTTGTAAAAAGAAAAGACAGGTTTTATTCTTGTACCTGCACAACACTAACTACTGCTAACAGACACACAGAGGTGTTTTTTTTTTTTTTTTTTTCTGTATCCCCAAAATCACAAAGTGGGAAATGAAAAGGGGAGGAGGAGAAAGAGAGAATTGCTGGAAATGATTGCCTCTTAGGGTGTTCTCTAATAATGAGAAAGGAGCCCCACTTTGAACTCTTGATTCTTTGCCAGAGAACAAAAACCTTAAAGCATTTTGCTACCTTTAATTGTATTACTCTTCTAGTAATCAATAAAGATAAAAAAGGCTCATTCTATGTACAATATGAAATCACGCAGGGTCTGACTATGTGGAGATAGATTCCACTTATCTGTCTCTAGGGGTAGCTTCTCTTGTAGCAGAAAACTCAATTTTTATTTGGATTTTAAAAATGTTTCAAATTATCCAGTCAATGCTACATGCATATTAAAAGATTTATTACCAAATATTCTCATCTTGATGTACTGGATCTATGCACCCAATTCCCACTAATGTTAATGAAACTGCATCTGTAAATCCCTGCACATCGAAGCAAGACAGTAGCCATAAGTACTGCAAATACATTGGTAGCTGGATAAATAGCACAAAGATTAACCACCTCTGGCATTACTGTTTTTTTTCTTCTTTGTGTAAATGTTGGTCTCATCTTTCTAAAGACTCAAGATGTGACATAAGAAACTAAAGGCATCTGGGCCAAGATCCCCCACACTTCAGTGTGGATGCTGAAAGGTGACACCTCACTGCTAAGTGGCAGCACCCACTCTAATTGAAGGGGAGAGGGGAAAGGGTGCCTCCACAGCGTGACTCAGATTTTAGGTGAGCTGAGTCATGCCCAAGATGCCTGTTCCTCTCCACTGACTATTAACCAGGGTCATATAAAGAGTAGTTAATTTGAGTACCTGAAGAGAGATAGGTTTCATCTGGCCTTAAAGTATTAAACCCCATTCCTGTCCTCTGGTATGGGGTGACTTGAAGTCTCCTGCTCATGGAATCAGGTGCTCAACCCCTGCTGGGATGCCTATTTGCCCTTCATGTTAAAGGTGTGAAGAGAGAGGGGGAAAGGGCAACCATCCCATCTCTCTCATTCACACTGATATTAAAAAAACACGCTCATACATCAAAGACAAGATTTTCAAACATGTGTTCCTAAAGTTTAAACCTTAAAACCCTAGGTGGAATTCATAAAAAACAGCTTGGATTTCACTACTTCAGAACTTTAGTTTGGGTTAATTATCTAACATTAGGCATCTATGTTTTGTAATGCTTGGATCAAGTTTTAAAATTAAGAGAAAACTAGTGTATTATTATTATTAATATTATTAATAGCTCTATTAATTAAAATCCCTACATATATGCCAATGTAAACTGTAATTAAAGTAAATTAAATATACTAACAACAAAGTTATACATACAGCACATACTGCGTTATAATTCAAAGCGAAAAAAAAGCATGTTTTAAAGTGAAAAATGGATGAGATACTTAAATGCCTCTAAGGTACTTACTGTGGGGACAATAACTATTATTTGTTAGAAGACACTACAGCTGCAACAAAGTCACAAGAAGTGCATTCTACACCAAAAGTTGTGTGGGGAGATTACAGCACAGACAGGCTAATAAATGATAATGAATAATACCTCTTCTGAAACTTCCCTTTCTTACCCTTAGATTTGCAAGTGCCTTACAAAGGAAGCATCATTAGCCCCATTAGTCAGAGGAAGGAGGAAGAGGCATAGAATAATGAAATACAGTAGCCAGAGTCACCCGAGGGTATGGCTACACAAACAAGTCACCGCAAGTTAAATTAGAGTATAGATTAACAGAGTCAGCTGCTCTGCACTAACTTCCTATTTGCCTGCTCTTAACCTGTGGTAAATGAATCCCAGCTTACCTCAGATCTAATGAGAGGTCTAAGCCTCCTCTCTGTCTGCAGGAAGAAAAAAGTGTATATCTAGTACATTAAATCCATGCTGGCTAACTTGCTGCAATGCCACCTCCGTCAAAAACCTGGCTAGTCTGTATTTGTGAGATGGCAGTGATCATTTTGTGGGGCTCTGCTAACATTGGGATGAGTGTGTTATATAAATGGAAAGGGTTGATGGGAAAGGAACGATAAGTGGGGTGAGATACATCGTGCAGTTCAGTGCAGAAAAGTCAAAATCTGGTGCAGATCTGCGATGTGACAGTAGGATTCCAGGAAAAGCAGGTGGTGTGTGAATGCAGCTCCCCATTAGGAGAGGGCTCAGAAAGAAGGGGATCAGTCATAGCCATAGCCTGCATTATTTAAGGCTTTAAAATCCAAAAGGGCCAACTTAAAATCAATCTGCTACTTCGGAGACAGGCACTGTGAAGAATGCAGCATGGTGTAATGCATTCCTGCTGGCTTACATGGCTGAGCACACGTGCTGCCATCCTCAGAGTGAGCAGCGAACGAGCAGCGAGCAGTACTGAGCAGCCTGGCTCTAAGCTCTGCTTAAGAGGGTATTACAATAATTGAGCTTTCTGGTAACAAGGTCTGCATTGCTATGTTTTTGATAGGCATGGGATAAACTAAGCACACAGCCGGTGTGTGCAGCATAACTGGAGGACAGAGAGGAAAGAGCCTGTGACACCAGAACTCTAAACCTGGCTTCAACTTAAGCAATGGCAAAACTCCATTAAATTCAGTTTCAGCTTGTGCTTGCCAGGTACTTTTCCAGGAGCATTGTGGTCCAACACAGTACCAACATGCACCCAGATCATGACATCTGAAACAACTCTTCAAAGTGCAGGGGAACCTAACAGAAGTAATTACAACTATTACACCCCAACACTTGGTTTTACCAGCTCAGAGAAGAAGTGTCTCCAGTTGCATGAGGACACCTCTCTCCTTCTCTATTTTGAAATAGAAATCAGGATGTTGATGGCATGGGATTATATGTAGGTTTCACTAGGGTGTACAATCTTTATTTAATTTTTCATCTATTTTTATGTGTTCCAAACTTCCTGCATTTCTCATGTTGTAAAATCTGGGAGAAGATCTGGCGTAGATTGCATTTTCCCATGTGCATTTTCCGATGGCTCATATTCATTCTGAAAACCCTTTTCATCTAAAATCCCAAATCCTTTGCCCAATCACAGCTAATAACATGAAGTCTGCATCAGAAAAATCTTTAATTTTCAGTGGTCTCCCCTGAGTCTCTCATTCCTTCAGGTTCCAAATCAGGCAAGTGCCTAAGCATTTACTTGGCTGTGGAAACTGCAAGGCAACTGGCTCTTCCTGGCTCATTTGCTCTCTCTGATCCACCTCACTTTCTTTCAGCTGTTTTCTGGTTGAGGCTTGATGCAGTAAGTGCATTTAGAGATATCCAAAGCATTGCGTATGTAGAGAAAAGCTATGCTGGGGGCTATCCTAGGGAATACCATCCTGACAAAGCAGGGTAGACAGTTTCTCTACATTGCCAGTGCAATTGTCCCCCATGCTTTCTTACAGCAAGATCTCTGGGCACTCAAAGGGAGGGCCAGGCACTTCCAGAGCCAGATTGGCATGCTGGAGATCTGCTATGCTCTTTGTCAGTGCCTGCTGTTCTCCTGGTTAGCCTTCGAGCTTTGCTCTTAAATCAGGGTTCTCAGCTAAGAGGTCAGCATTGAGTCACAGAAAATGGGGACCCAGTATCTTTTGTGGCTTAAATTAGGCACTTACGGGCTTTAGTCTTGCTAAACTGTGGAAGTGAGCTAGTGATTTGAAGATCGAAAGTTAGGGTTAGTTACTGCTCAAGAAATTCTTGAAATTCTGTGATCTGCTCTGTCAGCCACAAATTAGAAGTGGAAAATAAAAGAAATTATTCATAAATACTCATATTATATATAGAAACTTGTGTGTATATGCATGTGTTTGTGCACCTTGAACAAAATGAACTATTTTTGCACAAGTAGAACAGCATTTTTAAAAAATGAATGTATGATACTCTATGTGAAGTCTACAGTCATAACAGGAAATCATGCAATTTCTGCAGAAAGATTTTATTTAAAAAAGCAGAGTGCATCTCATTGACCTATATTCAGCTTTCCCAGCATACACTGTACCTGCAGAACTTTTCTGCAGAGATACATTGTAGATACATATCAAAGGGAAACGCTGGTGTCAGAATTGCCTAAATGTCCCTTTTTTGGGCCTGAAAACCTAGATCATTGCCATGCATTTGCACTGACTTTGTAACTTTAATCACTCTGTAAACTGTTTCTTGGACTGGTGTCTTTAAAAGCCAGGTAGGCTGTTCATGAAGATAATGTCTGTATCTATAGAGGAGACAAACGAAGCTTTCTCTTGCCTCAGAATGAAAAATATCAATTTTTTTAAGAGCTATCTAAGATACACTGGTATATAACAGTAGCAAAATAAAGTTAGCATCTTTATTAAAAGAACTACAATCCACAATCAGCTAGATTCATCCTGTTAAACATATATACTAATTGTTTTGCAGAACATTTGGTCCTCTTTTTAAGAAAGGCCATGGAGGTGGGTGTTAAACACTGCCTGTCAGGGGTGCTGGATTTTATTGGATGTACATCTGACTACTTTGACTTAGACTGAAACCTGTCGGCTCATTTCCCACAAGACCACTGTAATAGGCCTGGATTTACGCATGGCAGGGAGAGGTGGGTGTTGAGGTGGGGCTGTATGAAGAGCGGTAGCAAGAGACAAGGGAGCTGCAAGGTGTAATACTGACAGCTGTAGTGCTGGATTTTTAGGCACCATACTACCTGGTGAGAGTCACATGGGGACATACTCCAGCTCTCTTAAATGATGCCTACTAGGTATTAAAGAAATGCAGCTGACAAAGGAAGCATGCAAAGTGGGAAAGGGCTTAAGTTACCTCTTAGAAAATAAAAAGCATGTAAAATGCATGGTATCTACAAACCCACTCAGTTGAGCAATCAGGTAGTTGTGGACTAGCTTTCTCAAGTGCAAACACTCTATAGAATATAATGTCTGTAAACTTGTTTTTTACAGCTAAAGACTGCATTAATTTGCGGTGTGATGTGTGTCTCCAATTATGACATCCTAGAAATGCTAAAAAACCCAAGACAGTCACATAAAATTGTTTTTAATACATATTTTTCTCTGAGATGGAAAATATTCTCTCTGTTTTCAAGGACTTTTTTTTTTAATTAGTGTGGTAGCTGAAAAGGGAAGCTACAAATTATTTTGCCCCTCCAAAGGTAAATATCTCAGCCTTTATAGAAAATTGTTCAAAAGATGAAATATTTAGGAGAATTATATGTCACATAAAATTACAATTGAGAAATTAATCTGTATCACAACACTTTAGCATTTCAAATGAGCTGTAATTGTTACCAGTTCACCAAACCTGTAAGGCCCTGGGATGCAAATTTGAACGGATCTGAAAGCATCTTGTGCCTTACACTTTTATGACCCTTACAGTTCCTTGTTGTTAGTTACCCAATATGAAGGATTTGTGCTACCTCACCCAAAGGTAAACCAGTTCACAAGTTGGCTATCCGTATTTGTTAACGCAGCATGTAAGAATGACACAGACACATCCAGGTGAACCAAGGAATGTGAATTTGCTTTGGGGTGCATAAATGAAACACTCCATCATCAGATAAGTCCATGTACTTCATTTATACTGAATCAGTCTAAAATCAGGCACTGGAGATTTATTTTATGTTAAAAAGGGAGTGGGAAGGACTCAGTTCCAGAAAATAGGGGAGTGGGAGGAGAATATTAGTACTAGCAGCTTTATTTGGGAAATAGCTCAGATAGATAGCAAAACTGTGTAAGAGAACTACGAAAAGATTTTTCAAAAAGAGAGTCAAGACAGGAAGGGAAGATTGCATCTTCAAACAAGGGCCCCTAAAGAGCATACATTCATTGGCTTGTATGACCATCCTTAAGCATTCAGAAACATGGCAGTGACAAATCAGGCTGTAGAAAATTAAAGATTGCTTTAAAAATGGCTCAAACTGTGTTAATATTAGGCAACATGCTCAAACTAGAGGCTTATCTGTTGAAAAGGAGGGAGGTTTAGGCTGTAGAGTTCAGTCCTCCCCTATGTCTCCAATATATTGATATCTGTTGTCCACAGATTGTGTTGTGGTAAATTCTAGGTTTTTAAAAGTGAATTCTGAGAGAAATGGGGCAGTACCACTTTGCATTCTGCACTGCCTTGTGAGTCCAAAATCCATTGTAGTTTTGGGCCGTATTCTGTCTGCTGAGTATTGACAGGGTCATGAGTAATGCTTTTGTCAGTAAAGTATGACTGAGTGTTAGTAAAGGAGGAAATATTCTGGTCTATTCAGTTAGTAGTTTAGAATAAACTGGGGTAAATCCATGTAAACTACAAATTCCATTATTTGTGATTAAGATTTTTGAATAAGGCCATAATGTAACTAATTACTTGTGGACAATATGTTTACAATTTTAATTCTCATGTACTGGAGGACATAATAGCTGCATGTCTCTCTGTCCCAGCACAAAGCGTATTTTATCATTCAGTAAATGCTAGAAGGTCCAATGTCTTTATGCTATAAATTAACAAAGAATTATGTTTTAGGGAGTATCGTGTCTGGTTTTTAATCCAAATCACCTCAATTCTCTGAAATATTCTGAAAAAAAAAAAATATTCAGAAACTGTTTAATACTTGGTGTCTGAAAAATACTCCCTGTAAACAACCTTCACCTTGGGCACCCAGAACTGAGGCACCTGAGTATCATCAGCCACTCAAAATCTTGCTCTTGGGCACCAACTAATTAAAGGAAAATGACATTTCCAAACCTGTTTGAGTCAATGAAATATACACAGTGATTCCAAAGGACCTTTGACCGCATGGAATGAGAATTCGGCTATTAGGATTCAAACTCCCTTGTTTTGGTGTATTCTGCAAGTGATAAAATTTGAGAATTAGAGCACTCTCAGTACATGCTATAAAACCACATGTCCTTTAAGAGGTTAATGCTCCACTAGACCTTTTGCCACAAATTACTCTATATAATTGGACCTAAGATCACAAAGACTGCACATTTACAAGATAAATTGAAAATTAATGAACAAATAATATAGTAATTACTAAATCCTTATTATTTGAAGAATATACACACTATGGGGTCTATTTCTTCCTTGATGAGTATGTGTAACCCCCATTAATTTTAATGGGAGTTAAGCGTGCACATCGAAAGAAGAATTAACTCATGATTTTAAAACTGACTTCTAAGATTAAGACCTGCACTTTTGGCTTTGAGTTGAAAATGTGGCATATCTTTTGATATTTATCTCTTTTTAATTGTGTATTTGTAGCTGAAGCAATTTGCAAATCACTGTTATCCCTATCAGTACAAGGCAAAGATAAATTGCATTATATACCCTACTTCTTGGACTCCTTGATGTTCTTTTCTGATTGAATTGAAATGTCCAGTAGTATCATAATTAATAATCTATGCTGATAAAGTTGGCAGTGTTAAGGCTGTTTGGTATCTGATAGAAATGAAAAATTGCTCAAGCAAGGAGTATTGTTTGGGTTTTTTTTTTCACTAATGTGAGAAATACATAATTAATAATACTGAATTGTGGATATTGACAGCTAATACGAAACCTGCAGTTTAGGTCTGGCCAAAAGAAAAACATCCAGTTTAATAGGGCTTCTGAGGCAATTCATGAACTACGATGTTAAGCCTACGTAAAAAGTATTTTACTCCTTGGAAAGAGATTATAAGACTCTCAGGTGGAAGTTTTTGGTCTGAAATTAATTAGATACTGGTGCCAGTTGTTGTTACTACATTTCAACTCAAGGCAAGGATATTCTGCGTGCCCTTCTGCTTTTGTCCATTAATTAATATTAGTGAAATGGCTTCTGCAGTGGTTCATAGACTTTTTGATACTGATCCAGGTATTACTTTCCATCTTAGAGAAGGAATTGGAAGTTTTTAATGTGTAAACCAGCATGGATTGGATGTGTACAGAGAAAGAACCTCTAATTTATTTAAAAAAACAGTAAAACCAAGTTTTTGTTTTTTAAAATGAATTATCCAGTTAATTTTTTATACAGAAACATAGCATTATGTTAGTGGTGAAGAGCTCAGAAACATGATTACCAAGAAGGTGGCCAGTGCAATCTTAATGTCAAAGCTGAATGAACTGCAAAAAATAAATATCAACAGAAGTAGGGAAAACCAAGTTAAATTTTTAAAATACTTTACCTTTTATGTAGGCTGTTTTTCTTGTCTTAATTGTAAAACTCACCCTGGTAGTGGACTGCAGTATGTGTGTTTCATAATCTATCTGTTGCTCCTTGTGCTATTGCAAAGTAGAATAATTTTCCATTTGTTTGGTTGTGTGAAAATACAACTGAAGGAATGCATTCACAAAAGCACTTATCTAGAGGTGTGGCCATTGAATAGCTCTTTTAAAATTCCCTTTATTTTGTTCATCTATTAATTTTATTCTAAATGTTTCAAACTCTTGAACTTCTAACAGCCATTTGCACTGCTTCAGTTATTCATGACCATAGTTTTGGACTATTTTGAGCTGGAGAGCCAGGTTAAGAGCATGAAGCCCTAGGTCTCAGCAGTGAAAGCAAACAAAATAATTTAAATCTGTCCAGCTTTATATTTTCAACACTAACTAGTTATAGAAACTTCCTCCATATTTCTGCACACAATATAAGATGACACCAAAGGACACAATTTGCAAAAACTTCAGACATCTAAAATGGAGTTCTCAATAACATTAGTCAGTTATTACAATGCTAAGTGAGTGCCTCTTGTCCTTTGGTTATAGAGATTGTATTTGAGGTAAGTTAGCTTCACTGTTTTGCTACAGCTGCTGATAGGAGGGTGAGAACTTAGAAACCAATCGAAATGAGTGACATCTGTGGCAACTTTTGAATAGTGATTAATGTGAAAAAGGTTCAGCAAGAAGTCTCCTGAGTATTTTCATGAGAGAAAAAATAATTATGGACTATCAAAATAAGAGTAAGATGCAACAATTAAAAATATCATAAAAGGACAGTCAGAGCAACCAATGTATATTAATAATTTTGAAACCCTCATCAAGGTCATGATGACACAAAATTGAGGGGCTGTTTGATACAATGAATGACCTGGCGGCTATTCAAAGAGATATTAAATTTGATAGAGCTGGCAGTAATATAATGAAATTTAATAAAGATATAGATAAAGTCCTACACCTAGTTGAGAGTAACTCCAGGCTGAAGAGCAGACTGTCTGAGTAGGAAGTAGGTGTTCCAGAATGGACTTGTATGTTTTGGTGGATGACAAGCTGAATAGGAGTCAGCCATATGCCGTCGCAGCAGAAAAGATTAGCCACAGACTGTGTGAGCAAGATACAGCCAGCAGGTCTGTGGAATTAATTATTCCCCTCTACTCAGTACTTGTGAGGCCACATCTGGAACACAGTTCATCTTTTGGGGATCCAGTACAAAAGACTGACAAGGTGAAGAGAGACTTGTGCAGGGTCACTTGGCTGTTTAAGGGGATGGAGCTGAAAATGATTGAAGAGAGACTGATTGAGCTTTGTTTGCTTAACCTGGAGAAAAAAGGCTAAAGAGGGAATCCAACTAGAGCACATGCACAGCTCAGGTGCAGCTAAAGGGAGGTTATGGAGAAGACAAAGTCAGTCTTTTCTCAGAGGGTTACAGCAAAAAGATGAGGTCACAACTTACAGCAAGAGAAAATTCAATTGAATATCACAGAATCACTAGGGTTAAAAGAGACCTTTGGATATCATCCAGTCCATCCCCGCTGCCAAGGCAGGCCCACCTAGAGCAGATTACACAGGAATGCATCCAGAGAGGGAGATTCCACAGTCTCCCTGGGCAGCCTGTTCTAGTACTATGCCACCTCAACATAAAGAAGTTCTTCCTCATGCTGGGGTAAAACTTCTTGTGTTTTCATTTATGGACATTGCTCCTCATCCTTTTGCTGGGCACCACTGAGACGAGTCTGGTACTATCCTCCTGGCACCTACCTTTGGAATATTTACATGCATTAATGAGATCCCTTCTCAGTCTTCTCTTCTCTTGACTAAGCAGGCTCAGATGCTCCAAACCCAAAAAGCAAAAATTTCTCACAAACAAAGAGGTTAAGCACTATAACAGTGTCTGAGAAAGGCTGTGGGGTTTCCACCATTGGGGATTTTCACACTTTCCTGGAAAAGGTCCTGATTAACCTAGTCAAACTTGGAAGATAGTCTTGATTAGTGCTGGTGGTTGAACAACTTTCAAACATCACTTCAGATCTGAATGACTCCATGATTCTGTAATTTCATAAGAAAGTAATTTTCTTACTTAGTTTATATGTTAAAGGGTATAACTCAAGAATTACAGCTTCTAGAACCAAGATTTGGCTTTGCTATTTTCTTTCTTTAGGTGTTTTGGTTGAGGGTGGAAGATAAAGAAAGAAGACAAAAAACTATATATTCCTGACAGGTACTTACAGCTATTTATTTCATCATTCCATTGTTAAATAAACTAATTTTTCCACAAAAACTTTCAAGATGGAGAACAAATTTTTTAAAAATATTCACAAAGATGCCTGTGAATTAACATCCAGCTTTGTGGATTGGTGAAGTCACGTAAATTAAGTGCATTAAGAGCACTCATGAAGCCATTACCCATGAAATTTATGATCTTTGTAACATAAAAAGTTAAAGATAGTATAACTTAGAAAGACCTGCACAAAAATACTATTTCCTAAAATTGATTTCTGTGTAATTGTTTATGTGAAACTTATCATTTATTTTACTTTTCAATGAAGATAAAAGTATCAGCAAAGATATTTTTTTCACCTGAATGTGGTTGTTATATAGTAAGAACAGCTGTGTAATCCCATGATTGTGAAAAGAAAATAGTGTGCTGTATCAGAAAGCAGAAGAGATTCTTTGCTCTGTTTTTAATTGGCTTATGATTCAAAAGACCTTTGGCTGAGAACAGTATCCAGTGCCTGGTATTTTTATTTGGAGATCTGAGTGAATTAATATCCAAAGAGAATGTTTGCTTCCAAAAAAACTTGGTGTCCTTTTGTGGTTATTTATAGTTCTTACTGTCTTTGAGTTTGAAAGGATGGATTACATGTGTTATGGTGAAAACAGCCCCAAAAGCCACTTGAATTTCTAAACTGGGTCCCTGATGGCTTTCCGATAATGACCTGAGTTTCTGAACAAAAATCATGAAGGCTTCAAAACACCAAATCTAAATATTTGTCCATCAATAACTTGATTTAATGCAACTGTAGCCATTTGGCCCTTTGCCATTGCCTTCATTAAGCTCACTATCATGACCCAAAAGGTTTCTACCATTATCAGAAGAAGAAGATATCTAGGAAACCCTCGACCTTTTTGTTGCTGTGGTGTGCTTTTTTTATAGTGCTAGCTTTCTATCTTTTCCAAGCAGTTTGCTTTTGGGGCCCTGACGCAGCAAGTCTGCCATAGTAAGACTACATCACACAAATATCATGAAAAGCACCGGGAGAAAGGCTTTATACAAACTTCCCCTGTTTGTCTGAGCTATGCAATTCTTTATTAATGACACTGTCAAAGTTTGTACTGTGCTAACATTGGAAGGGGAAGCTTCACCCTCACAAAACCAATAAAAGTTGATTACATACATATGAAATCTATGGATTAGGGGCAGGATTCTTGGATCCTTTACAGAGGAAGTGTTATGTGTCATCTTCTTCAGGGGGATTTATGGGAATGCATGTGTGAAGCCACGGAACTCCATATAGACCCTTTCAGTAAGGATCATACAAACAGAACCAAGTTCTCTTTAAAGCACAACTGTAAAATTATAGTTCAGAGCGGAAATAAAAATCTTTTCATCTTCAGTACCACCTGAAGACTGTCAACAGAAATTTATGACTGTAATCAAGGGACAAAACATGGTAGATATTCCTAGTTAATAATAATACACCAATACACTCTATTAGTTCAAGCAATTCAGAATGGCAGCTTGTGAGGATAGGGATGGTGCCAGACCTGTGACTGAAGGGCCAAGTATTCCAATGGGACCAGTTAAACATCAAAATCAGAAGTCAGATCTTCAAAAGCAAACATTATGATGAATTTGTTAGAAAATCCAGGAAATGTGTTTCACAGCGGCATAGGTATAAGAAACAATATCATTTTCCTTTAGAATTTGTGGTTCATTTGAAATATAAAACTTTTGTGTAATAAGATGAATATTCACGCATGTGGAGTTACAAGGTGTGAATCCCAACAAATAACTGTTCTAAAAGCAAAGCATTTCTGCTCTTTAAAGTGGCATTTCAGAAAAGATTTTTGATCTCCTCTGTCACAGTCTATCACATAATTACAGTATAAAAATGTAAAAAAAACAAAGTAATTTGACCAAGCTGATGTAATTCTTTCTCCTCAGAATTATTCTTCTTAGAAAAGTTTGAAGTCTGCAGGATTTTACAATTTGAGGAATATCAAGGTAAAAAATTTCAGAATCTCTCCCAGGAAAGAAATTTCATTCCTTCTATATTTGAAATTTTCTTCTTCAACCATTTTTGGTTGCCTAAAAAGACACAGAGACATTTCAACTTATTCAAATGTTCAATTCCGAATATGTTTTTTAAGTAGACACACCTTACAAATATATTAGTATTACTACAGTGTCCCAGATTATCACCGAGACATAACTTTTCCATGTATTCCCATCACCTTCATCCGATTCCCTTTTAAATATGAAGCTAACTCCACAGCTAGCACATGAACCTCAGTGAAATGAGAGTGCAGCACCACAGAGTAGGTTTAAGACATAAAGTCAAACAAAACAGCCTTTCAGAATAATAGGAGAGGTTTTGGCATCGGCAGTAGATAATCACTAGAGCTATAATGTGAATCGTATTCTAGAGGTTAAAGGGAAACACCTGACATTGTAAAATGTGTGATGAAATATTTTTCACATAATCACTATTCTATGATTCTTTGTATTTCAGAAAGACAGTCAGCTTGATTGTTACATTACCTTAATTGAAGGTAAAAGATAAAATATATATAGGAGTCTGGTAAATTGCTATAGGACCAGGATACCTTTATTGAATCTAATAGTGCCCTTCTTTCCTCCCATTAACTGGATGGCAAGTAGCAGCTGGTCTTTAAGCAGTCAGACCAATGGAGAGATGGCAAAACACATGCAGGAAGAGAAGAAAACCTCTTTTGTCCCTGAAGTTTTAGGCTGGTGATGCACTCCACATGTTACTGCAAATTTAGTTACAATTGTTCAGTTGTTCCAATCTATCTCAACAGCCACAATGCTCTAAGGCATTCAAGATATTTAGACTGTTTGTATTTTCTTTATCTCTAGATTGGGTTTTTTTTTTCCGTGAAATTTATGAAAATTTCTCAGGTACCAAGACTGTGGAAAGTCATGGACAATGCCCATGATTTTAATACTGTAGAAGGACAGTTCTTGGGAAATTTTTAAACTATGTAATTGGAATATGCATATACTACCCACAACTTCCAAAGCTTAAAATTAAGTAAGTATTCGAGGTTACTGAGTACTATACAAATAAATATAAATATGGTGTGGATCCCAGTTCTTAAATGCAGGACCACTAAGTCAGATGTCTGGATGCTCAAATGGACCTGTGGCAATGTGAATACTGATGTTCAGCAGTTCTATATCAATTTGGAAGTTTGCTGTGAATCAGTAAGTCTGTTCTGCTCCTGGGGAAGAAAAAGCATCACATATGAGACTTACAGATCCTTGTTTGAAAAATAAACCCTGAGAAACTTTAATCTGTGATTTCTAGAAATTTGGTAATACTAGGTTGCATCTAGTCAGAGTCAGTTATTTATAACAAATGGTGTTTCCTTGGAACTCTTTTTTCACTCTGGTTTTAAAGGATTTTCCATTTTCTTGTAAAGGTATAGTTCTGAAGTTGAGGCTATCAAAGCAAAAAGTTCAAACATGACTAGAAAATATGTTTAATAATAAAATATTAAACATTCAGTAATAAAAGCACAGAAATTATTCTATGATTCTGTAGGTTAAACATGACCCACTTAAACAAATAACTGGGGCTAAAAAAAGGTATGTAAAATCAGTGTATTTATTCCCAGTGCCCTGAATGACATATGTTTACATTGATATCACAATCAACTCATATCTGCTCCAGCACAATCATCTGATATTTATTTAAATGAATCTTGTCTAAGACTTGCAAGATTCCCGATTCCTGGTTGACAATTCCATTGCACGTTGAGATATACGCTAATACAACTGAACTTAGGGACAAATTCTTGCTGATCCTGATTCCAGTGGATCTTCATGCATCTTGATTTCAAATACAATCTTTGGTTGTCAGGATCCCTTTTAAATAAGTTAGGATACTAGAACAGGGTAGTATCTGGATAGTAATCTCAAGTCATTTTTTCAATGGAGAAAGCATGAGGAAAAGAGATAAACAATGGGAAAGCAGAGGGAATTGAGACTTAATTGGATATTTAAAATATAATTAAAATACATTAAAATATGATCAAATATTTCCATATAAGTAAACCTAATGTATCAAGGAAGCTGTATATATTTGCCTTGTTTCAAGGGCACATTCTTGTTCATTACTGTGCATAAGCTTCTGCTTAAAGGCTTTTCTTGTCGGGAATGGTCTTAAGTTCTTATATAAATGCTCCTCTGAAACATGGCCAACACATAACTTCATGGCGTTTTCATTCAGACACTTTATCTTCGTTCACTGCAGTCACTTATTCCCTCTTGACGCTGGTGCAACAAACTCCTCCAGGTAAAAACCATGGCTCTACATTTATTGATGGAGTACAGTCTTGCCAGCTTTAAGTCCTGAATGGGGTTTTCTGGTGTTTCTTCACTAAGCTGTTAATACTAGTAATATAAATAACAGTTAATAAATCAATCTGTTTCTTCCAGGAATATTGCTAGGAGGCATTAACCCCTTCTCACCATCTCCCAAGCCACACCCCTGCACTCTTTACAATGAATGCAGCATATTTTTTATTTCTTCAACTGGCATTTGCAATCTGTCCTGACATAATTTACACATTTACACATTTTACAGAGCAAAGCACAGTCATGCAATTTAATTCCAAAAAACATAAGCATAGGAGACTCGGCACACTCGATTAGCAAAGCATATGATCAAGTTTTGCCAGTATGATATCAAAGGCACACGTTTGATTTGAATTTGTGTCAAAATGTACCTGCTGCTCTTGATTTCAAAACAGACGTGCTGATGTGTTAGCCCATATTCACACACAGAGGGCTTTTATATGCTGCAAACTGCACGTGTAGACCTATGTCCTTTATAAATGCACTTTCTTTCCCTTCCTTTCCTCTTATCTCAAGGCAGCTGGTCTCCACATCCTTAGGGAGAGGGAAGGCCTGTCACTGTCTGAGAGACAGAGAAGAGGAAAGCAAGAAATCGCTATTCATCCTAATGAAATAAAGTTCTGACCCAGATAAAGTCATCTGGGTTCTTCCACTGATCATTGCCCTATTGAGCCACCATTCCAGTTCTATTATTTCTTTTAAATAGGGATTTAATGCTTATGAATGGAAGGTGAATGCTTGAAAATGAAAGGTGATCACTGCAGTAAAGGACAAATCAATACAGAACCAAAGTGCTCTACTTAGCCACAGGGCAAACTAAAGTGAAAGGAAATGTCTTCAAGACCCTTTCAAGCAGTTGTACTAATAGAAACCATGATTAAATTCCCATACTATTACACTTGGACTTAAAAAAAAAAATCAGTGATTAAACACTTGCTACAAAAGGAATTGACAGCTCCCTGGACTGTGGATACTTTGTTGTTCACTTCCCTTTAGCTTGATATAAAGGAAAGGAAGTTGACTGAATTTTGTGAATTTTTAATTAACAAAGAATGGTAGCTGAAAAGTGCAGTCTTAGAAGGACCAGAAAACATTATTCTTCTGCAAGTTATTTAAAGTTCAGTTTCTAGGAATTCAAGGAACTGAGTACTTTTCTTGTGTTCTGGGTCACATAATTATAAATGAGTATACTTGGAATAAGTGGAAAGTTAGTTTGTTCAGCAGGTGTGAAATGGGTTTGTTTTTACCTTCAAATGTGATTAATATCTGAGGTTGCAAATAACATGATAGCAAGAGAAGTCCTCATGTTCACAGGTAAAATATTTTTGAATTATATGGAAAGTGTAAAAAATGAAAATTGAATTTGAGCTAGGAACTTTCTGTGCTAATCTGGGACTGATATTTGAGGGTGTTTGTGTCAAGAGATTTTAGTTTTGGGTCATTCTCAGCAGTAGATGAAACAATGAAGGATTCACTTTCTTTGATCCTCCAGCAAACCCTGATTGGCTGGAAGCAGGGAGAGACAGTTAACTTCACAAAGTCAATAAATATGGCCATCTGGGAGAATGCAAATTTAGACAAATGTGATATATGTGGGATGACACTTTTTGCTTAGAACATGCCACACCATAAAAGCATTAAAAATACATTCATATGACCCAGAGCATTTGATTAAAGCTTTTAATATACAATAAATTCAGCCTGAAGCAAACTAAAGTGGACAACCTGTACAAATTCCATACCCAGATTTATTCAGGATTACTTTTCTACTTCCTCAGCCTCTTCTCTTCAGGCACCTTTGTCTGCATTTGCTCTCCATTCTGAACTGAGCGGAATTTGTGTAAAAAACCACAATCTATTTTCAAGAGAGCAGATCTATTCAAGACAGCAGACTTTGGCATCTTCAGGAACCTGCTTAGTAAGGTTCCATGGGATACAGCCCTAGAGGGCAGGGGGGCCCAAGACTCTTGGTTGTTATTCAAGGATCACCTGCTACAAGCTCAGGAGTGTTGCATCCCAACTAGAAGGAAGTGCAGCAAGAGAGCCAGGAGACCTCCTTGGATGGATAAGGAGCTGCTGAGGAAAATTCAAAGGAAAAAAGATGCTTATAGAAGGTGGAAGCAGGGACAGACAGCCTGGGAAGAATACAGGGACATTGTCCAGGAAGCTAGGGACCAGGTTAGGAAAGCTAAGGCCCAGTTAGAATTGAACTTGGCTAGCGATGTTAAGGATAACAGGAAGGGATTCTATAGGTACAAAGTGAATAAAAGACAGACTAGGGACAATGCAGGCCCCCTCCGGAAGATATCTGGACAACTGGCTACCCAGAATTTGGAGAAGGCTGAGGTTCTTAATGACTTCTTTGCCTCGGTCTTCACTGGCAAAGGTTCTGACCACACCACCCAAGTCTTGGAAGGCGAACGCAGGCCCTGTAAGAATGAAGACCCTAGGCCCACTGTAGGAGAGGATCTGGTTCGAGACCATCTTAAAAACCTAAACGTACACAAGTCCATGGGACCTGACAACATCCATCCGCGGGTCCTGAAGGAGCTGGTGAATGAATTTGCTAAGCCACTGGCCATCATATTTGAAAGATTATGGCAGTCAGGTGAAGTTCCTGACGACTGGAAAAAGGGAAATATAACCCCCATTTTCAAGAAGGGGAAAATGGATGGCCTGGGAAATTACAGACCAGTCAGTCCCACCTCTGTGCCTGGCAAGATCTTGGAGCAGATTCTTCTGGAAGGCATGCTGAGGCACATGAAAAACAGGGAGGTGGTTGGTGACAGCCAGCATGGCTTCACTAAGGGGATTAGGGGACTGGAGCACCTCCCAAATGAAGATAGGCTGAGAAAGTTGGGGCTGTTCAGACTGGAGAAGAAAAGGCTGCGTGGAGACCTCATGGCAGCCTTCCAGTATCTGAAGGGGGCCTACAGGGATGCTGGGAATGGACTATTCATCAGGGACTGTAGTGATAGGACAAGGACAATGGCTTAAAACTTCAACAGGGGAAGTTTAGATTGGATATAAGGAAGCAATTCTTTACTGTGAGGGTGATGAGGCACTGGAATGGGTTGCCCAGGGAGGTTGTGAATGCTCCATCCTTGGCGGTGTTCAAGGCCAGGTTGGATGAGGCCTTGGGTGGCATGGTTTAGTGTGAGGTGTCCTTGCCTATGGCAGGGGGGTTGGAACTAGATGGTCTTAAGGTCCTTTCCAACCCTAACTGTTCTATGATTCTATGATTCTATTTTGTCACAACTCCTTCTTTATGTGGAAAATTGTTTTTCCTTTTTCAGCTTTTTACATTTCATCATTTCAAATCACTGCCTTGAGAAAGTTAAGTAACTTTGCACATGGGTAACTTCTTCTGGGAGGAGTCCCAGTATGTCTAGCATACATAAAGATGACCTGATCAAGACCTGATCCCCATAGCTGCTGTAAGAACCATAGAATCAACTAGGTTGGAAAAGACTTCCATGATCATCAAGTCCAGCCATTACCCCAGGACTGCTATTCTTGCACTGTATCCTCACCAGATCCCTTGACAGCATGATAGTTCAAGAGGGTTTCTTCAACTTTGTGTTACAATGGAGTAAGAAAGCATAAACTACTGGTTATCACCTCAACTCTGTAACTTCTTAAACAATCATCTGATCATGTGACAACCATACAACTGACCATCAAGACTTTCTTGGACCTGAATTTTAGAATCTCTTTTCTCTTTTGTTTTCTCCCCTGTTCACAGCTCTGCCACTTTCTGCTTTGCTTCTCCTTTTCACCTAATGCTAAGATCTTTGCAGATGTTTATACTGTAATGAAACACTTTGTGTTCAGCAGCATGTCCTTTCCCAGCTGCAGGAACATCTCTGGGGCTCAACCAGTTCCCAGGCAGGGAGTAAATCCAAAGCTGCTCACAGTCCTTTTCCAATGAGTACAATATGCAATTCTGCTATCTAACCCATCCTGCACAGCAAAATTGATCTGTCAATGTGTGGTTAATCTTTAGGTCATTCACAGTGTGTTTTGGCATGATATAAACCACAATGTTTCTGTAGAGTGTACTTTATCTTGTACATGCTCACTCAAACCAAAGACTTGACTAAGGGTCTGTTTTAAAGCCGTGAGCTAGCTAATCTAATCTGAAACATTAAATGTCCTTTTTGTGGGGCCAAATACCTACATCAGCTGTTCTATGACAGACAAATGGGTAAAACCAGGTATCACCTTTTCCCTACAATGTGCACTGCTGGACAGACATATGTACTTGATGATTTGTTGCTGACATAAATATCTACTACACCCAGAACAGGATAGAAGTTGAGAAGTGTATGTCAGAGCAGTGTATGTGTGACACAGCACCTCCTGGAGGTACAGCTGATGTGGTACAGTATATTTAGTGCTTTGCTAGGTGGAAACTGAAGCTCAGCATAGCCCTTTCCTAAGGATTTGTTGTCTTTTTTTTCTTTTTCTCATAAGAGTCAAAGTAGTTCTACTTAAAATAAACAGAGGACTTGCCAGCTTCTATTTTTTTTAAATGCTATTTTTGCCAAATTACCTGAGTATTTGCATTGAACAAAATAATTGAAAGGATGCAGCATTTTTTTATATGAAATAATTCTAGCAATAGTGGAACTAGCTACAAGAGAAAAACTTGTCCAATTAAACTTTTACTTTGTGTCATAGGAGATATGAGTAAACAAATCAAGCATCCTGAAGTGTTGATCAAGATGATTGCTTCAGAAGAGAAGCTGTAGTTACATAAAGTTACGTAAAGCCAAAACAAAACACTGTTGTGTGTGCCTGGTCCTCAGATGGTGCAACCTGTCGTGTCTTCACTGCCATCAATAAAACTGCTCCTCTTGCCCATAGAGCCACCCTGGCTTTGCAGCAGGTGACCCGGCTATCACACCATGGGCATAGCTATAACATCAAAGTGAGACAACAGGCTGAATGATATTTACATATGATGAGGAGACCTTCTGAAAACCAGGCTGTTAAGCAGAAAGAGGAGGACACACCTGCTATCTGTGTTTTACAAGGTGAGGCAGATAAAGAAAAAAGTGAAAGTTTCTAAGAAGGGGAAAAGGAGGGGTTGGGGGACTCTCCCTTTAAAAGAGCCAAAGTCCAAAGCCTAGTTTCCTGTAAAGTCTCTTGTGATCACATCAACTTGTGGTTAGAGAATTATTCCACAAGTCCAACTATGCACTCATTTGTTCGTACTTTCTGTTCACACTGGTCCTTTAACATCTGTGTGTAATAAAGAACACAGGGTTAACCACTACAGCCTATTTCATCTGCACTTCGTCAGATTAGCATTAGGCTTATATCTCCAAGACAATATAAATGAGATCAATAAATAGTGCAATCAATCTCAGCTAGTTTTAGGTGTCCAGAGAGAGATTTAAACAGAACTCCCATTGGCTGACATTGCTTTACCAGCACAGAGAACACCAAACAAATTGTATTAATGCTAACACATGTGTTGCCCCTTACAATGATTCTTTCACTTAAACAGCAAAGCCAACAGGACACTTTCTGTTGATTTGCAGATGCTTTGGAAGAAGTGTTTAAAACATTGCTTGAATTTGCAGTGATAGCAAAAATATATATTTACAGTTCTTCCTTTTCTTTGGTTTTCCAAATGAGCCAAGGTTTATCTTGTTTTGCGTCTCTTTTTACATTTCCCAGGTATTCAAGCAGGGACTGAATAATGTCTGTCCAGATCTGAGTGCACTGTCAGTGACTAAGGTATAATGAAAAATTTCCAGGATTTGCAAAGGAAAAAGAAGAATAACCCAAAATGCTTCAAATGAAGAAAACAAACACATTATCCTGATTCCAGATGTTTAAAAGCACCATGATAACAAAACACCAAAGCAACATAACACACTAACAAGTTATGCACATATAAAGCATGGAATTACTTGAAATGCATGTGCTGAAAAAATCTTTTGCGTAGTACAGGTTAGGAAGTATTCTTCTTCACTTAATGTTCACACTGAAATCAAAGCAGTTGCAGTAGCCTCAGTCTGGAGCGATGACTGAAGCCCTGACATATGTTTCAGCAGGGAACAAGGAAAGACAGTTCAGAACATTCCAGGATTTGTTATTGCAGTTTCCCCAAAATGGTAACAACAGTTTCACTGGGCTATGAGGATCTTCCCTTGCCTGACAAAATTCATAAGATTTTTTTTTTTTAAAGTGGCAAAGCAGGACATTGCTTGTAGCCTTCCTTTCTTTTTGCCCCCCTGTGACCCCTAAGAAGTCACAATCCTCTCACAGACTAATCAGCATGGGGAACTGCAGAATGAATGGGCTGGAAAATTCCTTTGAAAAGCAATAACAATTTCTTTTCATATATGAATTCCTGCTTGGTTCTTAGGAGCTCAACAACGTGAGCTAAACAGTTATGGGGTTATTTTTATTTTTTTGCTCCTTCATAGAGCTTTTCAAAGGCACTTGCTTTTGTAGAAGTTGTAAGTTTATATTAAAGTTCTGTGCTAGTCTGTGTTACACATTTAGTGCATTCTGTACTGCCCTGGGAGCTAACCCCCCTCCCCCAAAGAACTCTTTCTCAGCCCCTTCATCTGTAACCTTTCTGCAAGTAAATGCTAATTGAAAAAGAAAGAACACCACTAATCTTGGAATTTAAATGCATTTAACAAAACCAATCTCAATCTAAATTGTTGTTTCACCATTCCCTTTTCCCCAACAGATGTCGAGAAACTGCAATTCCTATTAAGAACACTTGACTGTTTACTCAGCAAGAGAACTTCAGGCTCAGGCTGCATCAATCTAAATGCGTTTCAGGACGTCAGTCTTTTGAAAAGTGCAGACTGTTTGTTGGTTATTTTTAAATGTAATCTTCACATAAAAGAGTTGCTGCATTTTTTCTTTTCACTTTGTCATCTCTCTGTCTCTCTCCCTCTTTTTATTTTTTTTTAATGATGGCATCAAACATAGATGTCCTGAATTTTTATGTCCCGAATTTTTATGTCCCATTCCATTTAAGTTTCTCTTCATGGTGCTTTATTTCATTTTTTTCTCCCTTCTTTTCAGCTTTGCAAGAAACAAATATTACTGAAGATTGTGAACATTACTGCAAGGAAAAAAAAAAAAAAAGATTCCAGAAATGTTATGTAGTAAGAATGTTAGACGTCAAAAGCATATATGTTTTCTTACAGAGGTATAAAGTAAAGCCCCTGTGAGTTTTGACCACAGACCTATGTAAAGTTCTCTGTGCATATTAAGGAGACTCTGTGTGGTTTTGGTTTTTTTGTAGCCTGGATGTCACTAGTTAACCATGATCAGGAAAGTAGACGCGTTTTTCCCCATTTTTCTGTTATCAGTTAACGTGATCCTTCAGTTAATAAATGCAATATAAGTATTTGCAAATATATCCTTGAGTGATAATCACTGGAATGTAGCTTAGGCCTCAATTCTGCAGTTACATCTGGCTGTCACTTTATACAGTTACATTGGTATAAGCCCCCCTTTAGCACGAGTCCTTGAAGCATGTTTTAATATAGAATAAATTTCAATTGCTTTATTCATCAGGTTTTGTGTTATGGTGCGTCAAGTCCTTCAATTCTTATAGGGGAGCTGGCAAGGCTGAGGACTGTAGGCTGTGTTTGCACCTGCATTGCCATAGGCAGGTCTGTGGTGACCGGGGCAGCTCCATCTCAAGCTGTGTGTTGCCTCAATGAGGGATGGTGCTTTTCTAAGGTCTTTTGAATATCTCCATTTCCTCTGACAAAGGCAGGTGGGCAGAATGCTGTGGACCTCACAAGGTCAGGCTTAGTCACATGGCTCTAAACCCCACCACTCTTACTTATTGCAATGCAGAGAAAGTCATCAAAAACATAGAAAAATGGCATGAAGGTGAAAAAAAAATAGCTTACATTATGAATGCTAACAGGTAACAGGTAACTGGGTGCATGGGGGTGTGTGTGGCTAAATGTCTGAAACTGAACTTTTGAATTCTCAAGCAGAAACCTGCTACTTGTTGGCTGCAATCTGTACAGGCTGGCTGTTAATTTTGATAATACTTGGACTAAATAAAAGTGGTGTGTATTGCATGCGCCTGTTAATAAAGAGAAATTAAACACAGCTAGCAAGTAGTTAACTGGCTTCTGTGTATTGACTATCTGGATAGTGAAAATGGGGGACTTGGTTCCATAATGAAGACCTGGTACTAAACCAAAGGATTCCTGAAAAGAAGTGGTCTCAGAAAGAAGAAGGTGGCCCAGGAAGAAGGCAGCTGGAGAAAAAATCCTGGAAGTGTGGAAGATCTGAGGGATCAAGAATATTAAACCAGATGCTAAGGGATGCCGAGGGGCAAGCAATAACATCATGATCCAACCTTCTCAGACCAGCTGGAAGTCAAAATTTAGCAAACAGTGCTGTGGAGGTTAGTGTATAAGTGAATGTGTAAGATAATCATGTTGGATAAAAGCTCTGGTCTTCTTGGTTCTTAAATAAACCTAGTGCCCAGATCCACCATGGGCTGTTGTTTGCTCTGTCACACTTGTGACAAAAGGGTGAAGAATGCTGAGCCAGGTCTTAAAGGGTGGTACTCAGGTATCATGAGCATTGAATATTGTTTTAAATGACAAAATAAATGGGATTGAGATAAATAAATACTTATCTAAATCTAGTTTAACAATGAAGAGCAACATGTTATACAATATGAATAAAGAAATGCAGCTTCAGTATCAAGTGCCTACAGAAACCTGCATTTTAGGGAGTCAAACAATTTGGCAGGTATGCATTAAGAGTTTGTGGTCCAAAATATCATGAAGTTTTTACAACAAAGTATTTGCAGGGGTGCAAATGGACTATTCATCAGGGACTGTAGTGACAGGACAAGGGGTAACGGGTTCAATCTTCAACAGGGGAAGTTTAGATTGGATATAAGGAAGAAATTCTTTACTGTGAGGGTGGTGAGGCACTGGAATGGGTTGCCCAGGGAGGTTGTGAATGCTCCATCCTTGGCGGAGTTCAAGGCCAGGTTGGACAGAGCCTTGGGTGGCATGGTTTAGTGTGAGGTGTCCCTGCCCATGGCAGGGGGGATGGAACTTGATGATCTTAAGGTCCTTTCCAACCCTAACTATTCTATGATTCTATGAATTATATGTACAGTTTCTCAGAACAGCCTACACCATACAATAAGTTTGTTAAAGTAAAAGTAGAGGATTGTCCAGTTTCTTTGGGCAACTTTCTAAATTACAGTACCACAATTTATGATCCTAGAAGTTGTGGCAAACACAAATGACTGCACAATCTATTTTTGAGACACTACTGTTTAGATTACAGTTTAAAATTCAAAACCAATATATAAAATAACCAGTATTTTCAGTAGAGTTAAAATGTTTCTGTAAATCAGATTTCTATTTTTGGTCCAAAAATGTAACCTTAGAAACAAAAGTTATTTTTCTGAAGAGACTGAATTTATTCATTTATTGCTTCCAAAAAGTTTGAACCAAAGAAGCTCAGGTTTGTGGTTGTTTTGCTTTTCCTTCACCACCAGAAAAGCATGCTCTCTGCTTATATTTGGTTCAGCAAACACATCGACTGTGGTCACTGCAAGGCAAATTCCCCTCTCTGTGAGTGTTTGGCTCACCTGGGTTCCCCTCTGACCCTCTTTCACAGGACCGTGAAAGTCTGATGAGAGAATAGAAAATCTTGTACATTTTTGTTTTGCGTGAAGGATCATCATCCTCTTTCAAGATCCTGATATTTAAGGTCAACTTGTAGTGCTTAGTTTTCGTCTCCAGTATAATTTCATTTGAGGTTTGTGCTTTTTCATGGGGTCTGTGGTTGATTTGTTTCTTCATTCTGAAGTGAGAAGACCCTCAAATTCCTGCTCTCCACTCCAGTAGTGGGCTGCAGGAGAGAACCAGCACCTGTGCAGAGCCAGTAACAGAAGCAGAGAATGGCTTGGTCCCTATTCAAATAAACACCTGACTCTGGCATGCCAGGGTGCACTCACTGTAAGAAAACAAGAAAGCCTCTCTGACCTGTATGGCAGCACATCAAAACCTGTAGCCTGCTTCAGTGTATTACTGCTATTCTTTTCACTGCATGGTGCAGAGGATAAACAACCTGGCCTTCCAGCTCTAGAGATGGAGCATCTAGCCCAAGATTCAGGCACAGATGTATCATCCTCCAGAAGTGTGATCTCTGAATAATATTGAAAAAAACCCATTTATACTGAAACAAAAATGTTGCACATTGAGCCTGGAGCTCATTTAGAGCTGTGTGCTCCCTCCTGCTGTCACAATGCACTCTCTTAGCACCCAACTCAGCCACATTCTAAAGGCAATTCAGATGGGAAATTTGTCCCAACCCACAGTGAAATATATCTCTTTTCATATAAAAGTACTAATTTCTTTCACTATCAAGGGCCAAACCTGAACTTTTTGTTGTCACCTACTAATTCCCACATCAATTACATAGTTATTTATCTTTTTAGTCCCAAGATTCTTACCAAACTTCTGAAGAAAATTGTTACAGCTGTGTGTAAACCGAATCATCTCCCACTGATAGAATACAAATAAGGTGCTACTTGGACTTTGTCTCTATTGAGGTTTTCTATCCAGAGAGAACTGGTGCTTTTTTTCAAGATTAGTTTGCTATATGTTGGCAAACTGCAATTAGATAGAAGAAAATTTTCACTTCAGCAATTAAATTTATGCTCAGAAACAGCAGAAGAGGGCTAATGGGTAAGGAAATAATGCTGAAATCTCTAGGAACTTCACTTTAAAAGATTTGTTTGTTCAGTTAGAAGTAAATACCTGTAGCCTTGCTAGGTATTCCAACTACCCCAGATTCATCATGCTGCAAACTGTACCCTGTGTCATGAAAAGGTCAGAAAAATTAAAAATTACTTTACTTTTCATAGACAATAAGGTCTTTTAGTTCTTGGCTTTGGTTCAACAATTATGTATGTTTGTGTTTAACTTTTATTCTGCTTGGTTTTGAATACGTGCTTATATATTTGAATGAAGACTTTGATAAGCAAAACAGCAAAAAGAAAAACAAACATTGGGTTTTAGCTGCTTAATTCTCCTTTGCAAATGAAGAGTCAGACCAGTTTGTTCCCTGGCTGATAATTTTCTATCAGTGATGGTACTCACATGATACAATACAATACAATACAATGCAATGCAATCCTTCTAACTAATTAATTAATTCAAATTGTAGTTAATAATTTAAAATAAATACTTCATAACAAAGTTTTAAAACCAAACTGTAAAGTAATTTACAGATTATTTTTGCAATTCATATTTTTATTACTGTTCTCATTTAAGGTGACAGTGAGAAAGGCAAAAGTTTGGCTGGTGTTACAGGATGAACTACTCTGTCTGGGACTAGAAATTGTGACTCTTGTGTCATGATTAAAATCCACAAGAGACTCTTAAAGACAATGACCAGTTTATTGGTCAATGTTGTTCAGTAGGTAAATCATATTATTTTTGCCATGGTCACTGATTAGCTGAGAACTTTCAGGAAAGACATTTTAGATTTTTAAATTAAAAGTTTACCTGTTCGATGAATCAAAATAGAGTAAAAAAAAAAAAAAAAAAAAAAAAATATGATGAACTTTCACAAAAGATGTAACATTGGTAAAAATTAACATGCTTTTTTTTTTTTTTTTCGAGAAGCATTTGATTTCATTTAAACAACAGTTCAAATTAATACTTTTCTAAATTTTTAAAAATGCACCCAAATCTACAAGGTGTTCCTTTTAATTTTCTCTTCCCCTGCAAGGATTAGTAACATGTACCCTCACAGAAATACTGTAGGGCTCATCTTTTATGCCAAATGAGGACCTTATATTTCACCTTATGGAGCATTTACTCAAAGGAATGCCTATATTACACTTGTGTGAATAAAACGTTCAGGAGCTCAGAATTCATAACCTGTTTCTTTAAGGTACTGTGCAATTGTGGATGAAAGATGAAATTACATGAAAAACATGGCTAATTATGATTTATTGTTACCCATTATTATTTCCATTTATATCTCACTATTTTTAACTTGCTCATAAAAATTTCTGTTCCTACAACTTAGTCCAGATTGTACGATAATAAGTGAATAAATAATGCTAGCGGTTCCCTATCCTGTTTTCTTTCTTTTTTTTTTTTTTTATTTATTTTTATGAAACCAGATTTCTAGATGTGAATCGTCACTTTGTATTCCCCATCCCCCCTAAAAAAACAGCTAGAATTTTGTAGACATTGCTATGTATCTGAGGTGAATGTTTGGTGAAATTCTGTCGGCATGTGACAAACAAATACGTAAACAGAGTAAATAGACAAATACAATACATTCTGCAAATTTTGCCAGGATTCTGGGAACATTTATTACTGACCTGAAAAATGATTTTATTTTTTGTTCCTCATGTGCTGTTTTCTGTATGTTGTGTCACACAAAGCATATTCTGCACAATCTGTGAAGCCTCACATTAGACGGAGTGAAAGTTAAGTGAATTTTATAAGGATTATTTATTATATTGCAAATCACAGCCTGGCATAGTGCATTTCTTCATTGAAATATGTTTTTAGCACTTTGGAAACCCCTTTGTATGCATGTGAGTCGATTAATTTCTTTGCAAGCATACGTGCTACTCAATACACTTGTTATGTGTTTGTAGCTCTCGGTGTGTAATGAGACATTTTTGCTGTTGCTGATAATTCTGTAGATTTCATTGTACTCAGACATATGGTGTCAGTTGTTTGGAGGCTTTAGAAACCTTTGGATTGGCTGTGATGTATAAATGCAATAATCCCCATGGAAAACTTCGGACTTCTCAAACCAGAGTTTAAAATCTGCATGCTCACATGCAGACCGGGGAGTTTTAAAAATAAACGGGCCCTTGTAGATAATTTAACATTAATGGCCCGAGCCAACAAGTGCAAAATATTCAGCCCCCAGGAAGAGAGTGATACAAAGTCTGAGATGTGCTTCCACAGGGTATGAGCCAGATGGAAATATGTATAACCAGCATTTTATCAGTATTCAGTATGTATTAAATTAGAGTTATTAAAGGACAAATTTTAAATATTTTATTAAGGAAGAATGATGATCTGCATTCTCTCTGTAGTCCTAATCCAAAGAAAGCAGCAGCCAATCGAAAGACCCCATTGATTTTGATGGGTTTTCTATTCAGCCTTATGTCTGCAAGCTGGATGAAAGGCAGCTGCAGCGAATTGGAGGGCCTTGGTTTAGCAGATGCTTCTGGCTTCCCCTAAACCCATGCAAGTCACCAGAGGTCCTTCACAACATGTGCATCTGGGGTGAAATCATGACACCATCTCAGTTAGTCTGTAGTTTTATCACAGACTAGGTGGAATCCAAATTTTACCCCTGGTGTGGGTAGACCAGTTGGTTTTGTTTGCTCTGGATACTAAATATCCCTGATGGGGGTGTTCTATTTGGATTGTCCCAGTGGACCTCTAAAGAGAAGGGTTTGACTATTACGTTTCTATAGCAATACCTGATTTAGGCCATAAATACATACTTTTTATGATCTGAACCTTGGTGCAAAACATTTGTTATTGTAGCTGCCTCATAAAACAAATATTTGTCAAAGGCCAACACTGAAGTGAATAAGGAGCATTTTCCCTTGCAATATGCCCTTAAACTGTATTTCACCAAGACTGTGTTGAGCTGCAATAGGACTGACTACAGGTAGTGTTTTAATAGAGTAGGAATAGCATTATCTCCATCCTTCTAATATATTTACTTTCATGTACTGTGGTAAAGATTTCTTTTTTAGGGAAAACAAGTACATAAGTGGGGTCTTCCATACATTATAATGAACTACCTGGCTTCAACTTATTTGTGTTCATTACTTATATAGCTCTTCTTTTTAGAGTAGCAGCGCTGTGAAGTCCAGGTTGCAACTAGGTCTGATTGTTCTGGGTACAATACAACCACAGAGTTAACCAACTGAACAATGTGTAATGATTTGTAACTTCATTGCTATTCTATATTGCAGGAATACCAGAATGGGTGCAGTCCAGCATTGTGTGACCAGCTAGAAATTATTCACATCTTTTTCTCTCTCTGAGATGGCAACTTAAAACTCTTGGATGAGCATTGGCCAGCTGCTGTCCAACAAACAGAAGTCAAATATGTAAAACCAGAAGAAAAATTAGTTCTACAGCCTATGTGTAGGTACACAGAGAGGGATGAGTAGAACGGGAAAGCAAAAAAGATCTTAGTCCTTAGCTTCCCTTGAATTTCTTAAGGCTATATGGATATTTTAGGTTATGCTAGGAATAATATACCTTTGCTGATGAAAAGACACTTTTTCCTTGTAACATCTTTCCATTTGCAGGCTCTTCTAACATTGATGCCAGGGGAATTTCCAGATAATATGTTTGCAAGCTTTTGGTTTTCTGTGGGCTGCTGGATCAGCACTAAAGGGAGTTACTTGTGCTGGAGGATTAGCCTCCATTCATGTCTATATATTTTCTTCCTTCTTGACTTTGTGGAAGATGTCCAAATGAGCAAACTGCAGCCAGTGTTTCCCAAAACAAAAATGAGAATGCTCTTTATTTTGAAGCTGTGGTAGAGGAAGCAGAATTGAGCTTTTTGGGATCTTTTCTGAAGACATCTTGTCTATCTCTCAGCTAAAGTTCAAAAGATTGTTAGGAGTATTCAGGTTAAGCACTCAGATAACCAAAAGTAGTTTATTCAATGGATTGAATTTAATTTTACTCCCAAATGATTGTTTTTAGATGACCAAACCCCAAAATGCTCATTCCATTGGAATTATTTAGGTGAGACAAATACAATTCCATGATCCATTCAGACAGAGAGGTCAAAGATTTCTTTAAAGGTGCAATTCTCCTTTGGATTTTCGGAAGAACTGGTTGTACACTTACTACTGCAGTCATAGAATCACAGAATAGTTAGGGTTGGAAAGGACCTTAAGATCATCTAGTTCCAACCACCCTGCCATGGGCAGGGACACCTCACACTAAACCATGTCACCCAAGGCTCTGTCCTTTGTATTCTTGTCAATATTGCTGCTGTCAGGAAGGGAAGAGAATGGCATGTTTAACAACAGGGAGCTGTCTCTCTAGAACACAAAACCACCTTGTTTGGGTATATACTCTATCGTTTTCCTCACATATGCATGCAAGAGATTGTAGCTGATATCAAAGGAGTTGCACATGATGGGGTTTATTCTGTGAATAGGAAATATTTGTATTCAAAGTGCTAGTTACTTTTTGCATGCAAATGCCCTGTTTCTCTAACATAAAGGGCTCTATAAGTTGCAGATAAGTGTTTCGTGAATCAAGCCCTAAATCCTCTCTTTATTTTAACTGGAGACTTTAGCCAGTGGATAAGCACCATCAGATATTATTCAAACATTTTACGGCTTGCAAAGGAAATATTCTTTTGTAAAAAAATAACACTTTAAATAAGAGAAAACAAACAGTTTCACTGGAAGTGTTCTGGTTATGGATATCTTCTTTACACCCCAGTGGCTTGATGCGACTGTTAACTGGCATTGGGCTGTTTTATAACTGGTGCAATTATTTTGTCAAAGGTTGTAGGGTTTTTTCCTCCTTAAAAAAAAAAGTTAGTTTACAGTTTATTAACTTAGATTACTGCTAATAGCTCCCATGGGTCTTTCTACTGAAACAAGGACCAGGATAACTGATTTCTTAAGACCAATCTGGAAGACTTTAAAACGCATTAATAGCTATCACTGAAACAGCAGGAGGAAGAATAGTCTGTCAATTGGGGTTTTTTCTTCCTTTTTTCTTCCTGTTCTCTGCATAAACTTTTTCCTGAACTTTATCTATTTATCTGTTATCCAGTCTCTCTATTTCTCTTTGTTTTTTTCTTTTTCTTGCTTTTTTACAGCTATTAACAGGCTAAGTTTTCAGTGAGTGCAAATAATCAGCAATGACTCTTTTTGACTGTTCAGGGAGCACATTAGCACATAAATAGGAAACAAAGACTGGTGTTAAGATTGTTCTGGGAAAAAGTAAAATGATAGTTTAAAGTGTAGAAGCCTGAAGTCAAAACACCCGACTCTCAACAAAATCTTAAACCAGTGCAGAATGTCATTCATGCTTAACATTTAATCTTTTTTATGCATTTTGTTTTTTCTGTGCACAAATGCTATCAAAATCAACACACACAGGTTAAACATTTACACATGCAAGTGTGTGGTTTGCATGTCTTTGAAGAAGGCAATCATTAATTACATGGGTCTATCAGCAAGAAAAGTATTTTCCTCCTTCCACTGTTTTGGCATGGCTCCTCCCGCCATATGTTTTTGGCCTATTCCTCACCTTCCTGGCCAAAATACGAATGTGTGAATTAAGGCTGAGCAGAAGTGCCTACTCAGTGTGTCTGAACTAGTGTCTGAGAAATCTGCTGAAGAGCATGACAGAAATTTTTTTCTTACCTTTAGTCCTGTTCCTGTTGCTATAGTGAATAATGAAGGAAATTTGGTTTGTTGTGGAAGGATTGTAAGCAGTTAAAACAGCTGGGCTGCTTGTTTTCCAGGTCCTAACACTGGAGTACTCAGTGCCAAACATCATGAGAAAGTGATAATATGAGTCCATATTTGCAGGAATAAAAAGGTAGATATAAACTGAGAAATTGTAATACTCCGAGTGTTCTCATCTTTTCTATGACTTGAAGTTGTGGTGCTAGGCAGTTTGGAACATTAGCCATCCAGCTGAGATGCTGGAGGAAATATCATTTCTTCCTTAGTTTCTTTCCTGAGTAGTGGGAATCGTGTGCTAGTTACATGTGTTAATTTTCATGGGTTTGGTGCACTGCCTGAACTGAAAAGCAACCTGTACAAATCTAAGTAATTAATAATTATCCTTTCCTTAAAGACCTTATAATTAAAACACCCTTATTTCTATTATCTGGAATAAAGAGGAAATGAAGTGGGGATGTGCAGAAGGGGTGCTCGTCTGATGCCATGTCTAATGGGAAGATGCAGATAACTCAGAAATAGAGGCTTTGAGATCTGAAAAGATCAGATAAGTCCAGTTTAGATGTATCTTGATCAGATACAGCACTGCCCACATGTATGAAATAAACTGAGGCAAAGTTACTAAACACCTTTGCCAGAACCTGGTGTTTGTCATAGCAACATACTCTGAATTGTCCATAATATTATTAACCAGAATGCAGCACATGAAGAAAAAATCTAACCTAAAACAAGAAATAAAGTAAGAGCATGGAGCTACATCTTAAAAACCATTTCTGAAAATGTTGCTTAGGAAATAGATTAAATTATGTAGAGCTCAGTTATCGGCATCAACAGGTGTTATAAATCAGCATAACTCCTTAAAAGCTGGTTTTACCATATTTACATAATGGTGCTGTGGTCTGCATTTTGCTTAACTGAAAAGGTTTGCAGACATATATTTTCATTAAAAGTTGCTCCCAGGAGTTTATTTCCAACCTATTCATTGTTTCAGCAGAAAATGCTTCATTTTCAGTCCTGAATGGGGGTCATACCATAATCCTCTCTCTTCAGTATTTTACAGTTTTATTCATCATTGATTCTCAAATGTATATTGAAAGAACCAATGTTATCAGATAGGCAAGTTACAGCATAATCTTATTTTCCTGGAAAGAGTTTTGCATATAGATCTGTAGTGTGCTAAAAATGGGTCCACTTTGATATGAAAATCAAAAGTTAAAAAAAAAATGACCAGTGAATTTATTGGGAAAATACATATGTCATTTTTCTACTACCAGCTCTTTTTGACACTCAGCTGTTGATGTTCAAGCAGTCCTGTAGTAAAAGTGCCTACAGTGTATGACAGATACTATGGTAATGAAATGGCATGCTTTTCTGTTACACTGAAATTTCAATAAGGGTGGAATTTTGCCTCAAAAAGAGGGCAGTGATCTTCTCACAAACACTGTCCTTTGTCCTGAGGCACACAAAATCCCCAAATCCCTAAAATATTTGATCTAAAGATAAGATAATTTTGCACCAGCCCAGGCATGAAAAAGAAAAGTATATCAGATGCAGATGGAAAAGTCCTGTTGCTTAGGGAGAAGGTAAATTAAAGGTTTCTATCTTATCTGTATTTCAATTATGATTTTATTTTGGTCCCTGGCAGTGAAGACAGTTGAAGTCTTGGGAAGTCACAGGTGTATGAAAAAAGAATCTTTAATGGTGGAGATGTATATGTTTGAACTATTTTGCTTTTCATGTGGGGTATGCATGACATTTAAATAAAAATGTGGACTCTTATGGAGGGGCCTATCTGTCTGAGTTCTCTTGAAGATTGCCTTTTTTTTCCCTTTTTTTTCTTATCAATAATGACCTAGTTTAAAAGTGCTGCTCTGCCTGGATCATTCTAGATGTCAGTCCTATTGAAATCAGTTGCACAAGGACCAGAACCAGTTAATCAGAAAAGAGATGATCTGATTTCCACTGGTGTTCATGATGCATATTTGTATCCAGTTTTCTAGGGATCAGATGACAAAGTCTTGAGATAAATGCATCTTAGCTCTCTGGCACCTGGGTCTGCGAGTAAAGACCAGAGAAGACTTCCACCTTCTCTGTTGGGCTGTTCAATTATGATGTAAGTCTAGTTCTTGCTGAAGGTGTTGCCATTTCATCAAGTGCCTTTGCAGTTGTCACCGTGTTTTTGCTAACTGCTTTACCAAAGACATCCAAGACTAAGTTCCCCTCTCCATTGGTATCAACAGTGCAAAAATGCTGGTGCTGGGTATGCAAATAGCTAAAGTTTGTCTTCAGTGACAAAAGATTTATTTATGTAAACAAAAACCTCACAGGGGTAATGGGTTCAAACTTAAACAGACGAAGTTTAGGTTGGATATAAGGAAGAAATTCTTTACTGAGAGGGTGGTGAGGCACTGGAATGGGTTGCCCAGGGAGGTTGTGAATGCTCCATCCTTGGCGGTGTTCAAGGCCAGGTTGGAGGAGGCCTTGGGTGGCATGGTTTAGTGTGGGGTGTCCCTGTCCATGGCAGGGGGGTTGGAACTAGATGATCTCAAGGTCCTTTCCAACCCTAACTATTCTATGATTCTATATGTATGAAGCTGATTTATCAATATATTCTGGTGGCTTAGTAGGTAACAACCATAAACCTGGTTTCACGAGCCCTGGTATGCAAGTTAATCTTCTTCAAAATGATCCTAGCCTAATGGGAGGATGACAAAACATTCTTCCTTTGCCTATATTTGTACCATGAACACCACAGATGGGTAACTTTTGGTGGCTTTATTATTATCAGGAGACTCTGGAAGTGGTAGTGGAATTCACTGGAATTTACTTCTCTCAGCTGACGAAGAGTTCAAAAGCCTCAAATGCCACTGTCTTGGAAAAGTGATGAAGTCCTTCATATCAGTACAGACAAAAGAGAGGTGAAAGAGATGGAGCTCACAATATGGATCCAGAAAGGCTAAGAAAGACTGTTAAAATCCCTTAGTAGATTTGAGGTAAATAATAGGAATCTGAACTGGGCTGTGATAGCTAAAACTCATATCCATTTGGAGTTTTACTGGAGAAAATTCTGGTCTTTTCTGTTTTCTTCCAGATAAGAAATGCTCTGAAAATGATCCTGCTGACTGATATTTCAGTACCTTCTGATTTTAGCTGCACCAATGCTATTTTAAAGTAGAGGGTTAACATCACTGTAAAACTAGTGAGAAAAAGAGGCTAGAGAAGGTGAGAGAAGGTAAGAGAAAAATGCTACAAATGCAGAAAATTATAATAGTGTGTCGTGGTTTAAGCCAGTCGGCAAGTCAGCCACGCAGTTTCTACTCCCCTCCCCCACCAGAGGGATGGGGAGGAGAATCGAAAGAAAGTAACTCCCACCGGTTGAGAAACAGTCCAGTAACTAAGGTATAACACAAATCACTACTGCTGCCACCAATAATAATAATGATAAGAGAAATAACAAGGGAAGAGAATACGATACCACCCGTCGGAAATGAGCCCAACCGAGAAGAGGACGTGCCCTTCCGGATAACTCCAGTTACATCCCCGGGCATGACGTGCTGTGGTATGGAATACCTTTTTGACTAGTTTGGGTCAGGTGTCCTGTCCCTGCTTCCTCCCGGCTTCTCCTCCTCCCTGGCAGAGCATGAGACTCACAAAGTCCTTGCTCAGGGTAAACATTCTGACCAGCAACTGAAAACATCGGCTTTATCAGTATTATTCCCAGGCCGAAAGTCAAAACCACAGTGCTGCACCAGCTACTAAGGAGAAAAAGTGACTGCTGCTGCTGAACCCAGGACAGTATCCACCCCTTATTCCATACCATTCACGTCATGCTCAGATCCCACATTTTCCATATACCCTCACTCTCATCTCAGTGCACTGTTATCTTAGTGCATGGACCAATTCCTATAAAGCTGCTGAGTCCATTCGGTTCATGATGTTGGGCTCCATCTCTTGTAACAGTCTTTCAGGGCAGGAGAGGCAGTGTGCAGTATTGGATCGTTTCCTGCTGATGCTGGTCGTTCCTTTACTGTAGAACTCGTCCGGTTCTATCAAAGTTCATTCTCTGCTGGGATGATGGTCAGAGGGAAGTCAGGGCCAGTCGCTGGTGCCCTGCAGACTTCTAGTTGATGGGCTATAAAAGTATTACATAGCAGGCAACAGCATACAATTGAGTTCATTGGCTGTTTTCCCCTAAAATAAAATCCCCTTGAGGTATACATCGGATTTCCCTATCTTCCCGCATTACCCACCAAGTAGCTGGACAGCGCTGCACCAGCTACTAAGAAGGAGAAAAACTGACTGCTGCTGCTGAACCCAGGACATAGTGAAAGAAATATCAAGCTCCAAAATCTTTTCAGTCTCATAATTATTCATTTGCATTAAAAAGTTAGGCATGAACAGACCCAAAACTTAGAAAATGGGATGATTCAGTGTGTAAATTTGTTAATGTCTGGTTACACACACACATATTTATACTTTCTACTTATAAAAATGCAGAATATTCATATATTTGTGCCTGTGTGTATTGAGTCTGCACATATACAAGGTTTATTTGCTATCTCCTTGTTAGGGAAAGGAAGGCAGAGGAGAATTCTCTGTTTTCTACTGTTCCTCTTGGCAATATTTTCTTCTGTCTGTCTCAGATTCACACACAATATTTGCTAAAGTGTTTTCCGATCAACACAAGATTTGAACAATTCCATGACTTGTTGCATCCTATATTTTGTTATATTCAGCAAAATATGTATTTCCTCATTGACATCATGGAAACACATCAGGGTTTTCATGTGACACAGTTAAAATTCACAGTGCATTCTCAAAAAAGTGTGCCAGGCAAATATTTTAGGGTCTGGTGGTGCCCTATGGAGAAAGACCTGCAAAAATCACCAGAATAGAATGATGAATGGATTCTGGATTATATTGCAGTTGAAAAGTCTCAGAAAGCTATCTAATAGATCTTCTACTGCTTAGTGAACAGGACTCGCATTCAGTAATGGCAGCAGAAAACATTAAAGACAATTGTATATGATGTAGTATTCGGTCAGATTCATCTACAGTGTATAGTCATTTCCAAATGGCATTTTGCTGTTCTTTGTTCTGTAGCAGTGTCTAATATTTCTAAACATTTTTAGGCTCTGTGACACCTTAATGGTATACAATAACACTATGCTTCCCTCTTAGAAAAATGGATACTCTCATTTTTCTAAACATTGTGCCTTTACCTTTAACCATTTCCATTTAAATGCAAATTTCAATCATGTCCACCTCTATGTATTACAAGAGGAACCCAGGGAAAAGACTGTACCTTAAATCCTCATTTCTCCATAAAGGGAGCAGTTTTCTTCAGGTGTGTCACTCCATGTTATCTATTTTCCCTCTCATTTTATACGTCATCGCTGTGGCAAGTTTGCCTTGCAGAATTCACAAATAAATAAGAGTCTTCTATTTGGCTGGTAACTTTCCTCTTTTTATTTACTAAAAGAAAATGGGCATTCGTTGTTATCTTTATTTCTTGTTAAATTTGTCTGACATAACCTAATAACATGGAAATTTCCCATTCACAAGACTATGAATTATTACCAGCATTTACAGCTGTTTATACACTTGAAAGTTTATAATTCCCTAAACAACTGCAGACAAATTAAGTGAATTATATCATAGACATGGATCAATCTCATAATTATTGTTCCAGTTTAAAGGAAATAATTGAATTTCAGGGTTAAGGATATAACGTGATGCTATGAAACATATGTGATACTGGTGTCAGTTTTCTGATTGTCTGTTCTTCATATGCAGCTTAGCAACACATTTGAGCAATTCATTAAGGTGTCTGTGCTTAGAGTCTTTAGAGAGAAAGTTACATTTGAATCTGGTGTGTAAAAAACACTCAGAAAACAGCCAACCAAAACAAAACATCTCCCTCCCCCTTGCCCCTCACAAAAAAAAAAAAAAAAAAAAAAAAAAAAAGGAAGAAAATTCCATATACTTTATCTGTTGTTAGTCCCTTTTGATTTACTTTTGACAAGAGAGGGCACTGTGCTAACATTCTAAAGAGTGGACATATTTGTATACACTTGTACACTTGCCTCTGAGACAGAAAATAAGCCTGGGATTAACCCCTGAACCAATTACTTTACAATATAGCAACTACTTCAATAAAAAAAAAAAAAAGGGGGGGGGGGAAGAGAGAGAGAAACAATTTAACTAATTAGTGCAAGTCACAATGTTCTTTATGATAATTACTCAGTTGAAGGAAAAATTGTCGAGTGGGCTCATAGGCAAGAGGATGTCTGCCTTGGAGTGTATTTATTAATTCTCACTTTGAGTTAGCTTTTACTGGCTGAGAAATTTAGCTGAAGATACTGGCTGCAGTCCTTTAAGAGAATTATACATATTGGAAATGCTGCACAACTATATTGTTTCAGCAACAGTTTATTTTTAATTAAATTCAGCCATGTGCATTTCTAATTTTCCAGTGTATTTCTGGTACTGGAGAGGTTTAAGACCACTTTATGTAGGTCAGAGATATCTTGTGTCCGTCATTTTAAAATTAAAGGTTAAATGTAGCTCTGATATACAACTTGCCTTGCAAACAACTTACTTAACTGGGGTTATTTGCCTTGCAAATAACTTACTTATTAACTGGGGTGAAAGTGATTCTGAGCACAATTTTTAATGTAGATATTAAGTAGGGGCACTTCAGTTTTGAGGTGGCTGGAGCTGGAGGAAGGAGGCAATTTAAGACTTCAGGTACCTGCACTTTAAAAATAATATTCTTTTTTAGTGTCAGAAGTTGGGTACCTGGAGCTTCTTGTTATTTTCAGTAAATCTTGTCTATGAGTGTAAAGCTGTATTGTTGGTAGGAGCAGGAAATTTTTCTTCTGCCTTGCTGCCATATGTCTAGTGCATTCTTGGTGAGATGTTATTGTTGATAAGGATAAATGTCATCTGACAGAAAGCAGAAGTTAGAGGATGATATTTATATTTTAAGCTTTAATAAATGTCTTTTTTACTCTTAATTAATTTTTTTTTAATTGCAACAGCTACTGTGGGGGATTCATGGAATCCCCTATTGAAACACAAAGGGGGTTTCATAAACATTGACATTTTGGACTTTACATGAAATATGTGCATAATCCACAAAATATGTTAATGTTAACACTACTTTCAGATAGCAGAAGACAGACTTTTACCACTAGCTGAGGCAATAGATTTGGTATTAATTTGATTATGCAGGCTTTTGTGCCTTTGACTTTAACTGTTCTCTATTGACACCAGCGACTTGTAAGTGATATTTAAGAATGATTGTACTCTGTTAAAGAAATCTTACTTATGTTTGTTGCTTGTAATTGTGGCTTGGGAAAAATCCTTGTGGCAGGTTGGGGAGTTCTGTGAATACCTTGGTTTTCTTATTTGTTTGTGCAAACTATACCAGAAGTATGAAAGATAAGAGAAGAACTCCTTTCCTTTTAGTAACAAAAACTCTGTGGTTCTTTCCGTTAAATGTTTGTTCTTTCTCCAAACTGTAAATACTCCTATAGTAAAGTTGGGTGAAAAAGAAAAAGCAAGAAATGCTCTGAAAGCTTCAACTCTCTGACTTTTTATTGGAAAAAACAGGACTCAATTTTTTTCCTACTTTATAATAATGTTTGTTTCTTCCTAATTCATGCAAGCTGGAGCAAATGACTACATGGTAGTAATTGACTAGCAGAGACTACTATCTCCCACAAAAGTGAGAAAACCTCAGTTGAATCTATTTCTGCCATTTATTTTGTTCTTCAGTTTTTGAGCTTGAAGGATACATTAGCTAATGGGGAGTTCCCTGCTCTCTATCTTGATCCAGAAACAGATAGGTAAAATTAACAGGCATTGCTCAAGCAATCTTCAAAGATTAGCTATCATTAAGTCTAGCTTTGACACATGTGGCTAATTGAAAAAAATACCAGGTACAACAGGAAATAAAGAATAATGGGTAATACTTAAAAAAGGCTTGTTTTGCCTTAAATCCAGTACAAGTGTGATAGTGCTTTTATAAACTTCAGAAAGTTAAGCAATTGTTACACACTGATTACTGTTAAAAACCATATATCCCTTATGGTAATTCTTTGACAAATGTGGTGTGAGGGTTTTTTTAAGTGAGAACTGTTAGACCTTGCTGTGAACAAAATTATAAACCTTTTGTTTAGCCTGCTGCAAAAACTTGTTTCTTGGATATTTTTAATTTAATTTTGCATTTTGGCTTTCCTTGTTTGACTTGTAGGTAGGCAACTGCAGATATGGATGAGTGTTTCAATAACTTGTGTTTTCACACAGGCCGCTGTAAAACCAGGGTGGAGTCATGAAGAACTGAATTATTGTAAAACTGAACCAGAAAAGGAAAATAATTATAGCTCCAAACTCTGTTTATGTCTCATCCGTGTTTTTATATCTCCAACAGTCATTACACGGGTGTGCATAATATCTGAACCCATTTTACTAAAGTGAAAGGCATTCATGTTGACTTCCAGGACCTTGTGCGGATTACACAAAAAAGAGGGTTATTTCACCACTGCAAAATCCAAACAAAGATATATCATTCAAACTGAAATTTGGTCTGATATTTGTTATTTGCACAACCTTCAGGAAAGTGTATTTAAGTGAGTAAAGCACAATTTAAAAAAGATCCCAACTGAGAACAAGTGAAAACTTCAGAAAATATTTGGAAACCTAATAAAATACAGTGCAGACAAACTCATGAGGATTAATTACTGGGTTTTATGAAATAAGACCATTTTCTTCAGACAAATACATAAGGATTAATTCTCTTTTTCTGCTTACCCCTATGTATGGGGGTAATGATAACAATGCTTGGATGCATGTGTAGGTGTGTGTGGGGTGTGTTAACGTATATGCAAGCAATCTCTCTATTGCATGTTTATACTGAGAGCACGTAAATAGTTCTAGCACACACACTCCAAAACAAAACAAAAAAACAACCAACCAACCCACCAACCAAAAAAAAAAAAACCAAAAAACCTGGCCCTGGCTTTCTTACATAAACAATACGTAACTTTTCTGATCCACATATAAGGAGGAAAGTATGTAAACTAGTCAGTTAGAATCTAATCATCTTTGTACAGTTATTTTCTTGCTTCCTATTTTCAACTGTTGTCTAAAAGTGTGTCAGAGTTAATAGTTAGCTATGAACATGCTATAATATTGTTGAGCTTTGGTCTACTGCTTGCTCTAATGGGTAAAACGAGGCAAACATATCACATGAGTGAAAGGTGAGCATCCAGGTCAGTAGCTAAACTGTCAGAGGCCATGTGGCTTAGTGAGTTTATTCCAATGGAGATACTGTGTGACAGACATAGAATTTGTGATATACAGTACAATATGTCACCCACAAAAGGCTATCACAACTTCTTTTGGTGTCTCATACATCTTAGAACAGAATTTGTCTTTTCAAAATTAACCTGTTGTAAGATCATAAATTGTGCCAACCATACATCTGCATTGGGGAATCACATCTGAAAATTAAATCCTGAAGTGTGATCCATCTGTTTTTGCTGTCAGGCTCAGCCCCAGGAACTTCTAAGCAGTTACTGTTGTTTCTGCTTTTTAATAGGGTAGGACAGTAATGCACAGCCCTCCACATGTGTCCTGATCTTGTCTTGAGATTGATACACTTCATCTCAGGTTGATGTTGAAAACCCGTCTGAGGCCAAACAGAATTACAGTGCCCCTCATGAAGAGGAGAAAGAACTTCTAAAGTTGAAGTGCTGGAAATTATTCAGTAATCAGTGGATAGCTACAGTATGAACTTTAGTAGCCTAGAGAGAGTTGAGGGGGAAAGGAGGAAGCTTTTATGACTTATAATGTAGCACAGTACTTATTCTTGTCTCCTGAAGTCTAGTTATTGAGGGCTGAATCATGTGACGAGGAAGCCTATGTTGCGCTATATCAGAAATATAAAGATAGATCATTTTCTTTCCCCAAAAGATTGGTAATTATTAACTCAATAAAAAGCAGGGCTTTTTACCTTCATCTATGGGTAGGAGTGAGAAACAGATAATCCACTGTCAGAACATTTCTAATTTTAACTAGTGTGGGTATTTCTCAGATAAGTGAAGAAAGGTAGTGAAACTGTGCATTGATACAACCCAGACAATGAGCCTCTGGACCTAGTGTAAGTGCTGATAATACAGACCCAATGCCATTCAATGCCTAAGCCATTTCAAACAACCATATTTAATGAGATTTGAATCTACACTGCCCTGAGCATAACACTAATGTAACACGAGGCACCGAACTGCTCTCACGTCCCATTCACATTATACAAAGCAATGCGAGGGTGGCTCCAGATGACAAGTTGGCACTACTATTTCCTATTCCTCAGAAATACCAGGTGACGTGCTGAGAGAGAACCAGCTTTACCTTTTGGAAATCAGAAAGTTTGATTTCATACTGGCTGCAGTGGACTTCTAGGAATAGCTCTGTAAACCACCCTAGTAAAGTTGATTTTATTTGGAAATGTGCACAGAACAAATAAAAGGGGAAATATTTCACACTGGAATATTTCTGATAACTGCAACTTTAAGAAGAAAGTTGACAGGAAGAGCTGCTTTCATCATTAGAGAAGTGCATGATACAAGCTGCCCTGCCTTAATCACAGCTGTCATGAAGAAAGGAAATAGGTTTTTAGAGTCCAGATAGGATTTCTCTTTGGAAAAGTCAGGAGTGATTGATGTAAGACACAAGTAAAAAGCTTCTCACTGAACGTGTGTTGTCTACACTTTTGAGTCCTGCCTCCCCCCACCCGATATGGTGTTGTCATGATTTTAACAAGTCACAGGAAGAGTTAAGTCTGTGCTTTCTGAATAAATTAGTGGAGCCACAAAATGACACTTCCCTGACCTTTGCAAAAGGTGGAGAGTATAACGGTAAGACATACAGGGCTGTTAAACAATGTTGGGTTTTTTTTAACCACTCTGACAAAAGGTGCAAGCTCTTTAAAACAGTTTCCTAATGCACTTCAGCAAGAGAGCTAACTGACTGTCATAAGATGACACGCGTAACAGAGAGATCTTGCTACACATTTTGATGCAAAGGAACACCCTGTTAGTTGAAAATCATTGCTAACTGGATTCAGATGTTAGAGATGAAGTACATGGAACACTGTACATTTGGTAAAGCTTAAAGATGCTTAAAAAAAAAGATCGTAAATCTTTAGCTGTGGCCTTTTATCAGCTCTTAATTTGTCATGGTATTTTAATTACTTTCAGTGTAAAAATCTTAATCCATATGTTAGGGGAGACCATGCTTCTTTCTTGCTCCTCTTAAAACATAGTTTTAAAAAATTAGCAGCCCTGTGTGCACATGGATGTTTTAAAAGCTTACAATGCACCGTTTCTAAGTTCTCTTAGCTCCATGTTATGCACACATTCAGATAGTTATACCCATGCTGACTCTGGAAGTTAAAAATTCAAACATTAAAACTGACATAAATTTGTTTGGATGGCTCCAGTTGGGGTGGAACCTGATTTTCAGAGGGCTTGTGCTCAACAGTGCTGAAGTAAGTTGCATTTTAATTGTTTTGAGAGTGGTATCAAAAAAGTGTAGTGTTTGTGGCTCTTGAAAATAAGGAGCCTTTATGTGGTGAGAGGTTGCTTACCTTAATTTCTTTTTTATTTTTTTTTTTGTGGTTGTTGCCCTTTTTATCACCTTATTTTCAGGACTTACATGTGTGACTGCTGAGACATGCACAAAATATGATCAAATTGGTACATGAGGCTAAGAGAAGCAATAAGGTATTCTCAGTACTGCATGACTGCAGTTAAGTCATTTTGAAATCAATAATCCCCTCGCAATTCACTGTGCCACTTGACTGGACATACAGATGCAGATGCCCTTGTAAATGAGTTTACATCGCAATGTGCTTGTAGCCATATAATCTTTCTTCCCTTCTCAAGTCAGTTCCATTTTTCCTTGCTTGCGTTATGCATATGAAACTCAAATTAAGATTGCATATAAAGTTGACTAGCTATTCCAGGTTATTTATTAGAAATGAAACTATATAAGCATACAATATATCGTTTGCTTAAAATTGATTTACCTAACTCTTTCCATAGTCCCAGGCAAATACAATTACTATACAGCAGCGAATTGCATTGCAAGGGAAAAGAAATAGAACAAAAAGAATGTATCAATAGATAATTTTCAGCTAGTTTATGGGGGATCTCAATCTGATAATAAAGAGAATAATTCATTAAATAGAAAAACTAGGTGCAAGACACTAAATTTAAAATTGTCATTGGTTACAATAAGCAAAGGTTTTAGGATGAAGACCATGTTTATTTTGAATGTGATCTCAACATTGTTTGGACATGAGCTTAGACTGAAGTATGGGAGGTGGGTAACCTCTGAAGAATGCCTTGAGTGGTTTTTGTTATCACCTTGCACTGTTCCAGCCATGCCTTTTCCTCCATCTATCTCTACCCAACCTGCCCAGGTGGTGACATCAGGGCACTTTATGTTAGCCAGAAGGAAATCTGTAATGTCTTAGATTCATCAGTCCCAGAGTCACAGGCTGCAAGGGAAGCAGACCTATAGAGAGGCTAAGGTTCTGTTGTGCTATAGCAGCTTGGCCCTGAGCTATGTTCACACTTTGGCCTGGGAAGTAGAAGTATGAAACATGAGCATAAAGAATGCATGGTTTAGCAAGCTTCCTAAACTGTTTTATAAGGCTATGATACCACCATTATCATCATCATTAGGGTGCAATATAATGCCAAGAAGGATTCAGGGTTCTGACAAACCAGACATGATCTAGCTTGGCCCAGAAGGCTCTATGACTGGTTTTGGCTATCATAAGGTGCAGTTTTTAAGTTCTTCTCTTTTACAAGGAAATGCAGCTAAAGTAGATGGACTGTAGCATGGGAGATTTATCTCTGAGACCTTGGGTTCTTGCACTGAAGTCTGAGAACTTGTTTTTTGCTGAGAGCTTTTAGGAAATGGCATACAGAGTCAGGCATGTAAAACAGTCTTTTCCAATAGCCAGTGCAGGCTGCCTTAAAGGAGAAAGCACAACCCAGTGAAATGCCTTCCTTAGTCTCAATACAGATTGGTTTCTATTCTGAATCATGCCCTACTTTTCACATATTACTTTTATGTGTATATACATATACATATGTGTGCATACATGTCTTTAAAATGCACATGCACGTGGAATAATAACTCTTGTTGTATTTGTTCACCCTGAAAATGTCTAGCTTTTTTTGAATCCTGCCCAGCCCATGGGCTACAGTGACCTTGTGATAATCAGTTCCGCGGGCAATGAGTATGTTGTGTTCACAACCTATCATTTTTGCTTGATCAATATTAGGAATTATATCCTTATTTTAAGACTGGGACAATCTTCATCTGATACTCATGGGAACCAAGCTATAGAGGGGACAGATAACCAGCATAGATTGAAAAGGGATAGGAAAAATGAATATGACTCATCATAGTTGCTAACCTGCTCTAAGCACGATAAAACTCATTAAATAGGTTTCCCTTGGGCCCATCTATGCCAAAAGTGCAGAAACACTGAGTTTCCCCATTTACTTTAGGTAGGACAACATTCAAGGAGACAGAAAGAACAGACTACAAAAGGGCTCTGCATTTGCTTGTGTGAATGACCCAAAACGTGGCAGTGGGCATTCTCAGCCAAAGGAGCATGTGTTTTATTGTTTGATACTATTTTCCATTTTCTGTAGAGACAATAGACTCTTATTATTCTAAGTTGGCATGACAGTGTGTGAAAAATCAGATGCTGCTTCATGCAGACTGAGAAATTCACACACGTTTTCACTCTGTCTAAATCTTTCATAAGAACTCCAGTCTGGAGAGGATCTACCAAGCGTCTTGTTTACTTTTGCCTTAAAAATACCTCTTTCATTATTTATTTGATCAAAGACAAATGGAATGAGATCTACTGTTTTTCTCAACCTGCAGAGATCTATACGCTCACCTCATAGTCTATCACTAAATCCCCCACTGCTGAGTTGGGATATCTTCATGTTGCTTAGAAAAAACATCCTTAGTTATCACCTCAAATCTTATTATTCAGTCCTAAAGCTTGAACAATTATTTTTTTTAGCTGGCATACACTGATAAAAAAAATACTGGCCCTGCTGTAACTTGTTCTAGGTAGCTGTTATGGCCAGACTAAGATTTGTGTTAAGTCTGGTTGCATGGCCACTGCTGAGTTTGGCACAGTGCGAGAAATCCCACATTCCACAGAAAATTTGAAAGAAAGAACAAAGAAGAACCAGAATTCCTCCATTCCAATAAGAAAAACTGAAGCAGACCTAGGGAGAAAAATCCAGTTTTCTGCCTGTATTTCAACATTGTGGAATTTGCTTCTTCCTCTCTCAACCATTTGCCCAGAAATGTGCCAAAATTCTTTACCTGCATGAATGTGCACATGCATCCTTCTCTCTTCCTCTGGTTTTCTTTCCTTCCGTCTGCTTTTTTCTTTTTTTTTTCTTTCTCCCTAGTCAGGATTAACAAAAGAGACTTGAAAAAATTTCTAGCCAAAATATTTTCAAATTACTCTTGTTTCAATGAAATTACTTTGCTCTGACAATATAGTGTTTTTTTGGATGCAAGTATTTTCTGTTAACATGTCCCTATCAACTCCAGTAAAAGATATAATGATGAGCGAAGCAGAAAATTTAAATAGTAGCACCATCAGTGTCCTCTTAGACAAAACCTATCCTAGCTGTCACATACTTGAAACTTTCAGCTAGTGTTTTGGTACTGAAATACTACAAAGCAATGATTTTTTTAACCTCATTTGTTTCTGCTGCCTACTAAAGATGTACATGATAGCGGTTTATTTTACTCTTCAGAGAGTTTAAAATCTATGTATATGTCTCTGCTGGTGCATATGTGTCTGTATAAACGACTGAAATGAACAGATTTGCTTGACTTTATGAGCTAGATGCCAGACCACATCTGAAGAACTGCTGAGCTTGCATAGTGTAGTACCACACTCCTCCTTCCATTCTCTCACTCTCTCTCTTAGTGCTGATAGTTCTGGCCCTTCGATACTTTTAACCATTTCATGGTTAGAATTTCAGAGAACAAAACAGATTTTCTTTATGTGTCAGTAGCATGTGCTCTGTGTCTGGGCTTTACATAACTGGACTCTGAAGCAGAGCTATGTACCTTTCTTGACTGAGTTATATAAGTTACGTTATACAGTCAATATTTCAGAAATATTCAAATTGAGACTTAGGTCTGCAAAAGTTCTCAGCCTTGGGAAATAGAGGAGTTTGGGAAATCTGGTTACAGACAAAGCCAAAACAGAAGTTTCTGGATGCTTAGCATGCTTGAGAAAACTTATCCTTTTATAAGTGCTTAAATGAGTTCCTGTAAAATGTGGTCTTAACTCTATGTGCTGAGAAATTTGAATTATGACCCTGCACTACACTTTGCCTACACCTCAGACACTTTTCTGCTGTTACTGGTGTTTCTATCAGTTAGTTAGTGTTAGAATTTAGTTACCATGATTAAAATCAGGATGCTTTTATTTTGGAGGTATTTTTCCTGATATCTTACATAGGGAGTAAAAGTCGTGGGTTTTCCAGATTTGCACAGTACTTACAGTCTCTGTCCTACTGGTCTGAGACAGCATTATGATTTTCTGAGCATGTCATCTGGCAAGCCTTGTTGATGTCTTTGCGTGAAGCTGAGGGAAGAATGTGCTTGTTCAAAGGAGGACTTTGGCTCTGTTAGAAGCAGGCTGTGTGCTAAAGATTTGTTACTCTATAACAAAAGGGGGCCACCGATTTGCAGACATAGCTCACACTGATGTCAACAAAAGCCGCACATAGAGTTCAAGTGTGCAGTGAGGCCCTCTGCCTCTAATTTATCTCAGGACTTGCCTTGTTTCAATACACAACTTTGAGCTGAATGAGATTTGGATGGATTTTTAAAGATGTTGGCTACAGATCCATGCTGATGAGAGGTGAGAAAATCCTTGCAGTTCCACGGACAAGTCGAAAACCTGCCTGAGCAAACTGCCAGTTCAACTGTAAAGTGGCCACAGACCAGGGAATTGCTGTGCACAACTGAGTGTCAAATACTCACCTGGCATGTTTTGGCATCATTTCCTTTGCTTCAGCAGAGGCATGCTGATTTTCATCATCTAAAGATCTGCTTTTAAGATGCACATATAACTATTTTGAAGCCCCATCCTCAAAATTCAGGGTTTGGTTTTTGGTTTTTGGAATTTTTTTTTTTGCAGAGGGGATCGTCTCTTTTCTCTGGGGTAACAGTTTAATTTCACTGGACTGTTCCTGTGTTGTTTTTCTTTTTCTTGAAGAATATAGGCATAACGAAAATTATAGGGATGGGGCAAAGAACATTATGTTAAATTGTAATTTCAGAAAAAAAGCACCACAATTCTGCACTGGGTAGTACAGTACAAATAAAGTTTCATTAAAATAGACGCTTTTGAAACTAAAAAACCTGCGGTCTTTTCTGCCCTTATATGTGTTCTTTATAGTCTTTTTATACTCAGTGCATTGCAGACTGGCAAATAGTGATCACAGAGTTGTATTGCTGTTAATTCAAATACAGAAAACTTGAAATGTCTTCAAGAAGGCACGCATGGCAGAGAGAGGGGGGAAAAGGGTAAGTCAGAGTGCAACCAGCTCTTGAGATCTTTAGACACCAGAGTAGAACCTACCTTAAACCAAAAACAATGCAAGTGCATGTATGCCTTTACAATAATGCCCTAGACAGGCAGGAATACGCAAGCTGTGCGGTAGAGGACACTCTACTTACTTGACCAATGATGCTGAGGCACTGTAGGTGGAAAGCTAGAAATTTTTTGTTGCATTTGGTTATTTTTATTTTGATCATCCTAGAGCAAAGCAGAAAGAGTACAGGAATCCTAGTCTCACAGAGCTCTTTGAGGGATTTCTGAAGTTGAAGTTTCATACAAAACTCCATTTTCACCAGATACTGGTAGTCATGACCTGGTAATGTTAAGATGAGATGACCAGATCTGAAGAAACATTTATCTGTCAACTCACATTCAGAGAAGATTTCTCCATAACTGCTCTGACTATATCCAGTGTGGGTACCATGCATGTGGCAGGGCTACTCCGCCTAAGCTCAAGGCTGAAGACAGCACAGCCTTTTCACAAGAGGACTTTGGAGACTGTTATCTCCTTCCTGTTAGCTACTCCTAGAGATCTCCTCAGCTTGATTGTCTAAAATATGCAGTATACTTCTAAGAAAATTCAGGTTTGTGGCTTGTAGCATCTGCAAAGTTGAATATTCTCGCCTGTCAATCCAGCATTGCTCACAAACACTGCCTTCTCAGGATTGTTAAAGACCAGATCAGTCACCATAATTGAAAACAGTGTCTCAGGCATTCAGGCTGAGCTGAGGGTCTGTTTTCCATGTTAATCACTGCTAAATTAGTTGTGTTGTTACTGAGTGGGAAATTAAGGTTTTCAAAGTCTCCAGCATTAAGTTACCAGTCACCATCCTCCACTGTCATTTTGGTTATGCAATTAAACAGTCTCATGAGAGCATTTTAAAAGAAACTAGAGTGGCATTTACCTAAAACATTTCATACCAATTCTTTTTTATAAGAAGCTGAAGAAAAAATAAATTTTGGTAAAATATTAGATCAGTGTTTCAGACTGTACTACAATACAGAGAATGAGATAATCTGTGTGGCTAGTGTGTCCACTTACATTAAGACTGAATTTGTTTGAGATGTACAGTGGAGGCTGAAATGAGCACCTATTGGCCTCACAACTCCCAATCTGTATATTTTCAGGATTAATTCTGTTGTGAGCAATTCCATTCCATCTTTAATTTTCCCTGGCAGTTGCAAATGGGAGGATCATTCACCTTCTTGACATAAACTGTTATGTTTTTGTGTGTTCTTCAATAGCTGCCATATTAGCAGAAATGGATGCATTCTAGCAGGAGGTAGAATTATTCAGCCATGTATGTGTGTTCCTTTTGCTCATACATTATACTACATTCTAATTTTAAGTGACTGTCATTAATTTACTAAGAAATTATTTTTTTTATTTCTGACTGAGAGCAGAGATACCATTTTGTAAGTACTGAAACCACTTAGGCATCCTGAATATTTCTGTGACATATTTTTGTGTATTTCTAAGTTGCTTTATCAGTCATTAAAGCTCAGCTTGCAGTACTTAACAATCTTGGCCTTGATCCTATAAGCATGCATATGCCTTGCTTTACGCATATAAAGCATTCCCATTGAAATCAATATTCATCCACATTACATTAAGTACATGCATAAGTGTTTGCAGGATTGAGGCTGCCTTTTTTTTTTTTTTTCTGTATTCATACAATTTGCTGTCTGGTGTCTATTGTAGTCTTTTGGGTAAATGATTTGTAGACTGAATAGGGCTCTTCAGATCTCATTCCTCACTGAATGATACAATTCCTCATATAGCGCCAGGACCCACTCAAGGCTTTTCCATTCTGGAGGCAACATTCATTTACACTTTTCCAAGGCTTCCCCCAAGACCAAAATTGAATTCTGTGATAATGACACAGGATATTCAAGGAGTTCATGCAGGGAGGTGTTGAAGGAGGTCAATAAGGGTGAAGTGGATGAGGAATCAAAAGGGCCAGGTAGGTTTTGGAGAACAGTGTGTATGTATACGAGTGGTCCATGTGGTCTCAGTAGAGCTCTGCATTGCAGAGTGAGGCATAAGAAAGCCATGCAGATTTTGGGGAGGAAGGGAATACTGTGTATTCCCTTGGTGGCTGTATATCTTGTCTGATCCTAAGTTGGCTGTGCATCATCTATTTGCACAACCAGTTGAAAAAAGCTTCAAGGAGGCTTCTTCCTGTAGGTGTGTAATCAATCCCTCTCATGGCTCTCCGTTCAGCTTTTCTGAGGGAAAGTAAGGATTATTGAGAGACTGAATCTTGGAAAGTTTTAATACAAGGGATCTATTTTAAGTATTAGACCCTTCCAGAGCAAATATCTTCGTATTAATATTTTGTATTGGGATCAAGATGGTTGGCTTAAAAGTTGGATGGAATAGAGGACTTTATGATTTTATTAGATCTTGTTTGTCAGGCCATTTAATCTGTTATTTTTCAGGGGCTTTGAATTTTTAAGAAGCATTTTTATGTTAATTCATACAAATTATGGAAATTCTTCATTTTACAAAAAAAACCTACTTTTAAAAAAAATGAAATTTGTTTTCTGTGATTTGTGCTGTCTGTTTATGTTTCCATCTACCACAATGAAAAAGGGACCAATAATTTTTACTGCTGTTTACAGTCAATTTATATCTTAATTTTTTATGTACCAACATTGGAATCATCAGCTTACAATTGTGGTAAGACTGTTTGGTCTCTTATTTAGCATTTTGTAGCTGCACTTAAAACTAAAATATGGAAACATTTTTTTGCTTATGGTGTTAAAATTATGTTCACAAAAATGAAATACTATGGTTTACTTCTACCTGTAAATGTTTCTGTAAATCCAGAGTTGTATCATTTTATGGTTGTTCAGCAACTTGGGACTTTGATCATCATTCATTATTTTCCCACTTTTTTTTTAATAGTATAGGAATCTTTAGTTAAAGATTAAGTTTGAATCTGGATCTCCAGTTTATTCAGAACATGAATACAGGTATTATTTATCAGTTATGCCCTACTTCAGCTGTACACATTTCAGTACCTTGGGATTTAAAAACTGAGGAACTGTGCATGAAAAGCATGTGCTTTTTCCACCTGTGCCACGTTTTCTAAAAGAAAGAAATGACATCTCTCTAAAAACTTTATTTCTCTTAAATCCTAAGCATATATGGCTACAACAAGGCTACTATTTTAGACATGAAGGCATTGATTATATCTGACAGATTTTTCTCTTCTATAATAAGCAACATTTCTCATAATAAGATATAAAAAACAGGACATGAATTAACATGACACACCACAGAATATCAGTGGGTACAAACTCAGATTTAAACTTCCAAGCCTTTGGGGGTTATGTTAGGTTTTTTCACCATTAAGTAGTTTCCAGTTTTAATCGCCATTTGTTCTTAGGCAAAACCACAATAGAAGCATACAATGCACTATAGCCCACAGTGGCAGAGGGGTTCCAGCAGCACAGCTGCACTCTCCTCCTCAAGAGGGCAGCGGATATTGCAGGCCCTCCTCTATCCTCAGAACTACTGCCACCGCCTTTCCAGAGATTCCCAACAATAGGGTTTGGGGGAGCAGGAATTTCTATTGGTTGAAAGTGGAATTTGGCTTCAATTAAAAAAAAAAAAAAAAAGAAAAAAAAAGAGAAAGACAGGAGGGGGATTTCGGGTTTATGAATTATACACTCTTTAATTTACAGGCTTGTATAATACTTATGACCACTAAATGCCTGGAGTTAGCTCCAGCTCCAGGACTCTCCCTTTTCCATTCTCATGTAACCACCAGTGCTATTTTAGTTCAAGTGCAAATGTATAGTGTTGGGGCTTTTTTCAATCTTCCTTGTAGGGGTGAAAAAGAAGGGGCAATGTGGTGAGAAAGTATTCATTTCTCCTGTATAGTGGCCTCCAAATGCATTATAAACTTTTATTGCCTTGGAAAGTGTCACAAAGTCAGATTGATTTGAATTTGCAAAAGAGAGATAAGAACTTCTAAGAGGAAGCTGTGATGGTCAGAGAATTCCATACGATCACAAGCAGCCTTCTCTCTGGTCTCAAGAAACCTGTTTTTCAGCGTAAATAACTGAATGAAAACATATTTCTTGGAAGACTTGTAATTTAATGCATGTAAACAAAAGCTTTTATAATAGCCTTAGTCACACTGGGATTTCTGAAAGAATTGCTTCAAACAAATATCAGGTTTTAATTGAGAGGCACCCAAGAGGGTGGATGGTGCAGCCTTTTTTTCTTTTTTTTTTTTTTTTAAATATATATTTTTCTTTCCCTTTTACCCCCTGAAGTGGAAAATATTGCAAAGACTTTTCAACACTAAAACTTCCTGGGGGAGTATCACAGAATTAGTTGAGATTGGAAAGAACCTCTAGAGATCATCTACTCCAGCCCCTCCTCTGAGCAGAGTCAATCAGAACAGGTTTCACAGGGCTGTTGTACAGTCAGGTTTTAAGGGTTTCCAAGGATGAAGATTCCCCAGCATTAATTAGAAACCTGTTCCCGTGTTCAACCATCCTCACAGTAAAGAATATCTTTGTTATGATTAATTGGATTTTCTACATTTCAGTTTGTGTCCATTGACTCTTGTCCTTTCACACACCACTAAGAGTCTGGCTACCAACTCCATATCAGGTATGTATACATGCTCATAAGATTGTCCAAGCATTTTCTTCTTGAGGATAAACAGTCCTAGCACTCTGGGGTTTTTTTCAGTCCTAGCACTCTGTTTTCTTCCAGGCCCTTAATAAACTATTCATCCCTTCAGTGAACTTGCTCCAGTAAGTTCATGTCCTCCATACACCAGGGAGCCCAGAACTGAATCCAGCACTCCGGGTGACTCACATGTACTGAGTATCCTCTCTCAGCCTGATATCAGCACTCTTCCCACTGCAGCCCAGGAGGATACATTAGTAGATGTTCAACTGTACTGGCCGCAGTATTGAGACCTGGGGTACATCACTAGTGACTTACCTCCAGCTGGACTTAATGCTGCTGATCACAAACCTTCAAGTCCAGCAGTTGAGACCGTTTTCAGTCAACCTCACTGCCTAGCCCATATTCTTGGAAACAACCTTTAAGATCATGGAGTCCAGCTGTTAACCTAACAGTGCCAAGTCTGCCACTAAACCATGTCCCCAAGTGCTTCCACCTATTCGTATGTTTCCTTCTTATATCTGAAGATTTTTTTTGGAGCTACCTGTTCATCCAGACCCCTATCACCTTCTATACATAGGCATAGACCACTCCTGAACTTGGAGGAAGTGATCCTTGAAAATCAACCAGCTGTACTTGACTTTTTCCCTCTAGGACTGTGACCCATAGGATTTTTCAAAATAGGTCTCTGATCAAGCCAAAGTCTGTTATCCTGAGGTCCAGGGATGTGATCCTGCTTTTCCTTGTTCTGTTCTCTCAGAATTCAGAAGTCCATGATTTCATGGCCAGTGCAACCTCCAGCTTTCACAACCCAATCTATTCAGATTTGAAAAAAAGCCAAACCAATTCAAACAGACAAACAAACCCAAACCAAACCAAACAACAATAATAACAATAACAAAACCAAAACCTCCAAACAAACATAAAAGAAAATCCTCTGAATTAGGTATGTTTAGATGATTCAGAGTAGGACATAAGAAGTTAAGAAGTTAAATCATTGGCTTCTTATAAAAAAAAGTGGGTTTTTTTTTAAAAAAAACCCTGTAAGTTTAAGCATCTTGTTTTATATTGCAGCAACACATATACAATACTGCCCATTCTCTGCTCAAATCTCCAAATACTGCCTCAGTTAACAATAATATAACACTGGTTATTTCGTTTGATATTGATAGTGACTTGGACAACATGGGGGTATAATGATGACAGTTTCTTTGCCCATTATGACTCAGAAATTTAAAGAAAATAAACCAGCTATAACTAGTTCACATGCCATATTCTCAGTGCTCCATCCTCACCTAATTCTCTGAAAAAATCTAACCTAAAAGGGCAAAGTTCTTTGAAAATTACCATGATTGCAATATAATAACAGTACAGAATACTAACATGGTGCATAGTGAGATGGAAGGGATATGTTTCTACAGGCAGCCAAATTCCTGTTTCGAAAATGAATAGTCCTGTATTAGTTATGTGAGAGCTGAATTGCTTTTATAGGATGTAGTAAAAAAAATAATTAACCAAGAAGTTCTGATAACAAAGAAGGTAACTGGGAATAAAGTTTGTTCACTGGATGTTAGCTAAAGAACATTAATAAATATTTATTTATATAAATATTTGCCTATCTTTCCCTGTTTTAAGTGCTCAGTGAAGACGAAGATTTTGATGGGCATGGATGGGTGCTGGATCACACCTAAGAGGAATTTCATACTCTCAAGCCTGTCTTCAACACACTGATGACAGCTCCTAATTACTACTGACCTCACTGTGAAAGTGTCATATACTCAGAGACTATTTGCACTTTATTTACGTATCCTGAAGAGAAGTCTGAGAAAAATCCTGAAGAAACAAGATTAAGGGGAGAGAAACAAATGCCATAATACCCACCTTCTTACTCAAAAGTCTCAAACCATGTCATACCAAGAAATGAGGGATGCATCTTAGAAAAGAGCATGTCTATATTACTAGAGAAAAATGGGTGTCTATTGTTTCATAATGTGGTTTGCTCCTAGTTTTCTTAAATTAGTTTTCAGTGGAGGACATGTGGATATTAAAATTAAATACACTTTTTTGAAAGCTTCAGGTTTTATTTTATTTAACTGAGAAAAACAAAACCTCTTTTTTTTTAAAAAAATAAAGGTTTAGATCAAAACATAATGTGGTTTGATTTCATGGTGGCAAGCTACTATTTTCTATAGTGGCGGAAATAATTTTCCAGGAAGTTCTTATTAAGGTATTGATAAACATGCACCATTGCACCGAGGCTGCTGCATGAAATGATAGAACTGCTGAGTAGTCAATGAGATAATCTGCATCTAAATAACAGATACATGGTTTCTGATATGACACTAAAAGTAGATTTAAAAAACAGAAATCAAAATGGTGGTGTGTAAATGTATGGGAATCAAATGATGATTTGATCTCCCTAAAATTTATGCTTCACAACAAAACAAAATAACTTGAAAACAGAATGGAAGTAATTTACATTTCCATTGTATTCAGTTTTTAACTCTTTAAAGTAATAAACTCAGCATTTAAAAGTGGAGAATATTTTTTACAGCAGAGTAAAAGGTTAAGGAATTCAGCACCTTGTAAGCTTGTTCCCGGGGGGGGGGGGGGGGGGGGGGGAAGAATTTGACAGCAGTAAATGATAAAACATGAAAGCTTTTCTTTTCTTCATCTCCCTCCACATTTTAAACCACTTTCATATTGTGAGATTTTCAGCTCTATGTGTGAAGCCCAGGTGACACCACTATTCTTGATCACCAAACCATGAAAGTGCTTTGTCCAGCTGTTGGTCTGTGGTTTGTTACTGGTTTGGGAAATGACATAATGAATAATGCCATTATCTTAACTTCAGTAGTGGGTAACACTGATAAAAGATTTCAAAAGACAGTGGCAAGAAACTTACGTGTAGGTCCTTCAAGTTCTAGTTCCAGAATAATTTCCGCAATATGTACACTATCAATAGCTTTCTGTGTGACAGACCAGGTAAGACTATATGAATTGGATAGGATCCATTTAATTCTTTAAACCAGCATTTAGCTGGGCCTGGAACAGAGTCAAGTCCTTGGCCTTCAGGACAGCACAGGTGGCCTTCTTCACTAACGAATGCAGCCTTGTAGCCACATTACAGGCTTTTACACTCAGACTCTCTCAAGGAGAGTACATGTCCTCAAGTCCAGCTTGACCTTTATGAACAAAAAAATTATCAGCTTTCCCTTCCCCAACCCTCACCCTTCAAAAATGTTGCAAAGTATCTTCAGAAGGGTAATTTGGTAGGAATGCTCTAAGTGCTCTAAGTACTCTAAGTACAAGCCCTCTGCACCCTTCCTTGTTGAAGTTATATAAAGGTTCATAAAGTCACTGAAAAGTAAGGAAGAAGAAGTATGACTCCACTGGTGGAAGGCAAGAACGCATGCCTAGGGTAGAGGCAACACCTTCAATAAGTCTTACATCTTCTATGGAAACCAGCCAAGAAACCACAGCTCAAAATAAAATGTAATGAAGACATTATATAATAGTCACAAACTGAACCTTTTTTGAGATATGAACTTTCACAATTGAGAGACAGATAAGTTTAACAACAGAGATGAGGATGCCTGCAAAATTAAGCCACTGGTAAATACAAGGCCCATGATATCACCATCTTGGTCACCAGGCATATAAGAGAAATAAATAGAAATAGGTGCATACTAGAATGTGTTCACTGTTTGGAAGGAAATATTGCTTAGGCATGTTGTTTGACAGCTGGAAGAGTTCAGTAAAACAATTTGGAAAGAATTCTTGATATTCACAGGTGTCGTGGTTTAAGCACAGGCCGTAAATCAGAACCACGAAGTCCACTTCCCCCCCCACCTTTCTTCCCTCCGCGTCTGGAGGGGCGGGGAGGAGAATCAAAAGAATGCAACTCCCACGGGTTGAGATAAGAACAGTTTAATAACTAAGGTATAACACAAATCACTACTGCTACCACTAATAGTAATAATGATAAAGGAAATAACAAGGAAGAGAATACAACCGCTCACCGACCGGTACCTCACCCCCACCCCGCAGTGATCCAGCCCTTCCGGGAACTCTCAGTTCTACATCCTGGGCATGACGTGCTGTGGTATGGAATACCTCTTTGGCTAGTTTGGGTCAGGTGTCCTGTCCCTGCTTCCTCCCACCTTCTCCTCCTCCCTGGCAGAGCATGAGACTCACAAAGTCCTTGGTCAGTCTAAACATCTGTGTTATCAGCTCTGTTCCCAGGCTGAAAGTCAAAAATACAGTGCTGCAACAGCTACTAAGAAGGAGGAAAAATGACTGCTACTGCTGAACCCAGGACAACAGGAGACAAGGTCCTGATGAAAGGGACATTTGTTTGCATGTTCTGTGCATGGCAGCAAGAGTGATTCAGGTTATAGAAAGGACATATGGATAGGAAGGATATGGGCTTAGGTTCATAGAACGAAAATAGATTAAGTGGTTGGCCCTTTACAGTGATGAATTTTCTTAACCCCTCTTGAGTTATGGAAAAAAAAAAATAGTCTCTGCATATCTCCCTAATTTAGCCATAAGGGACAATGGCAAATCCCACAGCAAATTGCCAGAAAAGTAAAAAACAAACAAAAAACAACAAACAAAAAACAAACCAAACAAAAACCCCAAAACCAACCAAAAAACAACAACAAAAAACAAAACAAAAACAACAAAAAACAAAACAAAAACAACAACAAAAAAACAACAAAAACAAAACAAAACAAAAACAAAACAAAACCAAACCAAAAAAACAACACACAAAACCAAGAAAACCCCACAATCCCCCCCCTTGTTTGAGACAGTCACTAATTCTATAATAGGAAGTTGCCATGAACTGAAACTGAATACAGGGCAAAAGTACTGAAGTGACAGACATGACTTTTCCTGAGTACCTAATGTGAACTTGCAATGCCAGCTATGACACAAACTGGTGGTATTGCTGTCTCTTAGGTTTACCAGGAACTGCCAGAACGAATCAAGATATTTTCCTTTTCCCCTTTATATCGCAAACTTCTCACTGGATCCCCTGTGAAGCTAACATTGAATCGTGTGGTTGACTTGGCTGCCTGGTTGTTCAGAATGCTGTCTCCTGATTTGCTGTCCTCCTCCAGAGATTTTTATACTCTCTGTTGGAAAGTAATGTTCTGCAGAAATCTGACATAGGATCCAAATATTAAATTCTTACTTACCATCTAATGACAACATAGTATTTATCTGCCATATAAATCTATATATAGTCTTTATGGGTCATTGACATCCCAGTATGTACTGCTGGTTGCTTTTAGTTTCCAAAGATTTTATTCTTATGGCTTAGGAATGCACAATTTTATTGCCAGTTCAAGTGGAAAATGTAACTCGAGTAACATTATGTTTCTTGCTTACTTTAATACAGGGATGCTTGGATCTCAATAGCATCATGAGTAGTGTAGTAAAATCATTATAACACAGAAAATGTTTGAATTTTCAGACAGAAATAATTAGGAAATAACCCCATGGCTACTATTTAGTTGTATCTGAAAGCACATGAGTAAAATGACTTTGCAGCTTTGTCACAGAATACAGTTAATAAACTTCTCTTATTTGGTCATGTTTTCTTGTGCTGTCATACACAGCCTTATCCCACATGCAATGAACTTTCCCATTAGAAAATTTATACAGCCTTGTGATCTGCAAAATTATGAGAGGAGAAGTTTGTCTGCTTATCCTGAAATATCTTTTTCTTTTTAACAATTTAATTTATTACATAGTTGCTAAATGGTTGCAGCCTGACTAGTAATTTTATGAGTTAAACATTTCGTTCCTTTCCAAAGGCCTATTTGGACAAACTGGAAACTGACAATTTCTTGACAGCTTTTTTAAATCAGATGTAGCATCTACATGTGTGTTTGCAGACTTGCCGGTGGGTCTGGATGAGAAAGCATTTTTGAAGCGCTATCACCTCAAGGTAATTAAAAAATTCTCCTCACTTAATTATACCCATTTAAGGTTAGGCAGCTGATCTAAATTACTCCTGTATACTTTTTCAAACATCTATTTATCCCACTTGTCTTAGAGACATAACAACAGGCAGAGATGCCATATTCTCTGGAGGTACCTGTCTCTAAATCAGGTTAGATATCACAGTATCACAGTATCACAGTATGTTAGAGATTGGAAGGGACCTCAAAAGATCATCTAGTCCAGTCCCCCTGCCAGAGCAGGAACACCTAGATAAGATTACACAGGAATGTGTCCAGGCGGGTTTTGAATGTCTCCAGAGAAGGAGACTCCACAACCTCCCTGGGCAGCCTGTTCCAGTGTTCTGTCACCAGAACTGTAGATAGTCAGAGGAAGCTGTATGTCTGATATTTCTGGAACTGTCCTGGCAGAAGTGAATACTGAACAGCACATACACCTCAAGAAAGCATGCAAGCAAACAAAACCACTTTCTCTGCAATTTGAACAGCATTAGTTGTCAGAAACAGTGAACTCCCACCTGCGAGAAATACACAGTTGGCAAAGAGGGGAAGTATTCGCTCTGACACAGTAGGTTCTGCTGTATGTGGTTGCATATATTGGTATTCTCCAGCTCCATCTGCCCTTTTCACAATGAGATTTTGCTAACTCCTAAGTAGCAGCCAAGACACTAGCAATGCTTAAAGAAATATTTTTTTAACACTAACAACTTTTCCCTTGCAGACCATCTAAGGACAACACTTTCTACATATATTTGTATTGATGGGGGTCTCAAACCTTCTGCAAAATTATCACTTCATCAAGACTTCTGGCACTCAGAAACTCTTTGATCTCTGTCTTTGAGATGGCTAGGAGTAGGGATTCCTGTATAGGAAAGAAATGTGAATGACAGTCTGGAGTCAAATATGTGTGTTTTGACTTCCACAGTCATGATGGAACCCCAGCCACAGTGTGAGCTTAATCATAATGCCAGCACAGGGGACCATCAGGCTCTCTTAATGTCCTAATCAAGACACCAAGCACAGGAGGCTGAGGACTCCAAGGAAGAGAAACTGAATTGGCTTAGAGCTGAAATATAATGACCAGGAGACATAGCCTCTGTAATTCTTTTAGCTGAAAACCTCACTGTCTTAGTGAATCAAATTGGAGTATTAGATTCTATTAAAACTAATTGTCTACAAGATTCGTAGAGTAACATAATGTTATTTTAACATTTTTGGCTCTAAGATTGTCTTTATACCTTTAAATATAAAGATTATTTCTTGGAAAAGTGATTAGAATATTAAAACTCTATAAAAGTAGGCATTAGCTGATGATCCTGTCATTATGTTGAGTACCCATGGATTCACCTCAGCACACCTAGTGATTTCACAAAGGCTATTATCTCATGGCTATATCCCCTTCTTCTGAGCTTATTACTTTAAATAAAAAATGTTAATGGTTTCTGAGAAACTCATGATGAGAAATGGAGGATTTCTTACACAAAGAAGCATGCTTTCCAAATTTCAAAGCTTGCATTAAACTTTCCAGCAAATGCCTGAAATTCTCAGTTGGCCAATAATATTGCGACATGAATTCAGCCTTCTTTTATACTGAGGTGCCATTTGGATATACTTTATTATTATTTATTAAATTACACAGCACCTCATGTTATGCATAGCAATTCCTTAAGAACTCGCATTAAGCTTTCACATACGGGGAGAAACGGATGAAATTATAAATTCTGAATCATAAACAAGGTCAGGCTGGATGATCTAAAAGCTCTTTCTGTCCTTAAAATGTGAGGTCACACATTCATCTCAGTATACTGCATACATGGGTATAGGAAATCCTGGACATTTTAAAACCTGAAGAGCAGGCAGAGTAACATGTCAATATTTGGCTGCATTGCACGTATGACCCTGTTCCGGGGTAGTGAAGAGAGCTAAAAGCTTCTGAGTGATTCAGAAGGCAAAAGCAAAGCAAGAGGCCATAGTAGGAAACAGTGCGTGTTTGGGTAGAGTTAAAGCCTTTGCAACAAGACCTCAGTCTGTTCAGACTGTTAGTACTCATAGCAAAGGCTTTGGGTACCAGGGCAAAAGGTTTTCCAGCAATAATGTGCCTCTTTTCAACTAGAGATACTCCAAGACCCTCCTTTCTTGCTCTTCAATTGCTTAGGTTGGTGGAAGTTGGGATTCCTTACTCTCAGATTCTTTTGACTTACATCTTTTTTCTGTTTCCAGATCCTTTCAGGGTTACACATGTAGTCTTTTCTGGCCTCTTTGCACAGGGTACAAGCTACAGGGGACCTATAAGACAATTTGGGAGCATATTTGGCTTAATAAAAAGCAATGCCAAATATTATCCCTATCGAGAACCATCATGACAGCTGGAAACCAGAGGTGACCCAGAGGGCATGAGTGCTAGTGATATGCTCAGCTACTCCAGGGAATAATCAGGCTTGAAGAAGCCATGCACAAGTTACCTGGCAATCAATTAAAACATTTTGAGAGAAGGAGTAATCAGACTGTATTTTTTGCTGGAAGACAGTAAAAGGAGGATAAACTGGTGGAGATGAAGAGACCACACTGCTGACAGCATGGCCAGTTCTGATATAATCTGTTCTTAGTCACAACCCAAACAGACAAACAAAAGGCCAAATCAAACCAAAACAATCCACGTGGACATATGGAGAAGAAATATCAATGCAATCTTTACAATTACAGAAAAATGCACCATAAAAATTAGGTCCCCAGGTGAGCTCATGGGTGCTGAGAAATTATTATTTACTAGGACTAATGAAGGAGAGAAGGTAGACATATTCTATTTTGTAGGTGATAAACCTATGCAGGCAAGCAAGTATATCAGTCAGAAAGGTAGAGGAAAACTTTCACACACTGTGCACTAAGAATGATGCTGGCAAAAGCCTAACTGAGTGAAAGTCAGAGTGGTTCAATGTGCTGGATTTCTGTTGCTGCAAATTAAAAAATCTGTAAAAAATGTCCTAGAAAACTTCAGAGATCTTGTCAATAAGAGTTCCTGCTAGAATATTGAGGGATGGTTATGTTTCACTGAAGAAAGCAGAAATTAATAGCATCCTTTATGCGCAAGGATAAACCACCTTAAGATTAAGAAATGTTTCACATACATGAGCTCTTGTTTTTGTATTTCTGAGAAGTTGTCTTTCTCTGAAAAGGGAGGTGAGTACAGCATATCTTCCTGAGCAATGCAGCCCTTCTCCAGCTGACCATTTTACAAAGCTTGTGTGTATCAGTTTCTCTCCATTTGCCTTGCCAACATCATCCTGGATATGTGAGAAATATGGATTATGCTGACTAATCTTTTGGCAAATCTCCTCAAATAGAGAATCAATAAATTAATAAAATGAAGGAGGAAAAAGAGAGGACACTTGTCTTAAGCAAACATCTATCTCATCAGCATTTAATAAAACAGTAAGATTTTTAGCACAGTAACTGAATCCTGCACTTGAATATGATCTCTCCTCCTGCATGTGTGGGTGGAACAACACTGCTCTCCAATTGACATGGATCTGTCTATTCTCAGGATACCATCACAGCACCATAACCTGCAGTTTTTGGACATTCAAGATATGACTACGGCAATGGAACATGTGCAGCATCCAGTTTCCCACTATAGTTTCCTCCTATGTGTTCTTTTTAATTTCTCCAGCCTTGTTTCCCCTCTTTGCATCCAGAGATCTTCTTGTGACATCATCTGTTTAACCATGGAGTTTGGTACTCCAGCAGATCTCTCCACACAGCCTGCTCACAGAGTAAGAATTGGAATGTAGTTTTCCAGTGTTCATGATAAGCTGATCTCATGATCAGTTGAGACAACAGTCTGGAATAAGAGCAGGTACTTTCACCAGAAATGGCAGGCACTGCAGTGCCACCACAACATGAAAGAGATGGATTTGGTATACTGCTATATGCATTTCTCTAATTTTTCTCTAAATTGTTGATTTCTACTGATACAATTGGGTAGCCAGTCAGTACAAGGACTAGAGGGTTAGGATGTGATCAGATGTTTGGTCTCTCCCTCACTTCTGAAAAATAAAGTAGCTGGACAGCAGCACATGCCAGACTCACTTTGGATTTGTTAGTAAAGGTGGTTTTGACATGCAGCTTGTGATCATTACCCACTATAAGCACATTAAAGGCATATCAGCATGGTATAACACTCTACCCTAAAGCAATACTCTAGGCATCTATTACAGAGCTCCAGTGTTAAGTTTTACAGTTAAAATCTAGATTCAGGAGGGAGTTAGATTGTAGGGCATTTGCTGCAGTATTTCGGAGTGCCAATCTAGGAAGCTGGAGATAGAATGGGAAGAAAGCGTTAGAGACACTCAATAAATTCATACAGTTCTTGGGAAGGTATGACATGCATTGATTTTCTGTTCCTGGAAGTTATAACCAAGGGCATAGCTGAGACACTGACAAAGACAAAGTGGCAGATGTTGATTAAACACTGATCAGGCACAAGGGGAGTGCAAAAAATCTTTTCACACAAAGGCTCATTGCTTGCATGCCGTGTGAAGTGTTAACTGGATCCAGAAACATAATAAATAAATCACAGCTGGGGTAGACATAAGAACATTATTTGTGCACTCTCTCCCCTCAAGCCAGGACAGAATTATTTTTGTCATACTTGTCTGAATGTGGGGTGTCAAGCCTGAGTCCTGTTCAAACTTCTTTGTGTTCATATTCTGATAGAGAGACAACAGAAGGCTCTGAAAGGTTTCCTGGTGCAGTCTTTTCAATGTCTGTCTGCACCAAAAATTTTTTAAAACAGTAAGAATGAAGTCTGTACCACTGAGCTGCTAAGAATATATGCAAACATGCTGTCCTTAAACAGTAAGCATTGCCACAAGAATTTATCACACATTTATGTAAGCCTGTAAGTTTCCCCCCGAAGGATAGGGTGTTGTAGGGCTAGAAAAGGGCAGGGAGGGCTGATTACCAGTAATAAACTGTGTCATGGCTGAACTAGTATTTCAGATACATCCAGACTTCCCTGTAGATGGTTAGCTTTGCATTAACATCCATTACACAAATTTTTGTGTACAGATGACATCAGTAGCTGAAACTCCTGCTGTACCCAGACCCAGAAAGTGTCTGGCAAATCTGTAGGCACTGCAGTTAACTGCTGAAAACATTCTCTGCTTGGGTGAGGCAAAGGAGGACACTGCATTTCAGCCAGAAATGTAGACCAGTTCTATAAATTCAGACTCTCTACTTAAGTTCCTGCTGGGACTTCACAGAATAGTTGCTTTCTTTCATGCTAGATTTATTTGAATGACCTTATTATGGAAAATGGGGTTTTATATCTCAATGCCCATTACATTATTTTTTTATTTGTTACAATGAAAACATTTCATTAAAGCCCTTATTGAATAGCTAAGTGTGAATCTTGAGAGTGAATGAAAGTCATTTATTGAATCAGCCTGCGCTGGAGCTAAGAAAGCATGTAGAACTGCAGAACTATAAAATGCTCAGTGCACATGGAGTTTCATAGCAAAACGCTACAAGACATGGTTCAAGTTCACTTCTGAAATAAATAAACAAAGGAAGGGCTCAAGCTGTTCCATTTAAGGACAAAACAATTTCAGGGCCAGCCTTTATCCCTTTCCTGGGGAAAAATACTACCTCCTAGATGGAGGGGACATGAAGCCACTGCTACATCCCCTCTGTAACTATAAGGTGCTGCCTTCACTCTGCTAGTTGAGCTTGGAAGGCTGAAGGCAGTGGGCTTGTTGACTCCTGGACCTGGTTTGTCCTTGATGGGAGGCAGGGAGGCCATCAGGATCTGTTTCTCCCAAAAGATGGGATGGAGCTACTGAGGCTTCTGCTTTTGGTACCACAGAACCTCAAGGCATAATCTCCCTCTGCCCCCAAATTAATTAGATTATTAAAATAATTTTGAAGCTTTAGCTTAAACCATGAGTCTATTCTTTCCTCTTTTTAAACTATTTAAAGCCAAAATGCAGATGCAAGAATTTCAAATGTACTTAAAGGCCAGGGATTTTAATTTGGTGTCCTTATTCATGTACACTGTGGTTGTATTTCAGCAGCTAAAGAGAGGGGAACAGATTCTGCTCCCTGCTACCCCACTGTAAATCCAGAGAAACTCCACTGATTTCAGTGGCATTTAATCTTGAACTGCCCTGGTTTATCTGACAGCAGTGTGGCTGACTGTGCTTCCATAGATACATATACTGTTTATATATGTTTATATTCTACTTTGAAAGGGACAGAGGCACTCATCTGTTGGCCTGATCTGGTCTCGAGGGAGGTCTGTTGCCTACCTGGGGCACGGATCAGGGATGTTGCAGAGAGGCTGCCTGCTCTAGTGAGACCCACGGACTATTACCTACTTCTGGTGATCCATGTGGGTGCTAGTGATGTTGATAGCAGTAGGCTGGAGAACATAAAGAAGGACTACAGAGCCCTGGGAGAGCTGGTTAGGGGCTCTGGAGCTCAGATTGTCTTTTCATCAATTCTCCAGGATACAGGGGGAGACCTTAAAAAAGCTAGGAGGATTGGCCAGGTTAATAAATGGTTAAAAGGATGGTGCCATAGTCAGGGGTTTGGGTGTTTTGAATACGGGACCCAAGTTAGTAGGCCAGGTCTACTGGGGGCTGGTAGAGCTGCTCTGACAAAGAAGAGGAAGAGTGGTTTTGGTAGGAGGCTTGCCAGGCTGGTCAAGGTTTCTTTAAACTAGATGTGTTGGGGGAGGGGGCATCATTCCATCCCAACACACCCAGTCAGTTGCCAGCACCTACAATAAATGCTTGGAGCGATGCAGAGATATTCCAGCCTCTCTAGCCAATGAGCCGGCTTCATTTGGAGCTCGGCTCAGATGCCTCTATACAAACGCCCGTAGCATGGGAAACAAACAAGAGGAATTAGAGATGTGTGCACGACTACGGGAGTATGATATAGTAGGCATCACAGAAACATGGTGGGATGGCTCCTATGACTGGAGTGTTGGAATGGAAGGTTACAGGCTCTTTAGAAAAGACAGGCCTGGCAGGCAGGGAGGGGGAGTTGCTATTTATGTTAGGGATAGGCTGGAGAGTATGGAACTCTGTCTGGGGACGGGTGAGCAGTCGACAGAGAGTTTGTGTGTCAAGGTTAAAGGGAGAGCAGCGATGAGGGACATTATTGTGGGGATCTGTTACAGACAGCCTGATCAAGAGGAATCTGTGGATGAAGTGCTCTATAGGCAGATAGGAACAGCCTCACGCTCACAGGCCCTTGTTCTCATGGGGGACTTCAACCACCCTGACATCTGTTGGAATGAAGGTACAGCCCAGCACAAGCAATCCAGGAGGTTCCTCGATTGTGTGGAAGACAACTTTCTTCTGCAAGTAATAGAGGAGCCGACATCGCGATTCCCGACATCTCCCGATCCCTGAAGCCCCAGCAGCCCTTGCGAGAGAGCGGCTGACGTGGCGGGGGGCGTTCCCACGGTGATGGCAGGAGATTTAAAAGTGGCTGCAACTCGATCCTAGCAGTCAGTCAGCTGATCGGAGCTAGCACAGCTAGAGCCGGAGCCGGCACGCTTCAGAGACCACGAGGTTCAGCAGAGATTAGGAAAATCAGAGGGGACAGCGCAGAGACATCGCGATTCCCGACATCTCCCTATCCCCGAAGCCCCAGCAGCCCTTGCGAGAGAGCGGCTGACGTGGCAGGGGACGTTCCCGCGGTGACGGCGACCGCACCCCTGCCCCTTGCCTTGAAAGAACCTTTGGGAGGGCAGCCCACCAGGCGCAGGGAGGAACAAGCAGGTCGTGTTGCGGACTCTGTTGCTGGTGTCCCAGACTGCTGAACAATATGGTCGCCTCCAGAAGGAGGGATTGCATTAAGGAGACTGTAGCAACTCAGACAGAGACCCTGCCCCAAACCGTGGCTGTTCAGGTCTCTGGCTGCAGGGAGTGCCAGAGCCTGCTGCTGCCGAGGGAGGGAGGCCAGTACTCCACCTGTGTGAGGTGTGAGCAGGTAGAAGATCTGCTTAGATTGGTGGCAGAACTTAAAGAAGAGGTCGAGACACTGAGGACCATCAGGGAGTGTGAAAGGGAGATAGACTGGTGGAGTAACTCCCTACCGTGCCAGCAGGAACGGTTCCAGGGAGATACCTCCCAAAAGGGGATTGACCCCCTGTCCTCTCAGACAGAGGGGGATGACCCAAGACAGCCCCTGCCCTGTAGCTGTCGCGCAGAGGTAAGGGACCAAAAAGACGATGAAGGCTGGAAACAAGTTCCAGTTCAGAGTCCTGGGCAACCTTCCTCCCTTCCTGCCCTGCTTCCCCAGGTGTCCCTCCATAATAGGTTTGAGGCCCTGGATCTTGATGGAGAGGTAAGTGAGGATGTGGTGCAAGGCCAGACTACAAGGTCACATAGAAAAAGGCGGTCGACTTCACGCCTCAAGACTGCCTCTGACAAGAAAGAAAGAAAGGTCATTGTTGTAGGCGATTCCCTTCTGAGAGGAACAGAGGGCCCGATATGCAGAGTTGACCCTCATCATTGGGAAGTGTGTAGTCTGCCTGGAGCCCGGATCAGGGATATCACCAAGGTGCTCCCCAGCCTGGTGCACCCGACAGACTACTACCCGCTGCTGGTCTTCCAGACAGGTGGGGGGGAAGCTGCTTCCCGCAGCCTGAGGGGGATGAAGAAAGACTACAGGGCCTTGGGGCGGATGGTGAAAGAGTCTGGGGCTCAAGTGATCTTCTTCTCAGTTCTTCCATCTTCCGGTGATGATGTGGGACGGAATGGGAAAATTCAGTCAATAAACGATTGGCTACGAGACTGGTGCTTTAGGCAGGGCTTTGGGTTCTTTGATAACAGCTGGTTTTATAAGGCTCCAGTCCGGATGATGGCACGTGGGAAAGGTTTAACTCACAGAGGCAAAAGGATGCTGGGGCATGAATTAGCAGGGCTCATTTGGAGAGCTTTAAACTAGATTCGAAGGGAGATGGGGTTGTAACTGGGCTTGCCCCAGTGGGGCAGCACTCTAGAATTGATGAAGACTGGGAGGCCTCCTATAATCCTAAGGTGAAATTGGTGAGCTCAGCTCCCTCCTTGAAATGCCTATACACCAATGCGTGCAGCATGGGAAATAAGCAGGAGGAGTTGGAGACCTGTGTTAAGTCAGGAGATTATGATATGGTGGCAATTACAGAGACGTGGTGGGACAGCTCGCATGACTGGAATATACTCATGGAGGGCTATGTCCTTTTCAGGAAAGACAGGCCAGCCAGGCGGGGTGGTGGGGTTGCTCTTTATGTGCAAGAGCAGCTGCAATGTACTGAGCTCTGTCCAGGAACAGGGGATGAGCGAGTTGAGAGTCTGTGGGTGAGAATTAAGGGGCAGGCTGGCAGGGGTGATACTGTTGTGGGTGTCTGTTACAGGCCACCAGATCAGGGTGAGGAAGTTGATGAGGCCTTCTACGGGCAGCTGAGAGCGGCCTCACAGTCACAGGCCCTGGTTGTCGTGGGGGATTTTAATTTCCCTGATGTTTGCTGGAAGGACTACTCAGCAACCCAGCCACAGTCCAGGAGGTTCCTCCAGTGTATGGATGATAACTTCCTCATCCAAATGGTGGATGAGCCAACCAGAAGAGAAGCGCTGCTGGATCTCATCCTCACTAACAAGGAGGGTCTGGTCGAAGCAGTAAAGCTTGAGGGCTGCCTTGGTTGCAGCGACCACGAGATGGTGGAATTCAGGATCTTGTGTGGTAGGACCAGTACAATAGCAAGTAGAATTGCAACCCTGGACTTTAGCAGGGCAAACTTTGGCCTTTTCAAGCAATTGCTAGGGGAAATCCCATGGGCAAGGCTGCTTGAAGGTAAAGGGGCCCAAGATAGTTGGTTGACATTCAAGAATTGCTTATTCCAAGCTCCAGAGCAGAGCATCCCGACACGTAGGAAGTCAAGGAAGAGGGCCAGGAGACCTGCGTGGCTAAATAAGGAACTGCTGGGTATGCTCAAGTGGAAGAGGAGAGTTTATAGGTCATGGAAGGAGGGGCTGGCCACTTGGGAGGAATATAAGGCTGCTGCTAGAGGATGTAGGAAGGCAGCTAGGATGGCTAAGGCCTCCTTAGAATTAAATCTGGCCAGAGGGGTCAAGGGCAGCAGAAAGAGCTTTTTCAAATACATAGCTGATAAAACTAACACTAGAGGCAAGGTTGGCCCACTGGTGAATGGGGTGGGTGCCCTGGTGACAGAAGATACAGAGATGGCAGAGTTATTGAATGCCTTCTTTGTCTCAGTCTACTCTGCCGGAGGCAGTCCTGAAGAGCCCTGTACTCCTGAGATCTCAGATGAAGTCAGGTCACTGGAGCAGTTTGCCTTAGTCAACGAGGAATGGGTTAGGGACCAGTTGAGCAATTTGGACATCCATAAATCCATGGGTCCAGATGGGATGCACCTGCGGGTGCTGAGGGAACTGGCGGAAGTCATTGCTAGACCACTCTCCATCATCTTTACCAAGTCTTGGGAAACGGGAGAGGTGCCTGAGGACTGGAGGAAAGCAAATGTCACTCCAGTCTTCAAAAAGGGCAAGAAGGAGGACCCGGGTAACTATAAACCGGTCAGCCTCACCTCCATCCCTGGGAAAGTGATGGAACACCTTATCCTTGATGCCATCTTAAGGCATGTCAAGGATAAGAGGGTTATGAGGGGCAGTCAACATGGCTTTACCAAGGGGAAGTCATGCTTGACCAACCTCATAGCCTTTTATGAGGAAATAACACGGTGGATGGATGATGGCAGAGCGGTGGATGTGGTCTACCTTGACTCCAGCAAAGCATTTGACACAGTCTCCCACAGCATCCTCACAGCTAAATTGAGGAAGTGTGGACTGGATGGTCGGGTGGTGAGGTGGACCGCGAATTGGCTAAAGGACAGAAGCCAGAGAGTTGTGGTCAATGAGGCGGAGTCTAGTTGGAGGCCGGTATCTAGTGGAGTGCCTCAAGGGTCAGTACTGGGACCAGTATTATTTAATATCTTCATCAATGATTTAGATGAGGGAATTGAGTGTACTGTCAGCAAGTTTGCTGATGACACTAAGCGGGGAGGAGTGGCTGACACGCCAGAAGGCTGTGCTGCCATCCAGTGAGACCCGGAGAGGCTGGAGAGTTGGGCTGTGAAAAATGTGATGAAATATAACAAGGGGAGGTGTAGAGTCCTGCATCTGGGTAGGAACAACCCCAGGTTCCAATATAGGTTGGGGAACGACCTGTTAGAGAGTAGTGTAGGGGAGAGGGACCTGGGGGTCCTAGTGGATGGCAGGATGACCATGAGCCAACACTGTGCCCTTGTAGCCAAGAAGGCCAATGGCATCCTGGGGTGTATTAGAAGGGGGGTGGTCAGTAGGTCGAGAGAGATTCTCCTTCCCCTCTACTCTGCCCTGGTGAGACCACATCTGGAATATTGTGTCCAGTTCTGGGCCCCTCAGTTCAAGAAGGACAGGGACCTGCTGGAGAGAGTCCAATGCAGGACGACAAAGATGATTAAGGGAGTGGAGCATCTCCCTTATGAGGAAAGGCTGAGGGAGCTGGGTCTCTATAGTTTGGAGAAGAGGAGACTGCGGGGGGACCTTATTAGTGTATATAAATATATAAAGGGGGAGTGTCATGAGGATGGAGCCAGGCTCTTCTCAATGGCAAACAATGATAGGACAAGGGGTAATGGGTATAAACTGGAAGACAAGAGGTTCCACTTAAACTTGAGAAGAAACTTCTTCTCAGTGAGGGTGACAGAACACTGGAACAGGCTACCCAGGGAGGTTGTGGAGTCTCCTTCTCTGGAGACATTCAAAACCCACCTGGACACATTCCTATGTAACCTTATCTAGGTGTTCCTGCTCTGGCAGGGGGATTGGACTAGATGATCTTTTGAGGTCCCTTCCAATCTCTAACATACTGTGATACTGTGATACTGTGAAGGAGAGGTGCCATGCTTGACCTCGTGCTCACCAACAGGGAAGGGCTGGTTAGAAATGTGATGCTCCAGGGCAGCCTTGGTTGCAGTGACCACGAGATGGTCGAATTCGAGATCCTCAGGACAGTGAGAAGAGCGTGCAGCAAGCTCACTGCCCTGGACTTCAAGAGAGCAGACTCTGGCCTCTTCAGGAGCCTGCTTAGTAAGGTTCCATGGGACACAGCCCTAGAGGGCAGGGGGGCCCAAGACTCTTGGTTGTTATACAAGGATCACCTGCTCCAAGCTCAGGAGTGTTGCATCCCAACTAGAAGGAAGTGCAGCAAGAGGGCCAGGAGACCTCCTTGGATGGATAAGGAGCTGCTGAGGAAAACTTGAAGGAGAAAAGAGGCCTATAGAAGGTGGAGGCAGGGACAGGCAACCTGGGAAGAACACAGGGATGCTGTCCGGGAAGCTAGGGACCAGGTTAGGAAAGCTAAGGCCCAGTTAGAATTGAACTTGGCTAGAGATGTTAAGGATAATAGGAAGGGATTCTATAGGTACGTAGAGAGCAAAAGACTAGGAACAACGTAGGCCCCCTCTGGAAGATATCTGGAGAACTGGCTACCCAGGATTTGGAGAAGGCTGAGGTTCTTAATGACTTCTTTGCCTCGGTCTTCACTGGCAAAGTCTCTGACCGCACCACCCAAGTCTTGGAAGGCGAATGCAGGCCCTGTAAGAATGAAGACCCTAGGCCCACTGTAAGAGAGGATCTGGTTCGAGACCATCTTAAAAACCTAAACGTACACAAGTCCATGGGACCTGACAACATCCATCCGCGGGTCCTGAAGGAGCTGGCGAATGAAGTTGCTAAGACACTGGCCATCATATTTGAAAGATTATGGCAGTCAGGTGAAGTTCCTGATGACTGGAAAAAGGGAAATATAACCCCCATTTTCAAGAAGGGGAAAATGGATGACCCAGGGAATTACAGACCAGTCAGTCTCACCTCTGTGCCTGGCAAACTCTTGGAGCAGATTCTCCTGGAAGGCATGCTAAGGTACATGAAAAACAGGGAGGTGGTTGGTGACAGCCAGCATGGCTTCACTAAGGGGAAATCCTGCCTGACCAATTTGGTGGCCTTCTATGATGGGGCTACGAAACTGATGGACAGGGGCAGAGTAGTTGACGTCATCTACCTGGACTTGTGCAAAGCGTTTGACACTGTCCCACACGACATCCTTGTCTCTAAATTGGAGAGACATCAATTTGATGGGTGGACCACTCGGTGGATAAAGAACTGGCTGGATGGCCACATGCAAAGAGTTGTGGTCAATGGCTCAATGTCCGGCTGGAGACCGGTAACGAGTGGTGTCCCTCAGGGATCGGTGTTGGGACCGGTCTTGTTCAACATCTTTGTCGGTGATATGGACAGTGGGATTGAGTGCGCCTTCAGCAAGTTTACCGATGACACCAAGCTGTGTGGTTCGGTTGATATGCCAGAGGGAAGGGATGCCATCCAGAGGGACCTCGACACGCTTGTGAGGTGGGCTGATGCCAACCTTATGAAGTTTAGCCATGCCAAGTGCAAGGTCCTACACCTGGGTCGGAGCAATCCCAGGCACAGCTACAGGTTGGGCAGAGAAGAGATTCAGAGTAGCCCTGCGGAGAAGGACTTTGGGGTGTTGGTCGATGAGAAAATGAACATGAGCCAGCAGTGTGCGCTCACAGTCCAGAAAGCCAACCATATCCTGGGCTGCATCAAAAGGAGCATGACCAGCAGGTCGAAGGAGGTGATCCTGCCCCTCTACTCTGCTCTCATGAGACCTCACTTGGAGTATTGTGTGCAGTTCTGGTGTCCTCAACATAAAAAGGACATGGAGCTGTTGGAACAAGTCCAGAGGAGGGCCACAAGGATGATCAGGGGACTGGAGCACCTCCCAAATGAAGATAGGCTGAGAAAGTTGGGGCTGTTCAGCCTGGAGAAGAGAAGGCTGCGTGGAGACCTCATAGCAGCCTTCCAGTATCTGAAAGGGGCCTACAAGGATGCTGGGGAGGGACTATTCATCAGGGACTGTAGTGAAAGGACAAGGGGTAATGGGTTAAAACTTCAACAGGGGAAGTTTAGATTGGATATAAGGAAGAAGTTCTTTACTGAGAGGGTGGTGAGGCACTGGAATGGGTTGCCCAGGGAGGTTGTGAATGCTCCATCCTTGGCGGTGTTCAAGGCCAGGTTGGATGAGGCCTTGGGTGACATGGTTTAGTGTGAGATGTCCCTGTCCATGGCAGGGGGGTTGGAACTAGATGATCTTAAGGTCCTTTCCAACCCTAACTATTCTATGATTCTATGATTCTATGTTGAGTCTATTATTGATTAAATATGCACACAAATGCAACAAGACATCAGTCGAAGAAATCACATTTGCTCTGCTGGCAGGATATAAACTAAAATAATGAGAAGAAAATTCATTCTTCTGATATATTGAATGATAAAATTTCAATATAAAGCACTGCCCACCTTATTTTAATGTGATTAGTGCCTGTGAAAGGCACTGAATTAACAAATTGGAAATGGGTGTCTTCTGTTTAATGATTTAAACCCAACAAAACTCAGCAGCTGGTATCCTCTACCCTGTTCTACCAGTCTTCCTTTAGTCTGATATGGAGGATTTCCTCTGACAAACAGGAGTTTTCCTTTACCCTTCCTGTTTATGCTGAGAAGCATGCCAACAAGAAATCGGCTTCAGTTGAAACAGCTTTCTTGAGACATGAATGCTGGTCCATTACATTTTTTATGATCTGGCTTGCTATAGAAGCATTCAAGTGCTCTCAAGTTGTTTCGGGTCTCAGCTTGGATCAAGAATTGGAAGTCTTTTCAAGTCCCGTTAAAAAAAGGTCTATTGCTTAAATACCCAGTTTCCACCTATGCATTGAAAGTCTACTTCTTACTGACAAGAGTAACTCTTTTGGATGTCCATATGCTTTTGGGCTGTCCAAATAGAAAACCAATGCTTAAAACATTTTAGAAGAGACTTATCATACAGAATTTATAAATAGATGTAGTTAGGTAGATCCTATTTGCTCTGCCAAAGTCTTATTACTAGATTCCCAGTCTCCTGTGTGTTTCTGGCATCTTATAACATCTTGGTTTTAGAGATGTTGCTGTAAATTTAAATGAAAATATTCATAATAAAAAAGCGAGATGAACAGTCAAATGTTTTTTCAGCTCTGAGCATCCCAGTAACCCATATTTTTCTGAGAACAGTTGAGTACGTTGCATTTAGCCGTACATTAATAATGACAACCATGTAGCATTTGGATGCAGCACTGATTTAATGTGTGTTTCTTGGTTATTCACAAATGTCTTGATTTTCCATCTTTTTGAGCACTCTTACAAGGCACTTGGTATTCATACTCAGCTGAATCTTTACATTTTTGAAAATCTGGCCCTGGTGTGGTTGGGTGCAATGGTCAGCATGGTCCTATGTGAAATTTTGATGAAAAAAAAGAAGCAAATATTTCAGATATTTTGTCTTACCTTTCTTTTATTTTTGGTACATTGATTGATGCCTTGATTTTATTAGTTAATTTTTCTGTTCCTGGTGATGTGTAATATTTATGACTAATTGCATTAACCCAGTAAAATTCTCTGGGGAATAAGCTATTCCCCATGCCCTTTTTAAAGATGATAAAATCCAGTCACACACTAAGTTTAATACTCTTACTGGCAATGAATGAACACCAGTACAGCTCTGCAGTGTCCTCATGTCTTAGCCAAAATGTTTTGCATAGAGTCAAAGCATGTTGCTATTGACTGCACTAATAATAATACAAAGTATAAATTTTATTAGTTAAAAAAAAAAAAAAAAAAAAAAAAAAGAAAGAAAAGGAAAGGAATGGAAAGGAAAGGAAAGAAAAACTGTCAGAGATTCACTTCCTTACCTGTGCATTCCCTGGACTGCTGACACACAAATGTTAATGAAACTTGGAAACAAAGTAGTAAATGATGTCAATAGTTAGCACATTATCATTTTCTCTCATCTATTCATCTAAACTGCAAAGCAGGTAACTTTAACTATCATTTTCAGCACAAAATAAAAGCCCCAGACCCGAGAGTTCAAAGCATTGTCAAGGAGCTGTTCAGCTTTAGCTCTTAATTAAAGTAAATACAGTTAAAAACATTTCCATTAAAAGAGAATGCTTTAACCTTTTGTAACACTCTGACCACATTCAAATGAGGATGGAATGCATGCTACCTCATGGAGAGAGCTTGCAGTATAAAATTTTGCCAGTATAAAGGCTGACAATAAAAAGTATTGTGATTTTTCATTGCAATGTGCTCATTCAGCATTGGAAAAATGCAAGGATGAGATCTTCCATACAAGTTCAGACACATGCCCTTGAGAAGCAAAGAATGACTTTTCAGTGCAACTCCAAATGTCAATCTCCCCACAAGAATGTAGATCCAACAGAGGAACCTACTACCTATATCACCATCATATTCGCCTCAGTGAGTGAACATCATGAATCAGTGTGGTTTGATACTGTGATTTGCTTCTTTGGGGCTGTGCTGTATAATCGTCATCATCATCAGTTCTTCCTTAGGCTTCTATCCGACTGGATTTGACATGGGAAGAATCTCCTTGATTTTTTAAGATTTTTTATTTTAATATATACATCACAAAACAATCTAACACACAACATAGAATCATAGAATCATAGAATAGTTAGGGTTGGAAAGGACCTTAAGATCATCTAGTTCCAACCCCCCTGCCATGGTTGAACTTGCTTGAATATTTTCCTGATTTGTTTTTAAACAATTTATATTTTATGTTATAACAGGGAGGAGCGGGTTAGGGAGCAATTAAGCAATCTGGACATCCATAAATCCATGGGTCCAGATGGGATGCATCCCTAGGTACTGAGGGAGCTGGCTGAAGTCGTTGCTGGACCACTCTCCATCATCTTTACCAAGTCTTGGGAAACGGGAGAGGTGCCTGAGGACTGGAGGAAAGCAAGTGTCACTCCAGTCTTCAAAAAGGGCAAGAAGGAGGACCCGGGTAACTATAGACCGGTCAGCCTCACCTCCATCCCTGGGAAAGTGATGGAACACCTTATCCTTGGTGCCATCTCAAGGCATGTCAAGGATAAGAGGGTTATGAGGGGCAGTCAACATGGCTTCACCAAGGGGAAGTCGTGCTTGACCAACCTCATAGCCTTTTATGAAGACATAACAAGGTGGTTGGATTATGGCAGAGTGGTGGATGTGGTCTACCTTGACTTCAGTAAAGCGTTTGACACAGTCTCCCACAGCATCCTCACAGCTAAATTGAGGAAGTGTGGACTGGATGGTTGGGTGGTGAGGTGGACCGCGAATTGGCTAAAGGACAGAAGCCAGAGAGTTGTGGTCAATGAGGCGGAGTCTAGTTGGAGGCCGGTATCTAGTGGGGTGCCTCAAGGGTCAGTACTGGGACCAGTATTATTCAATATCTTCATCAATGATTTAGATGAGGGAATTGAGTGTACTGTCAGCAAGTTTGCTGATGACACTAAGCGGGGAGGAGTGGCTGACACGCCAGAAGGCTGTGCTGCCATCCAGTGAGACCCGGAGAGGCTGGAGAGTTGGGCTGTGAAAAATGTGATGAAATATAACAAGGGGAGGTGTAGAGTCCTGCATCTGGGTAGGAACAACCCCAGGTTCCAATATAGGTTGGGGAACGACCTGTTAGAGAGTAGTGTAGGGGAGAGGGACCTGGGGGTCCTAGTGGATGGCAGGATGACCATGAGCCAACACTGTGCCCTTGTGGCCAGGAAGGCCAATGGCATCCTGGGGTGTATTAGAAGGGGGGTGGTCAGTAGGTCGAGAGAGATTCTCCTTCCCCTCTACTCTGCCCTGGTGAGACCACATCTGGAATATTGTGTCCAGTTCTGGGCCCCTCAGTTCAAGAAGGACAGGGACCTGCTGGAGAGAGTCCAATGCAGGACGACAAAGATGATTAAGGGAGTGGAGCATCTCCCTTATGAAGAAAGGCTGAGGGAGCTGGGTCTCTTTAGTTTGGAAAAGAGGAGACTGAGGGGTGACCTCATTAATATTTATAAATATATAAAGGGTGAGTGTCACGAGGATGGAGCCAGGCTCTTCTCGGTGACAACCAATGGTAAGACAAGGGGTATTGGGCTCAAACTGGAACACAAGAGGTTCCACTTAAATTTGAGAAGAGACTTCTTCTCAGTGAGGGTGACGGAACACTGGAACAGGCTGCCCAGGGAGGTTGTAGAGTCTCCTTCTCTGGAGACATTCAAAACCCACCTGGACGCCTTCCTGTGTAACCTCATCTAGGTGTTCCTGCTCTGGCAGGGGGAATGGACTAGATGATCGTTTGAGGTCCCTTCCAATTCGTAATATTCTGTGATTCTGTGATTCAGTGAGGGAGTAGGAAAAAAGAATAGAGAGGATTCCATTGCCATAGAGTAATAAGCAGAAGAGTGAACAACGATATGTTCTCCTTACACAGCTCTAACATGCCACTTCCAAAGTATTTGGCTTGTTTCTGGCAAACTTCTTGCCAGATAGGTATTGATAATTTTGAAAGGCTATTGCTTCAAAAGAGCAATAGTACTGGATAGAAAATTACTGAAAATAATTTATGAGATGAAAAATCAGAAGAATTAAAATTTCAAGGTCTGGCTTGAGTAACATCCGATAGACTTTCTGAAAGGGGACTATTCCAGAGAATGGTACTTAGGACTTTAGTGAAAAAATACAATATAGAGAGGCAGAATCAAGTAAAAAACAAAACAAAACAAAACAAAAAACCACAACAATAAAACAAAACAACAAAACCACAATAAAATAAATGCCAGGGAAAACAAAAAAAAAAACCCAACAAACACACAAAGAAAACAAGGTCACTCCACCTTACCTGAGACAGAGGGGAGAGAGCTCCTGTGTCCCTACAGAGCTCTCTTAAAGTTCTATGATTAGTGTTCAGATAAGAAAAATAGTATAAAAGAATCTGGATACTACTTATATTCTCTTCATTTGTCTTGCTTTCAACAAGAAAGCAATACAATTATCCACCTAATGATAATAGGGAGAAAAGTGCTAAACACAAGCAGAGTGAATAGCTGAAGATGTCTCTACTCTTCACTGGTGCTAGGCAAGTCAGGGACAGGTTTGCCAATATAGTTCAGGGAAACCAGCTTTCCCAAACAGGAATACATCTCCTAACCCCTCAGTTGCAGTAGAGAAGCCTTATGCTTCTGGATCAGCACTATAGCTGCTTTCCAGTTCTTTGACCACTTGCTCCTGAGAGAGCGAGCTGCTGCACATCTATGATGTTGAACAAGCAAAAAGTAAGCAGGAAAGGCATATAGAGAATGATTGAGGGGATGTAGTCATGATAAGAGACTGCTATAGATCTTCCGTAGGCCTTAGGATGCTCTATAACTTCAGCTTTTGTGCTAAGGCCAAAAAGAAATATCAAGGAAAGATGAATTAAAGGAAACGGTCAGACAAGAACACTGTAGAAGGAATGAACTTTTCACCTCTCCAGCTAGAACTGACCACAGACCAAGAGCAGACTGGTTTAGGTAACCACAGGATATAAAACTCAGGTGAAATGTTAGGTCTAGTCTGCCCAAAGACAGGATGACAAATTAAGTACATCCACTTGTCAAAATTAGATAACAATAAGAAGGTTTTACTTCAGATTGATGTTCTCCTTCCTTTAAACCTATGTTCATATTGAGGTTCCCACCTGTAGAAGTGAGATTACTTTAAATGAAACAAATGAGGCTGGAGCAAAATTTAGCTGTAGTATACTGCTATTCAAATAATCTTTCCTAGCAGCTCAAGAAATGCAGCTAAGTTTATAAATGTTACTAGCATTTATTTAAATGCATTTACATTTATTCAATTATATTCTATGTATACTTGTTAATAAAATGTTTGCATTAGACACTTAAAAATTAATTCACTGTGTTCCCTGATTAATAGTTTCAGTGTTTTAAAATCAATTCTTTGAAATATTTCAGCTTTTACTTTAGCAGTCCTTTGAACTATTTTGGTTCCTAGATCGTGCTGGGCCATAAACAACTCTCTCAAAGCATCTATGTCATTCTTGGGAGATGTTTGTCTAACTCATTCTAGAACTCTTACTGATGTTCAGTGAACTTCTCTGATCATCAAAGGTACTTTCTCCACCTCAGTTGTATCATAGCTTCTGTTTCATCTATTCACACTCACACACAATAAATTCTTCTCAATTAAGACAATTTGTGACCACAGTTCACTGAGGTCAATGGAGTCACTTGAACTTACTGTAATAGAATCAGGCCTTCAGAGATGAAAAACTTATTTTATGCATTTTCACTGCAATGTCATTCCATTTAAAAAAGAATCTTTTCTAAGTAAACATCACAATCTGTGGGTAGGTAATGATGTTTACCTTAAAATGGATTTTTTTCTTCCCCGACGGGTAGAATCTGGTCATGATAAAATGCAGAATACGGCTGAAGTTGTAACGGCAGTTCTACTGCAAATGAAGAAAATTATCTTGCTTTAAAAGACAAAGAGGGAGCAGGAAAAATTATAGGTTTTTCAGATACGTTAAGCATAAACCAGAACTGAATGTATTTTAACAAGCTGCTCAATGAATGACTTTTGTCTCTGTGAATTGTTTGGGATTAGGTTGTGATTTTCTCAAATGCATTTGCTCTTACAGCTTTACTGACAATACGTTAGGAAGATGTCCTGATCTGCAGTTCATTTATGAGCTCTGTTTGCTGGAAATATAATTACATACTACATTTCTTTTGTCTGATTGGGGGAGTGGTGTAACTGCTAGACACAGGTTTCCAACGTCAGTGCTATGACTGGGATTTTCAATTCAGCTGGCGGCAAGTTACTGTGTGATCCAAATCACACTGAAAAGCCTTTGACTACAGCAACACTGGCTTGTAGTCACATGGCTCAGTAGCAACTCAGAACTTGCAACATTGTTCATAAACATGTTCTGTGAGATGAAAGTACTGAAAGAACAAGCACAGCTCTGCAATTCCTAGTTATTGACTTATGTTCTGGATTAAATACCAAATTTTATTTTTACAACTTTTTTTTTTTTTTTAATGAAGAGGATTAGAGTCACAGTCTAAACTCTGCATCCAGGGAAATGGATTTTTAGATCCATGCTACTAATCACCATTATTTTACTTATTAGTAATTAAACATTACATTAATAATGCTATTATCATGGGATCAGAATCCAAGTTGTGAAGCTGAGAATTTAAAGATATTTATCTTTTATTATTATTTATGTTCCATGCTATTTTAATAAGGTTTCCCCTTCACCTTCCTTTACATAATTGCTATATATTTACAACATTAATTCAAAATTAATGGACGTTTATTTATGGGAATTAATTTTGTTTCTATAATAAAGCTGCTAATGAAACATATTGGTAGGTTTGTACTGTGGAACCAATTATTTCGTACTGTATCTGTAAGTAACATTACAGACCAGCTTGCAGTTATTTTTCTGAACATAATTGTTACTAGATTTTGTGCAAGTTTCCTCAAAACTACATCTGCACATTAGTAGATTTCAGTCTAGGTGGTTCACCTAAGAACTTTAAAGAAACCATTAGGATTCTCTCAGACTTCTGAGAAATAGGTTTTGGATATTTAACAGTTCACACTGAAGACTGTATATTGAAAATATTCATAGAACTTTCCCAAAAATACACAAATACAAGACTTTTCAGGGATGGATGATACAGAGAAAAGAAGTATATTGTTTTTTTAAATTAGTTTGATAGATCAAGTTTAGCTGACTAATGTGAACAATCTCCACTTGTTTCGCTATGAACTCACCACTCAAATAATCTTATGGCACTGAACAGTGAAAGTATTTTTTAAGAAGTCTGATGTGATCAAAAGACACCAGGACAGAAAGATAAAATGGCCAAGTATTGTTCATAGAAGAATGCATTATGGCGGTCTATTCCGATCATTATCATCACTTGATTCATAACATTTCACTCTGTAATTCTTAAACTAGAGGAAATTACTCTTCCTTGCTCTCTAAGTAAGCAGCACAATGTTCCATCACCTCTAGCTCAACTCAAGTGTTTACTTTAGGAAGTTGTCTATCTGCTAGAGTTTCTCTGCATGGAGTTTTCTTTGATAGACACCATACAGATTTCAGTGGTAGACCTTCTTGAGTCATGTGAACCTGAGCTACACCTAGTCCATGGTATCCTCAGAGCTTATGATGCAGCCAGAATTCCAGTTTTCAGGTCTCTGCATTACAATGGATAATCTCCCTATCTATGGATGACATTCAACTTATGTCTCAAACAATAGTGATCAAATCAGAAAATATCCTTTGACAGCTAAGCCATGTGGGAAAAGTCTGGAGTGGATAGTGAGTGAAGTAAAATGTATTCCTGGCAATAGTCTTATGCCTGGCCATGTGAATTTTAACAATCTCTATTTTAGCAAACATAAATACCATTGTTCATAAAATTATCATCTTGGTCATAAAATTACCTTCCCCTTTTTAAAATTCAGCTGAAGTATCTGACTCAGTGACCTTCCATGGCAGAAATCCCACAGGCTGATTACATGCTGCGTGAAGTATTATTCTCTCTCTTTTGTTTTACATTTACCTGTCATTAACTTCAAGTGACCCTCCTGTTGTTCTCGTGTTCTGAGACACAGCTAAAAAGATGGATCAGCTAGTTTTGACTCTAGCCTTCTTAATCTTAAATGCTTTAATTAAATCTCTTTTAGTGTTTCTTTTTCACCACTAAATCACTCTAGCTCTTGCAACCTTCATATGCAAACCTTGTTATATTCCTAACTCTATTTTCTGTACTTCCACAATTTTAAAATTCTTCTACTATTCACATCCCAAACTGAATTCTGTATTTCATGTCAAGCCCATCTTGCCCACTATTCCAGAAGCAAATATTTTTTATTTGTAACATGGGATATAAATATTCAGTTTTAATCACTTGATGTATAATCAAAGACTGATTTAATATTCCTTGACACTGATCACCTCTTCTGTGATAGGATTGTTTGCCAAATCAGGCATGGGCATACTAACTGAGTATACAAGGAACCAGATATAGCTGGCCTTCATCTTCTCAGGATCTGTATGGTCATTTCTTCTAGAAAGCTGAGCAGGAGCTTTCTTGCTCTGCTGGAGGGCATGGTGTCAGGTATTGTGTCTGAGAATTGTTCACTTTCTTTTCCCCACAGTCTATGATTCTATGATTTGCTACATGGGTGTAGTTGTACCTAAATTTGTTTTCCTTAATCTTCCAGAAATGCTGGGAGGGTTATCTCTGAGCTCATTATGATCATTATTTTTTAGATTTAGAATCTATACTTTTGACTAGAGACTACATGGATTTTAAGACCAAGACCAGGTTTTCAAAAGCATTAAAACACTTCAGAAAGCATATAAACAAGTAGTAAGAGTCAATTTCAAATTCAAAAAGCCCACACAAATGCACAGCTATTATTCACAATTTCTGTTCATATGTAGTTTCATGATAACACAGTTCTGTGGCAATAATATTTTTTTAAAGTGTGTAATAAACATTGAAAATATGCCAGTGATGCCTGCCACAGGATTTAAAAGTAATTGTTTATGTTATTCTGCTTGCTTGTAGATTTTGTGCTTCAAGCTACAGTAAGTGCTTCAGAGCTTACAAAGCAACACACCTGCAATCCCCCTTGCAGAGAACTGATGTGCTTAACTGCATGCCTGTAGCATGTGGAAAACTCTTACCCATCAGGCAGTGCATTGCTACCCAAGTAGTGAAAGCCCTCCCATCCCTCGTCGTTTGAACTAAGTAAGTGTAGCATAGATATTCATCCACTGTAGGAGCAAAGCTTGTGCATCCTGGCAGATAAAATTAGGAGCACTTTCTGTGCATCAACAGTATATTGTAGGAAACATTGGGACATTTTCTCTCTTGCTCTTCAAACACACCAAATGTAAACTGTCTGAACCACAACAGTAGTCTTTGTGCATATGAAATGAGCAGGGCAAAGAAAGCCCCTATGAAATAGCTGTGGTTAGCGGCTTGTGGGGGGAGTGAGGCAAGAAATTCATTTTTAATCAATGATGTGATAATCAATGACATATGGAATCATATTTTTGCTTAACTCCATTCTTTCCCTGCAGGCCTCAGTTGCTTCCCCATTTTTTCTCCCCTGTATCCAACCCTCCTGCCCCAGCAGACCAACTGGAAATCTGTCTATTGTTTTTTTAATATATATATATTTGAAAACCAGACATAAGTCTTCAAAGGAGCCTGCAGTTTAACTGGGGAAGAATTGCTTAGGAGCTGCAGTTTGTTGATGAGGCTGTGATAAAATGCACATGCTCTTGCTGTGTTTTCCCATGCCAGTCTGACTCAAAGCATGGCCCCATAATGGCCAACAGCAGCAAAAAGCTGACTTGGAGAATCATGTCTTATACCTTGTATTTATATTTTCATGAACTGCAATGCAAGCATTATAAATGAAAATCAGTGTGTTCTTCTGATCCTATGCTCCTTTTTCATCTGTTCACTTTGGATCCATAAAGCCAAGGCTGAACTGGATATCCTTTCAGTAGGATTTCTGTTTACTTCTAGAAACAGCTTTTACATCTCATATTTTGGCTTTTACTCGTGGCATAGATAACGCAAGGTATTTGCTCACAAGACTAGCTTAAAGACTTGCATTTAGGCAGAAAGTCATGTGGATCTGTGATTTTGTTGGTCTTTTTTGGAAGTAAGCAATGAAATCCACAGTTACGGCTCTTTTCGTCCTTCACACTTGAGTATCTGAGTTTAGAATCTCCTTGTACTCACCCACAGAATTTTGGAGAAACTTCTTTGTAAATGAGATGTATTGTCTGAGAAGTTCCAGAGAATCTTAAAAGTTTTATTTTGAAGTCCAGATTTTCATAACCAAAGAAAAACAATTCCCTCATATTCTGTATTTTTGTGAAATACCATTTTTTTCCTAAATATCTTGTTACTATTATTGCCACCGTTCTACAGCTAGGCAGTTTGAGACACATTAAATAAGTCACAGATTGTCTAAGGTAACTGAGCTGTAAAGAAACTTAGGTAGATACTAGAAATAGAAGATTTATATTATTTGAGTATCTGCTGAGCTATTATCTTGAGTTTGTAATGGTGTTTTAAGCAGGGTAACTCAGAGAATAGGCCATGTAGCATGACCTTTGGGGTTCAAGTTTAATCTGAGTTCTTCACATCAGCTTGATAATGACTTATTCCATGTTCTTGCATCTCTGTAATCCCATTTCTCAATCTGTGAAGTAAGGGAATAGTGTCCCAAACTTTCGTTGTGTTGATGCTAATGCATATTCTATATATTACTTGTTAACTTTCTACAGGCACTGCCCAATGACTTGGTGAGATGGACTTTCCAAGGGAATCATTCTGCAAGCTATGCTGACAAAGTTAAAAATCTAAGTGGATATGGAAGGGTTTTTCTTTATTTTGGAAGAATTTTTCCTCTCTTTTTACAAGGAAGGGAAAGAAGATGAAGCAGAAGGTCTCCTCTTTCCCAGTGTACATTATCAAAATGTACAGAACAAAATGAAGTCTGAGATGGCATTGTAAAACTCCTTCCAGTGCTATGATCTACGGTCTATATATGATTCCTTCCATATCTGTGTCTGCTCAGATCTTAATTTATGATAATAAATCATTAATATAGTTTACAGACAGTCCAAACAGCTCCTACATACTGCAGCAGCAGAGAATATTATCCGAACTCTGCTGGGAGACTATTACTCTTCTCCGATTTTCTAGCTTTTGTTCATTAGCAATGTCATCTATATTTCCATGCAGCTTATTCCATATTTAACAAGAATTCAGTTGTTTACTAGCTGCAGTTAGGTTTCCTTTGATTGGAGCTCAAGTCTATGTGTAGGTAAACTGAGATTTTTAATTCAATAATATATTGCAAAATTGTATGTAGACCACAGAAGGTTATACAATATCGAAATTTATTCCAATGTTGTTAACATGCTTAAACTAAAACCCTAACACATACTTGTATAGACTCCTCATGTGTTCATAAAATATGTCAACAGTTTCTGCAAGTCATCAGGCTTTAAGTAATTCAGGGTCTGGATAGTTTTCTTACCAACGCTCCCTAGGAATTGGGCTGTCTAAGCCAGAGGTGTTAAAGAGCAGAAACCAGATGACAAATAGTCAATAGTCTGTATTCATGAAAGTAGGCAATTATAGAAACATAGAAGGTAAACACTTTGAGAAAAGAGCTGAGCTTTGTTCTGGTCAGATAGCATGAGAATGACTAAGACTTTAACAAATAATAGTTTTTATTTTAATGGTCATATAATAATTTAACTTTTTCTCATAAACACAAGACTTCTCTTACCTGTAATTCAAGCTAATGCTTTCTTGTGAAAACCAAAATAGACACAAACATGTTCAAATAGAGACTATCTTAGTCTTCACATCATTTTTGTGCCCTTCATAATAAGAGGTTATGAAGTTTTATTTACTGTTGACCGCATAATGGAATATTTAGAGAGGTAATATGTTGTTCTAGTGTCTTGCTTCTATAAAGCCAATAGAAACTGATCTCATTTATTTTTACTGCTAAAGCTAGAGGTCTGGGATTTGACAGTAACTTGCTGACCTCATTCAGCTTTTTTTTGCTTCTTTCTTTTGTTTCAAATTAAACCTTCCAAGGTATGTGCAATAGTCTCCAGCTGTAATGTTCATGTGTTTACATGTGTGTTTATGCATCTGTATAGCACAGATATACTTTTAATCTTTAATAATAAAAAGTGTATCTGATAGCAGCAAGCCAATCTATTGTACATCATTACTACAAATAATCTCCACTAGAGAGAAAGTGAAGTCATGAGTCATGAAAGGCAGAACCTCAAGTGTGTCATAAAGGCAATTTGTCTTTATTTATTAACACTCTGCCCAACAGGCTTTTGATATATTGAATCCTTTAGGGGTTTCATTAAATATCCTCCAGTGAGGAACTTAAAGTCTTTAGTATTCTTTTCGGGACACATCATGTCAAGGGTTAAATTGAATTTCAGTATGATATGGATTGCATGAAGTTTGCATGGAAGTTTTTGTGCTCAGGCAATAGGTCTGATTTTATGGCTTGCTAGCGGGGATATAACTGTTGTGTCTTGGAGTTTACACTAGTTAAAGTAAAGGTGGCTTTTTGGAAAGCAACAGGATCATATTGAAGAAACACGGACACAAGTGAGGAAGTGTATTTTTTTACTACTTTTTTTCAACAAACACCCTTTTGCCTGTTCAGCTCTGTGCAATACACAAAAAATAATTCACAACAGTAAATGTGACTGACATTTCGAATAATAAAATATCAGTTACACCTCTAGACAAATGAATCTTGCTGTACACAAGCACTGGGCATGAGATTGTTAGTATCACAAGCTGTAAATATGAAGATTGGGCAAGACCTCATACAGTCAGGACACTATGGTGGAATTATTACCCAAGTTAAAGTAGAATACATGTTTTCAGACTTCTTATATATACCAAATATTCCCCCACACATAAAAAAAAATATGACAGATATTAAAAAAAAAAAAAAAAACAAACAACAAAACACACACACAAAGAAAACCCACCAAACAAAGCAAAATGGAAAAAACCTTCCACAAATATTAACTGCCTTTTATGCTGATCACCTCATGTGATGCCCAAATGACATACAAACTTATTAACAGGTGTACAAAAGCTTGCAGAAGCATTTTGGGGGGAAGGTAGAAATAAGTAATACAAAAATGTTATGACACTGCTGTTCAAAATAACAGTGAAATTTATAGCAAACAACTAGATATTAATTCCTATGGCAAGTGTGTGTCTGCAGAAACTATTGCATTACTACAGTAGCATACACAAATTAAGTGGGTTACTTCTGGTTCAGCAGTAATAGCTGCTCCTTAGATGGTGTTGCCATAAAGTCATTTTGACAATTTTCTTTATAATATTTTTCTTTGCAAATGATGTGTGGCACTTTTTTTTTTTTTTTTTCAAAACTTGTGTTGTGTTTGGGAAGGTATCATTCTCTTTATCCATTGAACATATACAATTATACTTTTGAACATTTCTCAAAATCCCACTATATACTCAAAGCAAATTTTCTGATTTGCATTCAGTATCAATCATAATTTTGTCATATATCTAGGTCTAAATTTAATTCATTTCAGTGTGTGTCTATTCACACAAGGTAGCTTTATTTTATGACATTCTCACCTATATTAATGACCCATTGATTTTAAACCAAGTTCACAATCCATTCAGACTGACAAGAATATTTTCTTTTGTCTTGAAAGGATTTAAAATAAAACTAAATCCCTGACATAATTTTTAACAATTCTTTTGCTGTTCTTGTGTTAGTAGACAGGCTGCTTCCAAGCAATTTGTTTGAGAAGATTATGACTGGTCATTTAATTGCACTCTTCATCTTGCATTTTGAGGCAGTCACATTGTGACATAGAAAGACAACAGCTGCCCTATTTCTATGACTAACTGGCACACCATTACCTTATTTAGACAAATATGACACCTTTGATCTTCTATAATCCTGAATGAAACCCAAAGGATTGATATAAAAGGAATAACTGATGATTAAAAAAACCCAACCCAACAATGAAATTATAGAACTTTCAAAACAGCCCAAATTTGGAAATGACTTATCTGCCAGGTGTTTTGTTTGTGGGAATGATTTGGTACACCCATTTGGTGAGTAATCCAGAAGACATTTGGATAGACTTCGCAACCTTCTGCGACTTTTCCAGACCTGCCTAAACTTCTGATGAGCAGTGCCTAGGTTGCAATTTTTATATCTATCCACTCAGCATTATTATTGTTTTTCTCTGGGTTATGGTATGACTCCACATCTGTTCCAAAGGTCAGTGCTAAATTATGCCTTGGAGACAATCTCTGTGTACATGAATAAGACAATTCTCTTGATAGTATAGGTGGCTGGGACATAGAACATATAGGTGGCTGGGACATAGAACATACAGATGTCTTACCAAGTGGGATACAACTTTTGGCAGTGTGAAGGATTTGTGGCAATTTTTTGATTTTGTTTTCATTTAATCTAGTTGTTCACACTCTCATTGCCTTGGTAACAAAACTGATCTGAAGCTGTGCTATTTCATCTCTACATTTCAATATGAGCAGCCTTGCTGCTTCATTACATCAGCATTTCCAACATGACTTTGTACTTACATGCTCAAACAGTATTTCTCTCTTTCCTTCTCTCCCTAACCTCTTCCATTTCTTCATTTTATTTCTTCATCTTGAATCTCAGGAAGGTGGATTAGATCAGGCACAGTGCAGTACTAACATGGCTACAGAGCTTTTGGTTTAGGAATGGTCCATGTCCAGCAGTTCTGATTATGGATAAATGCAGATAAATGTTCAGAGAGTCTGCATCTAGTCTTGTAGCTTGGCCTACTGGAAATGCCACACAAGGAAATTGGAATGGAACTTTTGCCTTTAGGGAGAAAAGGTACAATCTTGGTTGTCCATAGGATGATTTGTAGCAAAGTAGGTATGAATGTTAGGGCTTTGGCTGCTACTATAATGAAAAGACATAGGGTTCTGAAATTATTATAAAAATAGTAAGCACCTCAGGTCTGAATTTAGTCTTGGAAATTGTGGTAAAAAAAAAATATTCCAAGAGAAGGATAAAAATAAAATGTGTCTGTGTCCTTCTGATATGGAAATTATAAGCATTATGTTCTTCATCTTCTAGAGTGAGACATCTGGAGTGCAGTCTTTATGTTATGATTTCTCCCAATAATGCAGTGATTTGCATTTCTTGTTTGTGCCGTCTCACTCAAAAACAATGACTAAAGTGTAAAAACAATCAAAGGTGTTTTCATATAGCTTTGCATACCCAGATTTACCTCAGAAAGTTGTTCTGTCCTTACATGGTACTTTTTTTTTTTTTTCTCCAGCTGGCATTCAGTTTTGAAGCTATATGAGTTTAGTTCTGATGTTGTTATTTTCAAGTCCAGAGATCACCCAATTTGCAGCCTTGCTTGGATTCATAAGTGCTATCCATGACCGAGACTTCTTGGGTTGCTATCCTCAGCCCTCAGCCCAGCAGAATTAGTTATGGTTGTAGTTAGCTAGGCTGGAGTATGGCCATGCTCTGCTTTTAACACGAGAGTCTGGTTGTAATCCACCCTGTTCATACTAGTGAAATGCCTCAGGCTCATCACTTCACCGTCTCAGCTCAGCTTCCTTCCTTCCCTTCAAAGTGACCCAGCTGTACATAGACACATTCTGCTTAGACTGTGTTTTGTCTAGATCACAGCTATGCTAACCAATAAAAGCAAAATCTTTGAATCCAGGAGAAAAAGTCAGAGAAACAGTATAAATTATTTTAACATTTCATGACAATGATTTAAACATAATGTGCATTTTCAATTCACTTGTCCCAGGACATGCCCCTTTGAAACAAGTGAGAAATTTACCATTGAGTTCAATGGAAGATGATGTAGGCTTTACTATTTAAAGCAATCATCCTATTAAGATAAATGAGAAACACAATCAAAGCTTCACTGCTGCCATTGGCTTACTGTGTTTGAACATGGCCTCAGCATGGCATTGTTTTAACAGAGTAAAGGCCAGGTTTGCATTTATAAAGATGTTTCAGGTGATTTTTATTTTCAGATGAAAGGCAACAGTATGGAGAATATGAAGAAAAAATGCTAGTAAAAAATATAGTCCTGAACTTTGATATCTTTTAGATTTGTTTCTGGTCATTAGATTACCTTGGTAGTATAAACTAATAATAATAGTAACAGTAATAACGCTTAGAAAATATAACTGTGTTGTGGAGATTAAAAAACCCAAGAAGCTACACAATAATTTCTGAAAGCATTTGTGTTTTTGTAATACGTAAGGAGGAGCTGTGCCAAGATACTTACATCTGAAATTTGCTTTATTATACACTGGGGTTGCAGAATATTCTTCATACTTTAGCTTATAAAGCACTTGGAAACCTTTTCTGACAGCAGGTACTTGAGGACAATGTTTTTGTTTATTATGTTAAATTATTTTTAATACAAGATCAGATATAACTTTTCCCCCCATTAAAATCAAAAATCTACCAAAATCAGTGAATAGACACTGATAGATTTTTTTTTTTTTTTTTTTTTTTTTTTTGTCGTGGATGCTTTTTGAATTTTTCTTAATCTTTCAAGCAAAATACAGTCTTATTCAATCCTTCACCAACATTTGTTCCCACTAGATACTGCAAGTGAACCTCTGACTTAGGTATTCTGCTTTTAGGGTAGGTTTTTAAATACAGATTAGAAAAAGTACCTGGTAGAATGCATAAACAGTTCTTGGAGGACCACAGACCTTTTCTTCCTCAGAGAAATGCCTAAAGTACTGGGCTAGAGCTGTGCCCCTCCCTCCAAGTGACTTAAATGTGGGGTTGTGGATCTCAAAGGAAATCAAGCATGAGGCACGGGGTTACTCAGCCATGCTTGGATGGACACAGGTCTGCAGGGCTGAGCAGAAGGGCAGAGCTCTTCCAGCTTGGGCAGTGTGACTTAAGTATATACTTTTGTGCTTGGAGGCTATGTTTTCATGGCAGCAAGTCTGACCAATAACTTTGTTCAGGACTCCAGGAAGCAGAAATCTAGGTAGAGGAATGTTACTTATGCAAATTTTGCCCAAATTAGTCAGTTCCCAGGGATGTAAGAAAGTTAAAATGCAGATACCTTCAGCCAAATAAACTGTGCATATTTATAACAAAGAAGCAGAGGAGATGTAAGATCAATGGTGTGGAGTCAACATAATATTTTGATGAATAATCAAAAGTCAGGCCTTGAGAGGGTGAACTGAGAACTTACAGTTTCCACTGAAGATAGCACAGAGATGGAGGTGTTTAAGAACTCCTGTGATCAGACCCATTGTTTATGTTACTTTTCTCATGCTTCTCATTTAAATGAAGGACTGCAATAAATTAAGACTTAGAGAGTTTTGAAAAAAACTAGATTGGTAAGCTGGTAGTGCATTAAAAATGGGGGTCTGCAATGAGACAAAGAGCTGCAGTCTGGCACTACAGGGAGATGGAGGATGTGAAGAAGAGGTCCAGTAGAAAAAATCAACTCCAGTACATCTATTTTCAACAGAGAATGTGTGTTCTAATGACTAGAAGGGTATCTATGGGAATTTCTCTGATCTGTGGTTCATTACTCATAGTCCCTCCTCAGATTTCACCCATATTGACAATAACTTTAGTAAGAAGACCAAAGAATCTTGTATTTGTTAAAGTTTCATGCCATCATCAACATATTCTACTTTAAGACTTAAGTTACTTCTACCCACTGCAAATAATATTTTCCATACTTTCAATACCTTGAGGGAGTTTGAAAATGACTAATTGATGGTTTTTCCCTGCTTTAAATCATTACTGCATTTTGGACTTAGAAATGTGTGGCTAAGTCATGTAGTCATCAAGTGAGGAATTAGTCTCCCCAGTGCCAACAGTAAATTCTCCAGTTCACTCAGCAACCAGTTGAACAAGCTCCTCAATATTTACCCATGTCGATTGTAAACAGGCAGATTCTTTGGCTGTGTTGTTTTCTCATGAGAACCTAAACCTTCCTTGTCAAAATATGTGTCTTACAATGGACGTTTAGCTGCCTTCCTTCTAATGATGAACTTTTCTGCCTTGTGTAAGATGACGCCGGCTCTATGCCTGCATTGTATAAGTCACACATCCATTAAAAACCCCATCTATAGAGCCATGCATAGAACAGCATGTCTGGCTGGGAGTTGCAAACTTCCAAATAACTTTTTTGTTGTGAATGTTGGGGTTTTTTTCTCTCCTGAGTGTTGGATGCATAATATTTTCAGGTAACTCTGACTACTGTGTGATATTTAATCACCTCCACTGCCTCTCAGTAATCACTTTTATTGCATTATGGTAGTCAGCATATTCTGTGCACTTTAATATACATGAGGTTGAAGGAGGAATATTTTTCACTGAAGGCTTTATGGAAAATTTTGCATTTATTGATTTCTGTTAAAAAACCCCCGTTATTCTTAGAAAATCGATGAAAATGATTGCTGTGGCCATATTTGTTCAAACAAACAAATAATACAGTATAATGACAACGCTATCTCTGAATTCCACATTTCACCTGGAGAAGGAAAACATTTGATCTGGAAAGCCTGTGTACTACATCAGTCCACAGGAATATCTTTTATTCATGTGTATTAAAAAAATATGCAAAGAGTTTGTAGAAGTTGGACAGGAAAGAAAAACAAAAGTTCGACAAAAATAAAACAAACTCATCTAGACAAGCATTGCAGATTTGGGACTTCTGGGGCCAAACTGTCAAAGACAGCCTTGCTATTCTTCTTTGGAAATATGCTAAAAATTTTATATGTATAATTTTTCACAAGTAAATTTTTGCATTGAAAACAAAGCTTTCCATGGGAAAACTATGCCATGCATACAGAGCAAGGCTCACACAGCTGATGATTGCAAATCATCCATTCTTAGTGTTTATCTATTAAAACTATGAAAAAAAAAAGGAATAAAAGGAACATATGAATTCAAATCATGTAGCTCCTCTAGCTTCCTATAACACTGTGCATGCTTTTTCCAAGCTTTGTGAACACAAGTATTGCTCATTCAAAACTATATTTGCAAAATGAAAATCACAATCAAAATGTAATTGTTGATGTAAAAACAAGAATCTGCTGCATTGCTTACTGTGAAATGTGTACATTCTCTAATAAGAAAATGTACACATCACATAATACATTGCATCACAGTGAAACAAGCTCAACATGTCAGTGCTACATGGCCACCAATTAAGAAGGGTTCTTGGCATGAATGATGTTCTGCCTGAGGCCAGGTCACTGTCTGCTGTAAAAGACTGGAGCTTCAGGGCACTGGCCCTTCAGATCCTCTCTGTTCTGTACAAACTGAATAAGCTGATCATTACAGAAACCTTGTGAGCCATGGCACTGCTATCATCTTCATTTTACATATGGGGATTGAGGTGCAGTCGAAAGATGCCTTTGAATGTTCACAATGAAAAATCTAGAGTCTGATTTTTTTCAGAGGGCTTAAAATTTTGCACAACTTTACACATCCCCAGTACAGTTCTCATTGACTTTAACTTACTTACATGCAGTTACACTGAAATCAACAACTCAAAATTACTAGCAAGCCCATTTGGGAAGTCAGCAGAATGCTATAACAGCAGCACACCCCTGATCATAAATCACAGGTGAAGGAATAAGCTTTCTTTCTCCTTAGGGGAAAATGCCTTCAATTTTTAAACAATAGAATGATTTTGATGCATCTTTTAACTAACCAAAAGTAGCATATTGACAATTTTAATGGACTAATTATGCAGTGATGGTCATCTAGAAATGTGCTTATTTTCAGGTCTTTATGTCCTGAAAACTCTTAAGAGTTATCAGCTGGAAAACTGGCATGCAAACACAGAATTTCAGTCACTAAAACTCTGCAGGACTGGATTTAACTATCCTGAGGTTCTGCCTGCAGTGTCAAGGGAGATGAAAGGCTTTTGATTCTCTAGGTGTACGATCCAGTCAGTGTCCTGATTAGTTCTGCAAAAGTGAAAACCTTTTCAATATATTAAAATGCACAATCAGAGCCCTGAGAATCTTGGAGATTAACAGTAGTTCACAAGGGTTTGCACTGACCTTTGTTTCAGTCTCAATTTGCATGAGTTTGCAACGTCTGCATTTTGCTCTGTGTTTCTTGTTGGAAACCTTGAATCCCCTTTCCAGAGCCTGGAGATGGTGAGAGCACTGATCTTAACCCTAGCGTGGCATTTGCAGCATAGCTGCCAGCATCACTTATGCATTAAACCAGTCCTGAAAAACAATATTGTTTCAAGCCTCTTGATAGTGCTTTTCCTATGCTATATTGTATCTGTGAGGACTCAAGATGATCATTCTGGCTCAGTGTCTGCCTATTAGTGTGGTTCAAAGAAGGCTCCTAACAGGTTCGAAGCAGCTGCTGGGTTGTAACACAATGGTCCCATCCACAATACCTCTGTCTACTCCACCACCATGTCTTCACCACCTTCTTTGCCTTCAGGTTGAAAAATGAACTTGCAGAGTTAACTCGTGTGACACACGGCCATATTCATTCATTTTCTTCTACTGATGCATCTGCTGAAATGGTGACACTGCTCCAGGGCCTGCAAGTGACAGTTGTGTCCGGTTTACTATAGCACGTACAGAAGGCAGTGGGAGCTCCCGTCTATCCTAGCCATCATGGGATGCTAGATTGCACCTCTATTTTCTGTTTCTGCCAATGTGCATCATCATTAATTTCATGGGACCCCATGACAAATGACCCATTCAGGCAGTGCCATGGAGCTTGGCAGCCCGGGGATACATCCTACAAATCACGATGCTTTCACCAGAGGAGAAACAGGACACAGAAGAAAGTCCCAGCAAGACTTCTCAGTGAATTTGGGGCTCAAAAATAAAATTTTTTTTCATCCAAAACTCTTAGAATGAACTTCGGTAATATTGCTCCAGTTAAGTCACCTCATGCATTCTAAGTTCATTCTTGATCACATCATGAAACAACCCCTTGGGATGGCATCACTCAGCAAAAGCAACATGGAACAAAGTTCTCCATAAGTCACTGCCCAAGGTAGAGCAGAAGTATGAAGCAGCATGTGCAGGTCTGTGAAGGGGCAAATAACATATGGTGACAGAACCTTCAGAGATGCCTTTCAGCTCCTGCATACAGCACACTTGGCCCCTAGCAGCATTCTGACTCTCATACCCATTAAAATTCACCCACAAATTTGGAAAGGAAAAAAAAGGAGTGGAAAAAGTAATCTAATACAGTCCGATATTCTTTTTCATGTTACATTATCCTGCCAACAGATACCATCAATCACAGCTTTTAAGAAGTATGGTGACATTCTAAACGGTCTATGAATATTACTTTGAAATTGAGACTAATTCCTTAGATGAATTTAAACTTCACTTTTCCTCTCACTCACTTTTGCTTTCAGATCTCTTTCTCTTCTCCCTCCCACTCCCTCAGGATTTCCATGGCCACTGATATATCAGACTGCTGTAGTTAAACTAGTGAAATAACAGGTAGAAGTACTATAAGAAAGTTTCCATATGGCATTTTAAAGACTTCTTGGAAAGTGTTTTAGGTTGAATGAATGATACAAATGACCACAAAGCTACCTGGCAATATTTATAACCACTCATCAGTAATTTTGAACCATCAGTTTGCCTAATTCTTCTGAACCCAAGATTTTAATTGAACTATGTAAAAGCAACATGACTTCTGGCTAGTATATGATACCACTCCAAATAAAACACAAACCAAAAGCCTACATATTAAACCTTCAATTTTTTTTTTTTAATTTTCAAATATTTACTATGACACTTTGGACCAAATTCTCTGTTTGCATTGGCTCATTGCACAGAAGTGAATTACTAGTGAACTGTTGTTTAATGGCTTCCAAACTGTCATCTCCTCCATTGGCCTTACATAAAGTACCGCAGCATGGGACAAACTCTATTAAGCAGATTGTCAGTTGTCTACTGGCAATAGCTCCAGAGGATCTGAGTTTAAATGCAGTCCATAGTATTATGATCCTTCCCCACAGCTATCAGATCTCTTCGCAGGGAGGTCTTGCATACCTGAGGACAATGTGGAAAGTGACTGTGACTTGCTATCTGTTTCTTAAGGACTGAGTAATGACAAAGGACTTCACAAATGCAAAGTTTTAACTAGGTTTTTAATTTGGGTGTCAGTATCCTTTATTGCTTTCTCTCTTTCTGTTTACATCTGCCTATTGTCTTCTTAGACTGTGAGGAAAAAGGCCTGTCTTTTGTGAGTGCTGACAGGAATCCGCTCAAGCTCAACAAATTATTTGCTGAGGCTGCCCTGTATTCTAAGAACCTCTGGTGGTATCTGTTCTGGACTAAATTGCTCCCAGTCCAGAATGGAGGACTTGCCTTTCAGTCTATGCAAGTCCCGTACCTTCCCATAAACTGAATATAGATGCTGGGATTGTTTGGGCATGCACATGTGTCTATACAAATGTACAAGGTAGACACACAGATCTATATGTATGGTTTTAAGGAGGGTGAACTATTTTAATAATCAATCTTTGATTTTGAATGCCTTGGAGCTAACTCACTGGCTGAATAGACTTTTCAAATGAGCAAGGAATAACAGGACAGAGTTCGCAAATTTTGTGTGCAAGTTGTTTGAAGAGTCTTTCTGAGCATGTAGTCTAATGGCTGGGTTGCTTTGTAACGGCAAATATGCAGGAGGAATTTTCTTCTTTTGACACTGAGCAAATATAGAACTATGTTACATACCTTATTGCAAGCCATGGTCAGAGAGGATTTTTTAGTATTTGCAGTCTGCCAGGGTGAGTGATAAGTTAACCCATTTCATAATCTCAAGCCTCACCTTTCAGCAGTGTGATCCATCCTCTTCTGCTCAGGCAGACTGCCAGGCAGCAAAATTTTTCAGATGTGAACTTGGTAGGCAGACATTCCTACAGCAGCCCCACTTTGCCCTTTATCACTCTCCTTTGCATATGGAGTCATTAGTTTTGATGGAGGGCAGGATTTTGTCCCATGGATGTTGATGGACAGCCCATGCACTTGCATGTATTTTTTGCAGGCAAATATTTGAAACATGCTGTCCTTCCCAGTCTCTGGTCAACTTTCAAAGATGCCTATCCTTGTTAAATCTAAATCCATTTTCTCTGAGTGTACTCTCATATTCCAACTATTTGAGGCTGATGGATAGGTCATTTGCTAATTCAGTTTTGAGTTGGCTTTTGTAACCTGTGCTTAGACATCTTAAGGTGGAGAATTTAGATTTGTAAATGCTTATTTGGAAACAATAGAGTATATTATTTCAGGGCCTCAATCCTGTAGTAATTATTCACATTGCCTTAAGTACTGAGTGAAATTTTATTTGAAGGTCAGAGTATAATTAGAAAATACATGATCCTTTTGGCTTTCATTATCCCTTATGAGGGTGTAAACTGGCACAGATTTACTGAAAGCACTGAATTGTTATTATTTACCTAATAGCTGAGCCATGAAGTCCCAAGTGAAATTGAAACTTAGCTTTATTATATATTGTAAGTGCCATGAGGCAGTTGCTCTCCAAAGGAAACTCCCTGTCGAAATATAGGAGAAAAAAAAAAGGGAGAGGAACAGACAGGCAGAAGATAAAAGAGCCTTTCTCAGGGGATGCCTAGATTTTCTGAGGCATGACGCAGTGTCTTAGTCTCTGGGTAATGCTGCCTCTTCAGCAGCTGTTTGCCATTTTACACCAGTGCAAGACCTGATCTCATGAATCTGTTTCAAGTCTCTCTTCATAATACTGCTGAGAAACTGTAGTTCCCAGAGAAGTTCATGGGATTAGAGGGAAATGAATGTCTTGACAGGGCCCTGGGATCACAGGATAGTTCAGGCTGGCGTGGACCTCAGGAGGTCTCTAGTCCAACCTGCTGCTCAGAGCAGGGTCACCTGTAAGAATAGGTTGTTCAGGGCTTGGTCCAATTGAGTCTTAAAAACCTCCAAGGATGGAGACTGCACAACATCTCCAGGTAACCTGTCCCACCACTTGACTGTCCTCATTGAGAATTTTTTACCAGTATTTGGCTGGAGCTGGGATTTGCACATAAATTTCATTAGTGTATTTGTTCTCAAAGAAAAAAATAAGAAAGATAAAGTATGAGAAGCCTTGAAAGCAGTTTCCTTAAGTATTTCTTCATATGAGTCTTTGCAAGGCTAACCTCACAAGGGAACAGAAGACATGACCTGAGACAGACCTAACTGCAGCAGGAAGCGAAACTGTATGTGTTCATGTGCATGTGTCTGCAGAATGAGAGGACAGGACTAGTACCTAACTACTCTACTACTTAACTACAGTATACCAACCACAACTCAGCATGGCACAGAAGTGCCAGAGCTAGGTGGGACTAACCTAGCAATAGGACCAGAAGAGTTTCAGTGGTAGCAACTCAACATCATACCTGAGAGGCAGAACCTACTGGCTCAGATGCGTTTTGAATGTAGTGTGACCAGGCTGCTTTTAGACTTTGAGGAAACACCCCTGAATTTAAGATTGTAAATCTTACAGCTGTCACTGCCTCTGCTCCACTGTACAAGATACTCCTTTCTTTTACAGTGCACCTAAATGGCAAGAATCAGGAATGCAAGAATCAGGAAAACAAGCATCCATAAAAGATGAGTGCGGAAATGCCTACTCAAAGGTGGCTCAAGGAATGTTTAAGTCAGACAGAAATAACACCCAGAACACTCAAGAACTTAAATCCCTGTGCTGAATCATGCAAATAATCGTTTGAAACCCGGCTCTCCCGCACCACAGAATAGCCCCACAAAGCTGGCCTCATTGGCAGAAGTATGGTCCATTCTAGGTTTTATGACTAGAACTGGAATTTCACTATGAGAGTAGTCTGCCATTTCGTAAGTTCTTTTCATTTGATTAAAAATACACCAGATTTAAAGAAAACATTTTGTTCTAGGCTGAAGAAAACTTTTCTTTCAACTAGAAATACTATAATGTAAACCAACAGGAATCCTGAAAAATTATAATTTCAGGATGACACACAACAATGTAGCATGTACTTGTGAGCTGTGATGGATTTTTTTTGAACAATCAAGGAACTGAAAAAGCAGTTAGTTTCACAGATTTTAGCCTCTGTCTCCTTGAACCATAAATTAAATATAGATCAAAGAACAATGTTGAAATATTTTACTCCCAAAATAAGCTTTCAGGAATATATGATTGTGCCAAAAACATTAACTAGAGTGGGCATTACTTAGCTCACACTGTAAATGAAATATATGCAAGTGTACCAGATAGCTGTAAAATATAGAAACATGTAGACAAGATTAGTATAAATGAGAGGTCCAACCTTTTAATTCTTTATTTCTCTAGTTAACCACTCTGTGCATTAATGACAATGGAATATTTTTATGAGTCATCTTCCACTGCGTTCACTTAATGCACTCATCATTCTTTCATCTAAAGGTAATTGTTTTCATGCACGTACGGTTTGCTGAGTGTTGAAATAGCAGTCAAGCAACACTGATTTCCCTCTCCCTGATTTTATACCCCTTTGTGTGATTAGAAACTGGAAACTTGGTTGTTGTTTCAGGGCAAATCCAAAGAATTACGTTTTCTGACAGCTTGCATCATATATTACTTGCACACCAGGGCTCATAGAGGCTATACAGCTCAGTGAGGTATCTGATGTGGAAGCAGAGTTGCTTGTTGGTCAGTCTAGAATAGCACTTTTGCATGCAAGGACAGGGATGGAGCTTGACATCCTCCTTCTCAGAGGATTTTTTTAGGGCTTATGGTTCCGAGTAGCAGCCACCATCAGTTTATGACTTCGCTGAAGCATATTTTCTGCCACTGCCTTCGTCCTCACCTGAATGAGGGGTTTGCACTGGCCTCTTGTAGCTGGTCCCCAGGCCCTTGAGCCATGTCTGAAGCCTGTCTTGTGTTTTGCACAGGGCAGTACAGACCAGTTACATAAGAAAGGAATGTAGATTCTGTGAGAAATAATTTTGCGTGCTATTAGAGCTAACACTATAATATGAGGACAGCATAGATCTCTGAGTGGTGTAGCATTGAGCAGAACTCTGATCCAAGCTCAGCATGCCATACAGGTCCCATCCATAGTTTCTCTGTTTTCAGTCTTTCAAGCTATTATAGGATTTTCTTACAAGAAAACAACTCTATTTGTCACTTCTAGAGCCGGAAAGAAAGGATGTTCTCATAAGAACTTCCTGCTGCACCATTAGATAAAGGCAAGGCCACGCAGGTGGCATAGCCGGACGGTCTGGTGGCTGCCTGTGGGGTCCTCTGCTACATGGGGCTGCAGGCATCCACCTGCAGCCGGGGGACTGGTGTAGCCCAGCCCAGCCCAGTCCACCTGCCGCGCTGCCTCAGCTTTGCTGTGTGGATCACTGCTTCTCCAGTGTACCTGTGTGTGTCCTTCAGGCCAGGGGAAGCTCCAGTGCCCAATTGCTATTTCCTATACTATTCAGTTAACCCAATTCTCTGCCTTCCTTTTTTTTTCTTTCTTCCTTTTAATCCACTGCAAACAGCTAGACCCTCCACACACATCTTTTCTTTAAACTTTACTATCTGCTCTCTCCCCCACGATAGCATTCCTAAGTGGCACTAAAAGAGATTCAAAGATGTTGTGAAAATTTGAACCCAGGACACTTTTGCTCCCCATCGCATTTAGAAAAATCTGCAAGTACTCTACACTTCTGTGAATGCAAACCACAGCAGGGCTCTTACAGCAGCAGCATAGGGCTGCTAAGTAAACTTCAGATTAAGAGCCTAAATGCTTTTATGCATTTACTGAGCCCTTCCTAATCTTCATAAAAACAAGTTACAGCACACTGGGCGTTAAGGAATAGTGGACTTTACAATTACCAAGTATCTTGGGCTGGTGATACAGCTGTTAACTGTGGCACTAGTTTCTGGTTCTAACTAATTTTGCGATACCCTAGAAGTGCTTCATAACAGTGCTTCAAGCAGTTTGTCCTACTTTTGAGGTTAACAACCAGTGAGATGATAGGAAGTGATAAAAGTACGAGCATGTAAGAACAGCAGCACTGAATATCCTTCCTTTACCAGACTGTGTGCAACCCTTCTCATACCTTTCCCACGAACCTCTTAAGAAGAGTTTGTTATGTAAATCTGCAAGATGTGGTTCACACGGTAAAGGATGAAGTCAGTTAAACTTCAGGGTGTCTCTTATTTTTACAGTTAGTTACAAAACAAACTGCTTTTTTTTAATTTTTTTCTTTTCCTTCTTTTTTTTTTTTTTTTTTTTTTTTTTTGCAAATAGCACACCACGCATGAGAATAGCTGATTAAAGTGCAGCAGAAGAAAAAAAAGGATAAATTTCAGAAAAAGTTGCTATTCACAGAAGAGCTGATTTAAGGTATCATTGTTCAAATTTTGTATCATAGACCAAAAAAAGAAAATAATTTAATATTTTATCTTCAGAATTTGAACTCTGAAATATACTAGTAACATTCCTCTAAAGCAAGTAGAAAAGACCATACCAGAACCTTTTTTTAAGACATCATAGTTAACAGTGCACAAATATCTTGACTAACGTTTGTCTTAGAGCTTTGATGAAAGGTCTAAGAAAGGGAGGGAAAAAAAAAGAAATTGATAGAAGGAGATGAAAAAGGTAAAAAAAAAAAAATAGAGAAAGGTGAATTAGATTTGGTATATTTAAAGACCCATTAAGAAAAATACATGACATACATGTTTATATACCCAGTGTATTTCTTGAAATTTAGGGCCCAAGCTATTATAGGAAGTAATTAAGGAAGCAAAAATATCCAGGCATAAGGTTAAACACACACAAAGTATGCAAAATTTGCAATTATTTTAATAGCAACAACAAATCAGGCATTCAGCATGGACCTTGTGCACACATTCTGCTTGTTTTATCCTTTTTTATGGTTACCATAAAGTATAGGATAGTACCTTTTGTTAATGAAGAATCTGCAGTGAGCTCCAAAAAGCAGAGTCATACAAAGGAATGCAATGAACATCCCTGCATTGTGGCCAAAAGCTGAACTCAAAAGTAGCCAGAAATTGGCCAAGAGGGATTATTTGAGTAATGCTGGGTAGTTCTAAGACACTACTATCATGCAAGCACAATACACTCAGTCTTGCAAGGCATTCAGGAAAGAAATTTATTGACTTCTCCAAGTTAATTAATTTATGCAGGTCTGCCTGCATGCTATCTTCTGAGGTATTTATACATTTGTTATTACAAATGCACTTTGTTGTGTGTTTCAGCAAGTTACACTCCAGAAAGTGAAATATGGAATTTTCCTGGTAAGACTCCACCAGCTCCTGCAACCAGGACATTTCCAGGATTGTCAAAAGAACAAGTGAAAACTGTCCTGATTTCCATCAGCCTAAAGAAAACGTCAGTCTCACACTTGGCTGTTACACTTCCGCCCTGCCGTCAGGATGAGATTGTTAAACTATGAAGTTCTATGTCTGTATTAGCAGTTCTATTAGGGATAGAATTAGGTTTTATAGAAGCCTCAAAACTTATTATGATAACTAAAAATATTTTATTGAAATGTCTTAATGGCAAATTAAAAAGCATAGGGTTTTTTTCAGGTCACTAGTGGAAATTGACTTCTTAGCCTGCTGATTTGCTGGACCTATTTAGCAACTCTCAGTTTTTTCCACAGCTAATAAAAGGCTAGCAAGTCCTTTCAATCAGAAAATAATTCTATGTGCTCTTTCTAGTTATGCCTTTATCTTTGAAATAAATGTCTCTACTTATTGGGGAAAGGGAGAAAGAGTAAGAGAAAGTGAATTTCCATCCATAAAGAAAGATGGGAAAAAAAAAACCAAACAAACAAAAAAAAAAACCCCAAAAAAAGAAAGGATAGAAAGAGAAAGACAGAAAGAAAAGGGACAGGAAAACAAAACAAAACAAAACAAAACAAAACAAAATAAAATAAACAGTTGGCCTTTTTGCTGCAATACCTTTTCTTCAACATGTTTGCCAAAGTTTCCAACTGATGCTTTTCGTGGTGACATATCACATGTTGTGCCAGTCATATTGTATTACATTAGCAGACGTGACTGACAAACCCCAAAGTGACAGCACAATACAACACATCATCAAGGAAATTAGAGAAAAAAACATTGCTCCAAAGTGCAATGAAAAGGATGCTTTTAGAAACTCCTCCTAGTTGTTCTCTCTGCCTGCTGAATTCTGTAGGATAGGTGAGTGTTTTGTGAATCATGCAGGAAGCGCTACAGTTTTATTTAAATCTGAGTGTCTTGGAAGTGGGTGAAAGTATGAGTATGTGTGCCATGTGGAGATTCGAACTTTACAAAACAGTGTGTCCACATAATAAGTTACATTTTTGGCTGCCCTGACATGCACCCTGAGTTGTATATTCTCCTACAAATTTGTCATCCTTCATCTTTTTCCTCTTACCATTTCATTCAAGAGAGGCTGTCCTAATGTACCGTACACAAAACTGTGTGAACTCGTGCTGTTCTAACTTTAAGCTGCTCAAAAGCTAGTTATCATGGGAACATGTGGAGAGGCAGAACACTGTAGCTTGGTATCTGTTTTCTTCAACATAGCTAAATAGCTGCACAGCTTTTGCACAGCTGTGTGCACAGGAAAACTGAGCCTGTACTTCTACGCTGTTATCTCAGTTAAATTTATCTCTGTGACCAAAACTTCGTTCCTTTTATGTGCTTTGAAAGACATGCCTAGTTGCAACCTTAAACAGTCCAGTTAAAGAGGTGTGCATTAATTTAAGCATTTCTGGTAGATGAATGTGAATCTTTCCTAAGCCAGACCACGTTGCTGAAACAGTATTTGTTGTCAAGAAAACATGCTATTATTCTGCCATCTCAGAGGCACAGGGTAGTAACATCCCCAGTCCCTCTACCATTCTGGCCGTGCTCTGGACACATAACCATACCTAGGATTCTACCTGACTATTGTAACACATGTGGTCAAAGAGGAAAGCATTTCAAGTGAAATATTAATAGAAAGATGACATCTCTCTCAAGAAAAGTCCAGGTTGGAAATATTGTAGCTAACAATTAATAATAATATAATATATATTATATAATAATATAATAATAATTATTGTAGATAACAAAAGCAGGATGGACACTCTTCCCTTTGACTGAAGTCTGATTATTGTTGACAGAGCTTAAATCTTTAATTTAACAGGGTTAATTTAAATTGACAAATGTGACCTTTAAACTGAAATAACAGTGGTCTTTTACTAGCTGAATGCAATCAGTTAGAGTAGTACCATTTAAGCTGGGACTTAGATTTACTAATATATTTCTATTATGTGACAAATTACTGCATAAACTGAATTGTCATAACTACCCTTGGACACAGCTAAACCACACTAAATACAAACAAATGAGTTGTTCACTCAAGATGTAATAGTGTCTAAGTCCATATCCGTATCCAAATGCTAACATCATGTACATGGCTCAGCTGAGCTGACATGTCAAACTGTTAAGCTATGACTACTTAACCATATGTCTGAGGTTTCAAAAGAAGAATTTCTGTGTATGGAGACATGATTTATATAATTTTAAAGACAGGTAAACTGTTCCAATAGGTTTTATTAGAGAGCAGTGCAGTAGATCATATCAGTAAGAATTTCGGAAGGTCACTTTTGAACAAGTCATCTTTTGAACTCTTACAAAAGATCATAAGGCCCAGACAAAACATAACCTGTAGTAAGAATCAGTATATAATGTATGTACAAATATGACTTTATCTTACTTTCATGCTTGTTTGAGCTCCTTGCTGTTTTTAGTGGGACTAGACTCAGAGTGTAATTTATTTTAGCTATTGGTGCATTATGGTGCAGGCAAAATACAGAGGATTTAGGAGGCTGTGGAAAAGACTCAGACATGTTCCAAGCCAGCCAGGAATATGCATGAATATAATACATGAAAGTTCCTTCTGATCTGGCATTTCCATTTGCTGATTTACTGAGCTGGGGCAACGGACATGTATACAGATGTAGTCTGATTCCTTGAGAAAAATCTACTAAACTTTTTGATTCACATTGTAAGTAATGGGCGCGATCTTGAAGGATTAAGCCTTAGCTTAACATTCAGCTGCCTGAAACTGATGTGGGCAGATGCCCCATCTTAATTCTCCATGCCCTACTTAATCTGTGTGGATATGTGGAAAGCCATTCTTTCCGTTCTTGCTGAAAAGTCGTTTTTGCTCAGATTCCAGAGGAGGAAATTATTACTGATGATACTGTTTGCAAACATCTGGCCAAAAATGTTATTTAATAGGTATGTTTTATTATGAAAATGTGTTGTTCTATGCTTTATAACAGGAACTAATAACCACTGGACATAGCACATGCCTCCTAAGCAAGTCAGGTTCTTTTTTGGCGTAAACAGCCTCTCTCTTCCAACACTGTGTTAAACTTTCATTTATCATGCTGGATGAAGACCACACAGGCTAAAGTACCAGTGAAGTCATTAAGGGGTGCATGAATTCAGGAGGAAGAAAAGGACAGAAGAAAAGAAAACCTGCTTCAGAAGACTTCTTCTTTTAAGTAGTCCCTGTTTCTTGCCAAAAGCTTTTGGATGTATGGCCTGTTCCAAAATCTTTTTGTGGGTTTTGCATACAAATTCTGCAGAGAGCAGAGGGAGAGGGGAGGGACAACACAGCAGGGCCTAAGATGTCAGGATGAATCTAAAGTTCCATTGAAACGTTCTGCCTGTCTAAAATAGGATTATTATTTTTTCAAACTACAGAAGAATAGACGTGTATTAAAAAAATACCTACTGCTTCCTTTTTCTTGTGGCTGGATGCAAAGAACCTGCATGGCTGCAGATTGAGATGTGACAGATAATTAGTGTTGGGCAGACTTCAAAATGTTTGCAATGTAAGTCTAAAAAGTTTGTGTGTTTACCCAAATGTCTTTGGTCTAGAAACAGGGTTGACAGACAAGCTTTCTTCTTTGGAGATTCTTGCCACCACCTGATTGTCAAAGACTCTGAAATGTTGCAAGAATAAACTCTTCTGTGATGTGTCAGTAATTAGGCTTTTGAGTTCTGTTTGGATTGGGGTTTTGCACATCAGCATAGCTCTAATGACGTCAGCTCAGGATATGCCTCATAAAATTCAAAGGGAAGTTAAAATAAATCAGCATCAATGTAGTTCAGTCCCTTTTTATCTTCAAGGAGTGATCAGCCTAATTTGAGTTTAGTTTGAGGTTTCAGCTGCTTGGGCCAGTCATAGAACAAGTATAAAATGAAACCCCTTGATCCAAGTACCTCACAACTTCAGGGAAGTGCTGATCTCTATCAGCAAATATCACCTGAGCAACATATGTACCATCAACTTAACGAGATCATTATGACTGTGCAAATGTACATTGTGACTGGTTTAGCAGGGATTTGAATTCCACCCATTTTCACTCATTTTTTTCTTTCTTTCTTTTTTTTTTTTTTTTTTTTTTTTAATTTCCTGTTGTTTTGTTAGGTAAACTATTCCAGGTTTTACTTTACCCAATTTCTGCAATTCAAACAATGATTAATTTCAAAAGAAATACATTCCCCCATCTTAAACTATAGTCTGAATGCCATAACTATGACTTTATATTGACTCTGAGATCCTAACTTATTCTCCAGGCTGCTGGACTCTTTGGGAACACCACTAGGGAGAGGTGCTGGGGCTCCTCTGGAAGAAGCCTATATACACCTACGGTTAGCCAGATGAAGATAAACTCTAGAACTCTTGCATTTTAGCTGAAGATGATGTATGTGTACTGCAACCAAATGTGAACACCATTAAAACAGAGGAAGATATGATAGCACTGAAGCTCTTACAAAGACTAAGGGGTTTTGAATTTGAAATGAAAGCCTCTACAACTGTTAAAAATGATAATAACAAGTGACACCTTTCTCCTTTGTCATGTCAACAGTGCTGATGCAAACATATTTATAGCCCCAAAGCCCAGCTTTACTGGAAGATGAGGAAGAGATAAAAAGATGCCATTCCATGCCCAAAGAACACTGGCAGGCTGCAGAACTAACAAGGAATGCAGCATTAGGCTTTCTGCTGACTGTCTCTGACTTGAGGATGGGAGTGCAGAACTGAGAGCACCACAATGACCACAATGTGACTAAATCTGGCTGGAAATGAAGCAAATCTAAGTTTATATTGCTTCCACATTGCTCTCTGGGAAATGGGCTCAGCTGCATGCACCTAAGTGATCCTCAGACTGGTTTCAAATTTGCAGCTGTTTTATTATCTGATTTTGCTTTCCTTTCTAAAAGCTGACCATGCTTCAGCTGCTAATATTCCTACTTGGTGACAACAGAGCCAAAAAGGGAGGCTACTTGTTTTGTTACCAAAATGTAACACAGAAACTATTACCTTCATTATGTTACATAATAGGGTAAAGGTATCATCTGGGTAGGGTTCAGTTTAAATATACTTTAAAACAGTCTTTAAAAGGAACTAACTCCACCATGCAACACTTTTATGACACTAGGGAATCCTCATTTTGTGACCACTCTGTTCGATGGATGTGAATGCTCAGGTCAGTATTCACAGAAAGCCGAATTCAAGGTTTTCAAAAGAAGCTGTGATACCTCTAGTTTATTACTTAATCAGTGGGCCAGTCTCAGCCTTGGTTTTATACTCATGATAGACTGTTGAAAGCCTGAAAGACAATGTTCGGTGACAGTAGAAAGGGAAGCAGGCTGTCATTTCTCCTATGCATTCCCCTGACCCACCACATGCTCAGACGAGGATGTGATAGGCTTACCTGCATTTTGATTCTATTTAGTAGCCATTGTCTCTGAAAATGTGCAAATAAAATAATGAAGACCATGATAAAACAGCAGGAAAAATCTCTCACTATTTAAAGCAGCTGTTTGGGTGCCAGCTGCTTAGTAACAAATACATCTTTAACGAAATCAAACAATCCAGCAGGATTTATTGATTGCTAACAATAGTTTTAAATACAGTCTGGTAGGCTGGGCTGTTTGCATCCTTTTGTCAAATTAGTTCAGTTGGTTTGAATTAGAGATACTTTGCTATTATCTTAAAAAAAAAAAAAAATGCAGCTCACTAGACAGCATATTATTTTCCTCCAGAATAGAGTGGGGGAGAGATGCATAGCATAAAAGATTTTGATGTGATTCCAGCTGTTTAGGGGAAGGCAGTAGTGTGCCTTGTCAAGTCCTTTCACCTCAGCAACTGCAGTTCAAATCCATCCTGAGATCTTGAGTGAAGAGGATGCAGTGTTCTCTCCTTGGAGTCTGTTGAACAGTGGAAAGGACAAGGACCCCTGTGTTTTCATAGCACTTCAGAGCCAATTTCTGCAAGAAGGATAAGAGAGTCCTGTGGAAACTTAAATCTTAAGGCTGACCCCTATCTACCTGTAGTTCTACTCTTGCTAACATTGAGGGGAAATAAATCAGCACTATTGCAAGCTGATGGACTAAATGGCACAAGAGGTCATTTCAGCACTGTTTTCTACGAATTTAGGAAAATGTGCTGTTGGCTTCAAGATTGAAGAAGTTCTATTCCCAGTAAAAGCTCTGGGTTTTCACACAATTACATACCAGTTATATCACTACTAGTCGGAAATCCCTAAGCACCTAGCTATTTTTAGTGCACCTGCACAACCATTAAAGTCTTCACTAAGAGGTTGATCCTATACGGCTTTAGATTCAGCAAAAACTGTCTCTGATTTCCTGGGTATATTTAATATGAAAGGATTGAAAGCTCAGGCCCAAACATGCATGCTGTATGCAGCAGAACTATGTGAAGTTCATTGCTGCTGATTTCAACTATTTTCTCTCTGCTTCAGTGAGCATAAGAAATATTGTATTCTAAGTATTGGACACACCTCACAGAACCACAGTACCAAGCTGAGATAACCATTCAAAAGCACATACAGCTAAGAAAACAAATGGAATAGATAATTGACTAAAAACACTAATGTGTTTTCTTGAATGATGTGTTTAGACAAACAAGTGCTGGTGTATGATATATTGAAACTAAATTGTAGTTTGAAGCTGTAGATGCTTGGGCCCCACACTGTGGGATAATGCTATCAAAATGTTCATAGATAAATGGCTTTGTTAAGCCTTTGCTTATATAACAGCTATCCACAGAAGCAGACCTTTCGCCGTTATGGTTATTCAAGTGCATAAGAACTGCTGACACTAAGTGTGCCGAATGGGACTTGTATATATTTTCAAACTAAATGGTTCACATGAAACATACTAGTTTATCTGAGACTTGCAATTCTTTTCAAGTGTATTATGCTTAGTTCCGTATCCTTATGTTACGTTAGACATTTTGATCCATATGTGAGTATGGCAGCAGCACACACTGTACACCATAGAGGACCTTGACCCACTGTATAACCTGAAAAACTTGTAGTATCTTTATATGCAGCTCCAGATTTGAACTCACCACTGTAGACTCATGTCTCAATCTGCCTATATAATCAAATCCAGAACATGTTTTCCTCTAGGCATTTTATCCTATCAGATAGCATTGTTCAGGTTTTTGTGTCTGTTCTAAAATGAGTGGTAATCTCTTATTCACTGGTGCATTACTACTCAGGTAGCTGTAGTGTTAGGGTATGATCATTATATGGACAAGTAGGGTACACTTCCAGTTGTATAACACCTTAAACCCAAAGCTGTCACTACTACAGTGAGGTTAAGAGAGTGGGGTACCCTGATATTTCTCTGCCTATTGCTTCAAACAAAGTTTCAGCATGTCTTCCAGCAGATTACTTGTGGTTTGAAAACAGCCCACTTCTCAGGTATGGTTTTTACTTAGCAGTTAGCTGACACTGAAAATCAGTAAGATCACTAAAACCATCAGCTTAGCTCAGCATCTGATAAAAAGTCATTGGCTATTGGTTTTGATACAATTTTTAAATGCTATGCAGAGCAGAAAACAATCTATTAAAACATATGCTGCCAGTGAGGAAAGTCTTTTTTGACACTGTGAGCTCATATTCACAAGGAGGAATAGCTGTCCCTGGTAAGGCTGCAAAGGTTCCCACATTTGTCTGTGTCTCCTCTTTCTTTCAGAGTTAGTTGCTCCTGAAGGAGGTCTCAGAGATGAGGGTTTTTTTAAAGATGAATCCTTATCCTGGGCTCCACTACCCTGGGGGTAGCAGCTGTGAGAAGAGCTGGCACGTCACTGCAGTAGTTGCAGGATCCTCCGAGAAAGCTAGGGTGATCAGGTGCAGGTGAAAACCGTCTCGATCATCTCCCATTATTGCTCAAATATCATAGCAGAAAGAGGAGACCTTTGCCGTAAATGCTTGGTAGAACTGCATTATATATTCCAGCAACTTAATTCCATTTATTGCAGGATTTGTAAGAATATACACTACGTCATGGTTTAACATTCACTGATACTTCATCTCCGTACAGTGGTAGGCACACTGGCAGACCTTCAGAAACACTGTCACTACTACAGCGGCAGCCACAAATGAGGATTCAGGCCTCCTTGTGCCAGGCACTGTGTAAACACTTAGTCATAGGCATTCCTTGAGTTTTTACACATTAGCTAGATGAAAGCTGGGGAGGGAATCAAAGGCAAAAGGAGACTAAATTTTTCTTCAGACTCATGCATTGAAGAGATGCAAATTCTTTTGAGCCTCAGAGTAGTAGCTCAAAGGCATGTTTTAGGATCAGCTATAAATTATATGCACCATTTTATATCCAATTTTTGCCTTACCGCTAACCCCAGGATATAACCCTGTAGATTACAATAGCGTTTTCTAAATTCTTTAGAAGAGTAGGAACACTCTCATTGTAAAAACACAGCCAAACTACTAAGATATAGTAAAAGTAAGGTTTTCACTATTTTAAAGACTGAATGGAATGATCTAGTTAATATTTCAGATTCCATTGATACAGAAATATGTATCAGTAGCAGCAGACCTACATGTCTTTCAGTAACAATATTTATATTCCATGACTTAAGAACTGAACTACAATTGAGTCCCTGTGGTGCTATATGTTGGACATAAACATATTCTTATTCCCACACAAGCCAAAAGCAGAAATATTTCTTTTCCAGTATTCCAATCTATGTGAATGTAAATTAAAATCTTTGTTGAGTTTCAGGTAGTTTATTTGTTACTTCCTCTCCAGTTAGAATATAACAGCTGACCCAACCCTGTGAAAACCAGCTGCATCTATGTAGCACTCAAAAACACACAGCATTTTTATGTCTGTTATGAAAAGAATCTAAATAGCAAAGTCAGGTAAAGCATGGGGAAAAGTCCGAATACAAGGAAAAATCAAGAGTGGAAGAAATCTGATCAAGGGCTGACTTCTGTAACTTACACAACATAGTTCCTCCTAAAGATGAAATTCACCTAGATGAGACAAATTATTCCCTAAATATGCCTGTTTCTCTCAATTGACACTGAAAGGTACAAGAGTAACTGGCTTATGTGCCTACACTGTAGATCTTTAAATATGATCAGTCCCATTTGACATGAGAGATTCAGAGCAGCCCTGTGGAGAAGGACTTGGGGGTGTTGGTCGATGAGAAAATGAACATGAGCCAGCAGTGTGCGCTCACAGTCCAGAAAGCCAACCGTATCCTGGGCTGCATCAAAAGGAGCATGACCAGCAGGTCGAAGGAGGTGATCCTGCCCCTCTACTCTGCTCTCGTGAGACCTCACTTGGAGTATTGTGTGCAGTTCTGGTGTCCTCAACATAAAAAGGACATGGAACTGTTGGAACAAGTCCAGAGGAGGGCCATGAGGATGATCAGGGCACTGGAACACCTCCCAAATGAAGATAGGCTGAGAAAGTTGGGGCTGTTCATCCTGGAGAAGAGAAGGCTGCGTGGAGACCTCAGAGCAGCCTTCCAGTATCTGAAAGAGGCCTACAAGGATGCTGGGGAGGGACTATTCATCAGGGACTGTAGTGATAGGACAAGGGGTAATGGGTTAAAACTTCAACAGGGGAAGTTTAGATTGGATATAAGGAAGAAGTTCTTTACTGAGAGGGTGGTGAGGCACTGGAATGGGTTGCCCAGGGAGGTTGTGAATGCTCCATCCTTGGCAGTGTTCAAGGCCAGGTTGGATGAGGCTTTGGGTGGCATGGTTTAGTGTGAGATGTCCCTGCCCATGGCAGGGGGGTTGGAACTAGATGATCTTAAGGTCCTTTCCAACCCTAACTATTCTATGATTCTATGATTCTATGACTGGTCTCAGGTCACAGCAGAGTTCTCTGGTGGGTTTAAGAACAGAGGCATATCTGTAATTCAGCTTCTTGTCAGGAAGCATGGGACTCTCCATCCAGGCTTTTTTATTAATTTTGTATTATCTGCATCACTTGAAGAAAGGGCTAAACTGAGCTCAGAGTTGCTTTAATTAAGCATAGTGATCCTGACTCCTTCCTTTCATTAGAAACAAGCCCAGAAAGACTCCAGATTTTCCATTTCCTCTTTCCTGAATGTTGCCTTCAGTGATAATTTGAAAAACAGTGATGGAAAGGGAATGACCTGGAGAAAGGTAGATGCTTTTAAAAGTGCCTTTGACACCACAATCACAAAGAGATTTTCTATATCAAGTATATGTGGGGATAGATTCTAAGCAGAGATGTTTCACATTCCTTAAGCATATGACTCAGAACTGGTTTTGTCACTTTCAGAATAAATCAGTGGGTAAACCCGCCTGCTCCAAATTTCCTACACTTTCTTGTTTTTCTTTTCTTAATTCTCAGCATAGGTCATTTCCTCCAAGCACTTTTGCTTTGTAGAATCACAGAATGTTTTAGCTTGGAAAAGACCTTTAAAAGTCATCCAGTTCCAATTCTCCTGCTGTGAGCAGGGAGATATTGTACTAGATCAGGTTGCTCAAAACACTGTCTAGCCTGACTTTAATGCTTATCTTCCACTGAGATGCACTTACAATTTCCATGGCACCAAATCTCCCCAAAGTTGGCTAACATGGCAAGAGGGTCTCCAGATAAACGGGGATTGATCACATCCAACTTCGTAATTTATTTCAACTCATAACCCTCAATTCTCTGTGGCATGTTGCCAGATTAGGAGTTCGAATTACATATTTTTTTCTTTTTCAGTTTCAATGAGATATCTAGAAACTGCCGTAGCAACTTTTTGTATCAGTGCAGTGGACATGTAACACAGTATTTTTTCGTATTTTCTATCACTCTCGAAAATCTCTTAAAAGAACTGATGAGTAGTTTCAAGCAGATTGATTTATAACACTGATACACACTGGAAATTCCTTCCTATTTTCACTCTTTTTGGTTGTTCCTTTCAACATGTGATATGGCCCAGGAGCAAGCATGTTTCATTTTTGTGTGTTCAGGCACATAACAGCTAGTTATACACATGCAATTTGGCAACTATAAAACCAGATGTCATTTGTAAAAATCAGGTTCCACTATTTTAACCAAATTCTTACAGCATTCTCTCATTTTGTCTACTTAAGAACACTTAGCATTGCAAATTTGAAGGAGTAAAATTCAGTCTGGCTTCAAAACCTTGCAATGTAATTAACTGAGACTTTCTAAAAAAAAAAGCATAATTTGCAAGAGAGCATGCTATTAACATATTAATACTCTGACCCTTTCTTTATGAGGGTCGTGAATTCAGTTGTGCTAAATCTATAGGATGCTGTGACAGAGGTAAGAAAGTGAGGTAATGTAGCTCAATTACACCAATCAAAAGGTTGCTGTGTTCAAAGACAAAGATTAGAGTTAATAATTTTTCTCCAGGGAAGAAAATGCTCAGTTCAGGTTCCTTTAGGGCCTGTAGATCCTTGTCAAGATGCAAGAAGGAAAGGACTTGTGTAATGAGGTAATTTCAGCTTCTTTTGTTTGGCAAGAATGGTCTGTGAGACGAAACATTTGGAGATGCTTTCCTACGTAACTGTAATTTTATTATCATTGAGTACATTTACTAGGGTCATATAAATATATCCATAAATAGAAATCTCTTAAACCTTTAAAAACTCTCATAAAAACACAAAAACATTCTTCAGTATTGGTTCAAGACTTCAAAATGCCACTTATTATTATTGTACAATGGAATAATAATTATAGACAGTGCATATATTGCACAGGTATTACTGCATTTCTCTTCGTATATGTACATGTAATTTTTAAAATGTTTGCTATGTTGCAGTAACACAAAGTAGCCCAAGCTGGACAATGCAACTTAGACATGTTATTTACTATTCACATTTGAAATAGGAGATAAGTGTGTGTGCAGTCAGTTTATAAAAGAGTTTAGCTCCGTTCTTTATCATTATAATAACGTTACAGTGTAGAGAAGTGGAAGCAGAATGGAATGTATGCAGCAATTGCAGCTCCAGAAGATGAACAGCTTCTGTAAGTTTGACATCATTGATGAGTTTTAAGGCCAGATCAGAGGGGAATGCATCCAAGTCTGATTAAGCTTTCTTGATCTGCTGATGAAGATAAAAAAGACTCTTGTCAGTGCTCCTTCAGTTCCTGCCACAAGACCAGGAGAGTGGTACCCCAGCTCTTCCACCTCCAAAATTTTTTTGCCTTCTGGTCTCATTAAAATGTGTGCTGATACTGTTGTGATGGCTTTGTTATGTTTCACTGGAAGCCCTCTTTATGTAAGGCAAATATTTGAATTAAGACAAAATATAGTAATACATAATGGAAAGCAGAAAGGAATGGGAGTGTGAGACAGGTTCCTGTGCTTTCTATTCACTGTGTGCCTGGTAATTCTTAACTTCATCCATATATGGCTGGGTCGGATACAAAGCTTGCCACATGTAAATATTTCCATTCTTAAGTTTACTCCCATTTCAGTTATTTTGAATTCTTCAGGTGAATAAAGATGCCTCTATTACTTTGAAAGTTATTGCCAAATTACATGCTGTATTATTTCCCTATTAACAACATGCAATTATTTGGGAATAAATTTTTGTGTATTAGTATATGTAAGAAAGTAAAATAAATAATTCATACAAAACATACTGTGCATATTATGTTTTCTCCAGTTATTACATGAATATGTTATTGACATGCTTAGGCTTCTGTAGAGGATTCATTTTTCATGTCTTTTCTACACACTTCTTCTTTTCCTCTGTCCTTATGAAGTTTCTAGCATCTAAATAAATTATGTCACTTTGAAATTTTTTGTGGGAATTAGAGCCATAAAAATTAGGTCTTTGGGGAAATGGGTTTAAATGACTTCCTGGCTTCCTAGGTGTGTGATTTTTCTCTCATTCATTATAGGTTTGTGTTGTTAACAAGGTAGAAAGGAAACTGAGTTTTTGTTGATGTTGTTGAAAGAGTAAGAATTGTGATTTCTGCTGTTATACAGAAACAAACAAAACCAATATTTTCCAATTTTATGCAACATAAAGATAATAAAATGTTCATGTTTAATTCTTTATTATCTCAAAATGCCTTTTTTCCTGTTTTAACTTATTTTTAATCACAAGACAATAGTAGTTCTAGATGGTAACCAAAATTTCAGTAATTGTCCAGCTTTAGTGTAATGTATCATTATTTTTTTTAAGTGACACATCCTCACTTTAGAAATTTTTCCAAGAATTTGTCTCCTACGAAGTTTCATTTCCTAGAATAAATATGTAATATCAAGTAATTTACAATAGTTCTGGTGCTTATCTTTCCTCAATGTATGTGCTGGGTTCAGTTGTAGCTGGGCTTAAAACACTACAGTGTATTCTGTTGCTACTGATTTACACCAATGAAAAGGTGTAAAACAAGTAATACTAATTTCTTATATGAAGCAGAGTGCAGAAATACTTGAGAGTGGCCAGCAGTGTGAGAATAATTTTTACATATTTTTGTCTCTCTTTGTGTTTATAGTAGATTTGGTTCCATTTTAGTTTTGCAGCTCAATTTTCAGCAAGACAAATTTTAAATGTTAAGTTAGATTATATAAATTTTATAGTTGATGTATTTATTAGCATATCAAGTGAGTTAAATTTCTGACTTCATATATTCCAGTTCCTTAGAATAAGAGGTTGCAGGTCTATAGATTTGAATGGCTAGATTTAAATCTTATTGGGCTTTATGCAGCTGTGGGCAGGGTATATGGTCTTGTTTGCCCATTAACAAGGAACTCTGTCACTAATTTTTGGTACTAAAGGAAGACAGAAGGAGACTTGATCAAGTGGCTACATTTCTATTCTTAAAAATAAAACAGAAAAAAACATCTCAGACTTCAGGAGAAAGGTTTAACAATTAGACACTTTTAAATCTCTCAGAAAAGAAATACGACTTCCAGATGGCTTTTAGACCTTATAACAGGATTAATTTGATTCTGTACAGCCTTTAAACAGGTGATTGTACTTATTTATAGTAAATCATTTAGTAGGGATTTTTTTGTCACTTGCAGAGGAGAGCTTTATTTTCCAGTCTTTTCAAGTGACATTCATCTAATACAATGTGGATGTTGAAAATATATTTCTGAGTTAATCAATTTAAGCTTCCTTTATAGTCAGCAGGAAAAAATTGCTATTTTTCTGAGCTGTATATCTCATTTAAAAGTAGATGCCTCAAATAGGTCCAATGACTCATGTTTTAGAAGTTCTTACATCTCTTTTGACTCTAAATGGACTCTAGACTGACTAGTTCAGAGATAAAGACCTACTCTATTCATTCCTGAAGTTGGGTGAGATGAATCCTGCACTCTTCATCTACCCACAAGAATTTTGAGATTTTTTGGCTTACAGAAATGTGCTGACATATCCTGCTCTATTTTAAGTATACTTAGAGAAACTGAGTGATGTTTCTCTAGGTCTGTCAAAAGTATTAATAGACATCAGCAAAGAGGCATGATTTATATTTAGTTTCATCTGCACACACTTGTTTTGTGCTTGAAGCAGTTCTGAACATTTCTGTTGGTCAGAGGTCATGAGAAGAGGAGAAAGCAAAACCTGAATCTATTTCCCCTTGTGCTTCTTGAATAGGGTGTGAAATTGTGCTAATGTAATTCTATTAAAATCAATCATTTTTAGTATTCTCAGCCTAAGAAACAATTTTGCCATTTGCCTCCACATAACACTGCATCTTTCAGCTTATTACCAGCAGTGTGAAAAAGACACAGATGCAAACTTATCAAAGACTAAGCAAGACAGGATATCTCTTATCCCTTGATTCCCTTAGGGAAACTCCTTCTGCTTAATGCTGTGCAAGCTAGTTATTTTCTCAAGCTCTCTGGAGGCTTCTGAAATTTATTTCCAAAGGTGTCTATTCATAATATGTTGCTTCATATATACTATTTTGCATTTATTTATAAAGTAGAATTATTTTTCTTTTAATCTTGTAGGCATGACATATTTCTTTCCCCCTAATATTCCCCTACTCTGAGATAACCTCTTCTGAGGGGAGAAAGATGCATTAATTTTGCAGATTTTCTCATGTTTCTCATGAAGGATAAATGTGTGCTGACTCACTCATTTAGCAGAAAATTCAGTTTAAAATATTCTGATTTCTGCAGTATATAACCATACCTCCATCTCAAAGGAAATCTGTTTTTAAGAGAACCTTTTTCAGGCATTAGTTCCATAGAAGCATAGTTTTCAAGTATGTTAACTCTTATTGATTAAAAAAAACCTTGCAAACACCTAGTAACATGTCAATGGCTAAACCAATAAAAACAAATAGCATCGTAACTGATCACACACAAAGGCTGATTCTCAATGAGTGTATATCATTTTCAGTTCATTAACCTCAATGCAGTTAAATGGATTTTGCATCAACCCTAAATCTAAGTTTAATGTGTGAATCTGTTAAAAAAAAAAAAAAGGAAACAAATTTATTGAGAGAGTGGAATTTATAAGAATTTTTTGGTGCCTGTTTGGCAGAGGCTCAGTACTTCTGTATGAAGCAATTCTGCCTTTTCTAAAATATTTCTGACACTTCTTGACATGCTAAATTCTTCAGGATAAAAAAAAAAAAAAAAAAAGAGTGCTTTTCACTTTTCTTATCAGACTTCCCTGGATCTGTCTTTATTTTGGTTTCATTTCCTTTTAGGGCTTGTGAAAGTTGCTAGGCAAATAGTCCTGGAGATTGAAATGTTGTTCGATGTATCAGAGCATAGTAAATACCCACGATGTGAGCTTCCTCTTCTAAATTGCCATTTCTCAAGCCAACAGCCACAGATTAATGGGAGAACACAGCATAAAATCTGGGCTGTAAATTAGCATAAGAGGAATAGAGGTCAATACTTCAGTTTTTCTGCTAGACACCTCAGTACTTCAGCACTGAGCCCTTGCCAAATCTTAGGGTTATCGTAGAAGCATAGACTCTATCACAAATCTCATTGCTATTTCTGATGACAAAAGCATCCTGGACACTCTAGGCTTTGAGGTGGTATAATAGGGCACACCTCCATTAAAATCAGGTTCTCACACTGAGCAGCTACCCTTGTATTCTTTCTTTCTCTATATAGATACATCATAGAGGTAGGAATCGCAATTGGTTGCTCCTTCTTACGTCTCCCCTACAGAAGCTGTGACTGCTTAAAATTTCTGCCACGGTGTTTGGGTATTGAATGCAAAATAAAAGAATAAATAAATATTACAACAAAGCCGATGAAAACAACATGCAGACAGGCTTTGGACTGCAGATATAAATCTTGGTACTTAGCTGAAACTAATAATTCTTAAAACATCGTGATGAGTTGGACATAGCTTAAAATAAAGTGCAAAAATATTGTGTGATACTACTTGAGAATGTTCCTTCTATTTCCTCGCCTTGGCAAAATTATCAGTGACACAAACAACTGTATAAGTAATGAGGGAAATTGTCTCCTTTTGTAGCTAGTCTGCTCAGGAAGAAATAATGTATTTAATCTTTTGCTTCACAGGTGGTTAACACTAGGAGAGTATTTCATTGATGAGACTGCCTTTAATAGTATGTCCCCAGTTTTTATTTGATATTTTTTATATTATTAGTGTAATTTTTGTGTCTGTGTATTGAATATGTCAGTGTACTTGCACAGCAGTGTCAACATACATTGTGTTAGTAAAGTCAGGAACAAGGTGCTTACAGATATGTGGTATGCTTACTGGGTAATGTTTCAACAATGTTTCGACACTGTTCAACAACAATGTTTCAACACGCATGTTTCATATTAGTGGCCAAGGCAATACACTTGACACAATTTGTCTTTATTCTTTATATCTACACACACAAAGGATTAAAAATACTGCAGTTAATTTTATTCATTTTCTGCTGTTCTAATTTATGTGAGGTAAGGTCTAACTGTTACTTAACTTACCCTTCAGACATGAAATGTTCTTTTCTGTCTCTGGGTATTTCTAAAATTGAGATGAACTTGCTCAGGTCCAGAAAATGTCTTGACAATGCAGTGTAGTAAATTTGATGAAAAGCAGGATAACTGGGTGATATAGAATTACACACTACCCCTGTTAAACAGTTTCTGGTGAACAAGCTATCTTGATATCCCTCCTGTATCCTGTACTGTGTAATATTTCCATACCTAGACATTGTTTAGTGAGTGTTAATTGGTGCGGTTCAAAACTTTACCAAGGATGATGTTAATGATTAAGCAGTTAGGATTAAGGAAGGCAATTCTCAAACCTGTGTTCTGGCACTATTTAGTTTAAGGAAAGAGATGAAAACATTGTGAGCTGGGCCAGTTTTTCCCTTACAGAGTGGGGTAGTTTAAGAAAGACTAGGAAGACTGAACTTTCTTATGGGTAACTGTGCAATGGAAAGGTCCTATTTAGCTTAGTGGAGAGCTTTCCAAAGTGAGTAAGGACACCTACAGCTCTTTTTTCACATTTGACTCCTTCCTATGCTTGGAAGCAAGCTTCACCAAGCTTATAGGTAAGCTATATGAAGCTGGTTTTTGCAGTACTCAGGAAAATTTACCTAGGTCTCCACTTCTCTTGCATGATGGACAGTCCCCGTTAATTCATAGGAAAGTACATGAAATCCTGCTGTAGACAATGTTTTGCTGCTTTCATTATCTGATTTTTTATTATTGTATTTTGTTAAGGGGTGGCATTAGCAGGTGACTCAGGAGTGTTGTAAAGCCATATGGTTTTGTCCTTGTGTTGAAACTGAGAACAGGTACTCAATGGATCACATGCTCTTCTGCTGCTGAGAATGAAGAATGTGCACTGTGAGCACTTAGGTGTCCTGGTCAGCTACACCAGCCCTTGCAGCACCTGTGAAAATCTAAGAAAGTTTCAATACTTCCCTCACAAGGTTAAATCATACAAGATCCAGGAAGAGGTAAGAGCTGACCCACAGGAAAACTTTTGGTTTTCCAAACCATTTTCCTAGCACTGAAATTCACATATTTTGGTATGAAATAATGTTGCTTTATCCACAGGGAAAAAGAAAAAATGCACCGTAGGTTGAATTGGAAGTGAAAAGCACATGTAGGAAGGCAGTGAGAGTAATAGTTAGCTGCAATTAAGTTATGGCATATGAAGAATCACTCTAGAGAACACAGTGGGATGAATGGCAGAGGATGTCCAAGGACTAATCACATCCTCTTTAAAAGATGTCACCTCCCACACTAGAAAAGTCTTTAACACAATGCTAGGATATTATTCACTCAGGTGAGTGTCAGTGAATAACAACAGTTTAAAGGGCTTTTCTTCAGCTTTGTCTAATGTACCGGATGACCAGACCTATCTGATGAGGAGGAATCTGTGTTCTGACAAGATTATCCATCCTTGGTAAGATGGATAATGGAGAAAAATATGTCACAAAGAAGAAATCCTAAACAATTCCTCTTCGCTAAAATATCCATTGTAGACCATTATCAGAAATTGTTAACACAAACACATTTTATAATTCTATGATTCTCTTTCTCTTTTTATTTTTGCATTTTGTGTTAGGATCGTTTACTAACATGCTGGCCTGTCCAGCACACAGGGATAATTTTCTGTAGTGTGTAAACATTGCCTTTCACCTGTTTGCATCAAAACCACGCAAAGCACTGAGTGTATTAAAAGATGTTTTCTTGAGCCTCTAGTTTACCTCAAAAATGAAGGTGCTAGACCCATAGCAATAATCCTCCCACTGCAGACTCAGATTTGAACCAGTATCATAATGGCTCTTTCTGTTTCTGAGTCATTGTTAAATAGTCTCTCCACCTACAGAATGGGGTATGAGAATGAACTGTATGAGGGAGGTCTAGACTGTTATCAAAATGTACGGAGTTTTCAAGTCCACAATTTTTAATTCTGTTTTTGCATCTGCAACTCACCTCAGGTTTTAGCACCCTTCCTGGAGAAGGCAGAGGAAGGAAAAAGAGGGAGTTAGTTTTTTGAATCAGTGGTTTCTGTTTGCACAGTTTGCATTACTATTCACTTCACTTGCAATGGTGGAATGCAAATGCGAATTGGGGATTTACTTTCAGCTTCTCCAGCTTCTTGGTAAACTGGAGGAAACGGCTATGAAGAAGTTACAGTAGTTGCAGCAACTTACATGCGGAACACTAGAAAACAAAATTAAAACATTTGCTCTGTACAATGAAATCTAGCTCTGTTCTGGGTATGTGCTAAAATGCGTAGTATAGGCATGCAAATTTTATTAGGAACAAATGAAGTCTAAAATTTATATGGCTGAAGAAGTTTAGGCATTCAGGAAAGCAAATGGAGCTCTAGTTCTTGATTCAGGTTTATGCAGTTTTGGCTGCCTCCTAGGTGTGCAAATCTTGATTATCATTTTTTTTTTTTTTTTTTTTTTTTTTTTTTTTTTTTTTGCCAAATGTTCTTCTGTTTGGTTTGTTGTTTCTTTTTAAGCCTGGTGAGTATTGATAATTTGTTCTCTTTCCTTCTTACTTATGGAACAGAGGAACTGCCCCAGCAAGAATCTTTTTTCTTTCATGCCCTTTAAGTAAAGAGGAAATAATTCTCCCCCAACACAGAAATTTCCACTTGACCTTTCAGTTTCAAAATATATGGAAATCCTGCCCTGCTGGAAGTTGGGAAGGGTAAGAATGGGTCACAGTAGATTTCCAGTAGGAAGTTTTGTTAGAATCATCTTAACTCATTGCCTCATGTCTGACACCAACCTCAGATTCTTGAACAAAGTACCTAGTGAAGGACAAAAAATCACAGCCAAAGTGACTCCATTTGAACCAATGCTAGGTGTCAAACTTTTTTCCCATCCTAATATCATGATCAGTCTAACTTCTTGTCTACATTAAGTCTAGAGGTTGTCACACAAGCCACATTCACACACTTGCACATATCAAATGTGTTACTGGATAAAATTACCAGCCAACAGAGAGTAGAACTATAAAGAAGGTCTGGGCTCAGAAACAACTTGGGAATTCGTGGTTCTCCCCTTCACAGCTTAAGCAGAGAGACCAGATGTTTTCAGCCTCTGATGTGAGCCAGGAGAAGCCTGTTGGCCCACCCTCTTCAGCAAGGGTGAGGTCTCTGCAACAGGGCTTTGTGAGTGAAAAGGAAGAAAATGGAATAATCAGCTGGGGCAGAATGGCTGAGGGAAGCTGTTTAATGCAGGGACAAGGAGGCCAGTGGTTTTGGCAGTCTTTCAGTGTAAGCCACTTGTCTGTGCTTGTTAATGAATAAATAAACTGCAACTTTTCCTTTTAAAGGGTGACTAACCAAAACTGAGTATCTAAAAATTACTTAAAATTTAATGAGCACTTTAAAAATGTATCTTTATGATACTAAAACTAATATACATGTTTTTAAGGGAAAAAATATAAGATGATGTTTTTTATATTTATGCTGTCACTCATGCTTTGACTCTGATCACTTATCTGGATAATTAAGCAGTATCACTGAGGAACCAGATACCAGAAATCTGATATTAATCCATCCCTCTTAATAGTAACGCAAAGCCACTGGGGTGGAAAGCAGCCTAGTCTTCTTAATCCCCTTTTACCAACATTTCGGCATCAGCATATCTCATTTATTTTCAAAAGTGGTTCAAGGCACACTATCACGGACTTAAGTCTAATTTAGGCTTTAAATCAAAATATATTAAGAGATTCAAAAATAGTCAAGATTACCAAGATTTCCTGGGGGAATGATTCACAACTGACTCATGTCCCTCAGACAGGAACAGGGTACAGCTAAATGATTGTTGCATGTCTGCATTGCTTTAAGGTACAACACTTTCCTTTGAATTAAAAGAAGGCAGGATTACAGTGGAGACCTTGAGATCCCACTGCCATACTTACCAGGTATATGTTAATGATAGCCTAAGCAACTTTTACAGATATTAATTCACCTGCCAGTACTGAAGAGTCCAAGGCTATTCTGTTCTCTCTCTTGTGTGTCTGTGTCAGCGTTTATGTGAGACTTGTTGTCCCCTTTGGTGCTTGTCAGAGTATTTTTTGATTTTAATTTCCAAACTGTCCTACAGCCCTCATTAGTCACTGATGCTCCCATAATCGTTTTGTGCATTTTGAGGTGGCTGGACTTGAACCCAGCATGTATTTAACTTGACACAAACCAAAACAGTAATAGGGGTGGTTAATTATAAAAATGGGATACTTCCTCAATGCAAACTGACCTGCATCAGACAAACAACATAAATCCAGATTGAGCATCATCCTCAGGCTGTGCTTATGAGAACAAAAACACTTGTAGATTGCCAACTTGATGGCATGAGTCTGGGCTCTGCTCTTGGCTTGTAATATGAGGCAAGTCTACTTATCACACTTTCTATGGGAACCTCATCACTTCAGCTGCAGTCTCAAGTGTCTGGAGCTTATGCTAGGCACTTTGCTTCTTAAGGCCCACTAGCTATTGGCATGTTTGAATCATGAATGGCAACTTTGATTTTTATATTTATTTGACTGCAGCTTGTGTGCTGTTTATTGTCATATCTTTGCATTAGCCACTGCTGATATTCACCTGTGCATACCAAATCTGCAATACTTTGGATTCATAGAGCTGAAAGACTAAATCCATTAGAACAAAACCAATAGGAACCAAGTTTAGCCATTTACTTTAATCCCCAAGGTGACGCCTTCTATTTGCTAAGAGTGCTCAGGAGGGCCTGAGAAGGTAAATGAGTTCATAAACCTTAGCTACTACTTACAAAGTAAGAGTATAAAGAATGTATCATGGAGACAGAAGCCACGTGGAGTCATATTGAAAGTGTGAGGCACTTCACCTTGTTTTCTTGGCTCTGCCATCAGAGACAGACACATTTCAGCCCAGGAATCTTCAGGAGACTGCTGTTTTCCCACATATATTTTATTAATTATTAGTGCCACTGAGCACTGTACAGATGGGAGAATCTATCACTTTATAAAATAATTAGCTTGCTATTTCAATGACAAGAAGGAATGGCAGCATGTAGGCAGCAAACTGAGGTGCTGCAGTTATCATCCTCTTCATTTTTATATTTGTAGAAAAACAAGAAAATGTTTTTACAGGATAGGCCAATAGTGCCACAGGAATTGAATTAGAGCATCCTTAATTAAGATGTCAGAATATAAGAAATGATGAAAATATGCATAATTAAATTTTGCACTAAAAACAGGATTATGGAGTGTGACTAAAATAGATCAGGGTCGCTTTTTTGTTATTGTTCCTTTTTAATTTTTTTCTCTTATATTTTAATTAAAAATTGTGGGTTCTGGTACCTTTGCACTGTATCTGGATTAGTTGTTACATGCCTGGGCTAACAGATGGGTTACCCCCAAAACTACACAGTTTGTGAAGATGAAATGAGTACAGTGTTATTTTCAGGCTAATATACAGTAGTAATAGCTTGACACTATGGCAACCTTCATCGTCAATAATAAGATGCTCAAGACAGGTGCTTGAAAGAGCAAACATCTTACATAAGTTAAATACCTATTTTCAACTACATGGGTTTTATTTTCAAAAGCAGTGAGTGATTCTAAGTATTCTAGTTTTCCAGGGCTCAAAATCAGACATATGCAAGGGGTCTGATTTTCTAATTTTCAGTGTTTTGGAAGATCCAACTTCATCAAAGTGTCTGAACACCTTTTTTCATCCCCTGCCACTCAGGAATTCAATCAAACAGGTCACTTTGAATGTTAGGTCATACCTATGCACTCAGTAACCTCACAGACTCTTTTACATTAAACATTTTTTACTTTCTTAATCTGTTATTTTTGCATGTGAGTTGTACTTTCTTTAGTCTAAGAGAAAATATACTAAACTGAAAATTTCTTTGTGTCCCTCTGTTATGGCAGATCTTTATTCTCAAACTGTGGTGTAGAAATGCACCATAGACTAAAACTAATGTAAAATCACATGAACAATGCAACTAATCTGTATAAAACAAACAGGACACCTTTCTCATACAATCCTACCTGGTGTTGAATAATGTTACATGTTATTTATTCAATTATTCAGTATATCGATCATATAATACTCTCACTTCTTTCATGATTTTTCTTAACAAAAGTCATCACACTACATCCCACCCCTATTGCTCAGATTCTCAAAAGATTTCAAGATCCTGAACCCAGTCTGAATACCAGCATTATAAGGGGAAACATCTAGATGCTTCTAGTGGCAAAAGAAAACCCATAAACTACATATCATGAAGAACTCATTGTAGGAAATGGAGTTTTCTATCCTTGTGCTTTTCTAACATTCATCTCTTCAAAGAGATAGCAAATATTCCATTGGTTAATATTTAACCAAAACTAATAAGTACAATCTCACATACTCAAATAAATCATAATGTCTTTTCAATTAGTTTGCATTTTCATTTGCTGCTGTCCTGAATAATTAGGAAAACAATTCACATTTCACTAGGAGATGATATGAAGTGTTATTCCTGTGATAATTACCAAGTTTCCCTGGCTCCCACCAGGTCATCAGGGCACAAAAGAGGACACCATGAGAGCATTAATGAGCTCTCATTGAAGATATTAAAAAGCTTGTATTGATCTGTTTGTCCAAGAAGGAGATATTTAAGCCTTTCTGCTGAGGGCAAGAGAGACAGAGATTCATATCACAAAGCCTTTTATCCAGCCCCTTCTGTTTCTGGCTTCAATATTGCCCAGTCTCAGCATGTCTGGTTCTGGAGGTCACACTTTTAAACTTCCACAACTTCTTTTTTTTTTTTTTTTTTTTCCCTTTATTCTTCTTGTTAAAAAAAAAAAAAAAAAAAAAAAAAGGAAAGAAAGTAAAGACAGAGAGAAGATAATGTACAGCGTATACTTAATCTTTACTACAGGGATACCTTTACACAGCTAGCTATTTCTGAGAACAGGCTTCAGTGCAGTAAGATTTCCTTCTCCCTATATACCACTCACACACATCTCAATTAAATTAAGGGCAGTCCAGAAAATGCAAAGTCCGACTCAGTGCAAAACCTTGCTCATATTTTAAAAGTAGATCCAGTCAAATAACTTTGGGGGGAATTCGATCAGACTTTTCTGTCTGACAACACTGCTTTTTTTTTGTGAACTCCTGCTCTTGCTATTGCTAGTGGGAGCGGAAGTGGGAGAATTGTAAGGTTGCAAATTCACTGGTTCTTGTGCTATTTTCAGAGGACATTTCTTTCTGATGCAGGGAAGGCAAATCCTGTCCTGCTTTCAACCCTTTGCATAGTTATGATATATCGCAGCTGTAAACTAGTTCTGGGTACACTTTCTTACTCATCAATTTTGTCTGCTCTCTTTTAAATGCCACAATGAACTGTCAGTGAGTGTTCCCAGCCGGTCTGGGATAGAGCTCGGAATAAAAATTCATGTAACAGTTAAAGCTGTATTTTCTTGGTTTATATTTGTCACTTAAGCACACTATTGTCTGGTTCAGCAAGGTTGTATCTCTCTTTTCACTATATCTCATTCACATTCATCTTGGTATGAGCAATTCAGTGAGGCCACTTGTGTGGGTCTATTGTAAATGGTTACTGAAGAAAAACTTGGGGATCTTTCATGGATATTGTTATGGAGGTATTCGAAATGTGCAACTTTCTTAACAGGCAAAAAGACCATTATGCCTGAAAATATCTCAGTTTTAGTTTTCAGTGTCTAGATCAATGCAATGATAAAAGCCTCAACATACATCTTTGTTTTTTCATGGTCTGTCCCACCTGCCAGAGTGGGCTCGTGCATGTGGCTCAAAACCAGGTCTAGGAGTCCTGCAGTTTTCCACTCCTTATGTTGAACCAATCCAGTTTACACCACTGAAAATAATAATCTAAATGGCTGCAATTTCATCAGCTTCACCAATGTATGACATAGTATTTATTAGTAAATGAGACATGTTTATTGTTACAGACAGAAAGACCAGTAAGGAAGAACTTCCCAGAATAACACACAAGGTCACTCTGCCTCAAAGTTGCAGTTAGGGTGTAACATCAAAGCTCCATCCTTCTAGACTTGCTATTTGTCTTCAATCTTGGGTCACCAGAATATCATATCTCCTTTGTTTTTCTCTGCATAAGGATATAACAGACTTGAAATATTTTAAAAGCAAAAAAAAAAAAACCAAACCAAAACAACAACAACAAAAGAACATAAAGACAGACAATAAAAAAAGGTGCACAGTAAAAGACCTGGAAACTATATGTTTCTAAAAGAATCAATGGCAACATCATGGGGGCAAAGGAAGGAGGGGGCAAGGAGGAGAAAAAGAGAGAAACTTTTGGACATATCTATACCTGCAATCTGGTCTGACAATGGTCTGACTCGCAGCCTTGCTTTCATAATTGCATGCTCCTGATAAGGGAATTTTTGTATCAGCAAGTGTGCCATGGAAACTTTCAAGACAGTTTCTTCTTGAGTAAGAAATTTCACATTGTGCTTCACACATGAAACAAATGACTGTTCAAGTGAATGTCAATGGCTTCTGCAGCCATCGGGGTGAAGTGACCTGTCGATGTTGAAGGAAACAGATGGGAAAATCTGTGTGGGGTTCTAGGCAAATTTATGGTCTAAAAAGATTGGCAGACAAAGAATGAGGTTTTTGTGATCTAGCTGTGTTCTTTGGCAATGGAATGACTGCTAATAGTCATCATTGTCACATCACTTTCATGTAAGTTAAAAGATTCAGCTGGAATGGGGGCAATTAACGTGTTAAGTTAATGTTGAAGGATATAACTTTTATGAGTATTTAGCAAATAGCTGGTTATACTTCTTTGGGTTTAGCAGCCATTTTGTGGTCTGTAAGAAGTGTATTGCCTTGCCCTGAGCTGACCTTTTCCTTAAGCTTTTGCAACATTAATTTATTCCACTACTAAGATAGTGGCTGCTCTAGTTTGCACCACTATCTCTGTCCCCAAGGATGCTTTAACTAGATAAGAGATAATCTACTTACATAATCAGCAAAGTCAGATAACTTTGCAGGTTTGGAAGTACAGGTGTTTTGCCAGTTGGATTTCGCTTTAGCTGATTTCTGAATGAAAATAATCTAGTGTCTATGAAATGTACTTGTGAAAATCTTCACTTGTAAGATCAGGAATTCTGGCCTGATATTTTGGGAACAATTGCTTCCTGCTAAACCAGAAAGAACAGTCTGTAAACCCAACAGACTGAGTCGGTTCTCCCTGTTAAGCTAATTTTCCAAAAGTCCCTTTTCAGAGAAATATGAGAAGAGTGAGTAACACAAAGGCTGCCACAAGAGGTGTGTGTATATATATATATATATATATATATATATGTTCACTGCCAATTTTAAGATGTGTTTTCTGTAGATTCCATATCCTAACATTACAGAATGAATGCACACACAAATCACATTTCCAATGACCTGACACAGTAACATCCACTTCGGCGGCTGAACTTGTGAAAGAGACCATGTTCATCTCTGCCACTTATGGTGACCACTTACTTAATAAAGATATGAGGAAAAGATTCAGGAACAAATAAAATTGGACATGGATAGGAAGTAATGACCCTTGGTGAGTGACAACTGAGGTTATGTGAATGAATATTAAATGTGAAGGGCCTGAATTATTCATGAGTGGTTCAAGGTAAAAGGTTAACCTGATCATGTACTTATTGACACCTTGCTCAAGGAAGAAATCACAGCTTTGTGGTGCTCCTCAAACTCTGTTTCTTTGTGCACAAAGTAAGATGCTGTTGATCCCTCTCCTTCCCACTATGGGTAACTCTTGGGGGACAAATGACATCCTGTAAGAGCTCTGCCACAAATTGTGCAGCTGTAGTAATATAAAATCTTTGGGCTGTCATGAGTACAGGCTGGAAAATTATTTCTAGAAACAAATAGGCTTCCTGGTCCTCCAGATATTATGACACATGTGCTTATGCCTGGCAATACACGTTCTCTGTTCATCTGTCTGACATGAAAAGGTTCCCTTGTGTTCTATCCTCCTCCATTTACTATGACTTGCAGTCAGAGGGAGATACAGAGGTTTCCTGCTGTTGCTGCCCTCTCTGTGCTGCTCCTGGAAGGACAGTGTGCACAGCAGGACATACACCACAAGGTCTTTTGTGCTCAGCCAATCTGGCAGCCCTTGAAAACAAGCCAGGTAAGCATAAGGATGTGGGAGCTCTCAAGAAGAGTGAGTGCAGAAAGAGCGACTGCTGTGGGAAATGAGCACAGAAATGTCAATAATAGAACATTATGAAGTAAAAGGGAGCTCTGCAGTGATTGTATTGACAGTATCTTACCCAACAAAACAGAGATTGCAAGGGACACGGATGTCACATGAGACTGCAGTTTGAGAGGTGGCTAGGAAGTTCCTCCTCACCTTTCTGCTTTGTGTATTTGATAAGATTCCTGCCAAGAAGGTCTGAGCAAAGAAACCCCAGGAGAATGGTTTGGAAGATCAGTTTCTGCCCATTTGGCCAGACATTGGACAAAGACTCTCAGCTCACACAAACTTAATGGCCTAGTGAAAAGTAGCTGTGGCATTTAAATGAACATCTGTTAAGCATTGCTAAAATCACACCTCTCACATCTGCTTCATGTTGCTTCTGTCCACATCAAACACACAAACTCTGTCTGTATTCAGTGTGGTTCCTGAACCCCATCGATCCCATTGTATGGTAGCTGGAATGAATAAATACTGCTTCCAGTAAGCAAAGGTATGAAGCTTTGGTAATGCATTTTGAAAGTATTAAAAGTTTCAGATTGAAGCAGGAGGTAATGTGGTGCCCACTTCTTATTGTTGTATTATACTGTTAAGGTAAGTGCACCTTGCTCTTTCACAGACACCCCCTTGTCGTGGGGAAAGAGCTCGAGTACCCTTGTGAGGTTGGGAGCTATGCTGGTGGTGGCACATGCCTCCGGTAGGGTCTCCCATGCCAGACAGGTCTCTACTGAAGGGTCAGACAAAGTGTGTCCATGGGCAGGACGGGCTCACTAGCCTCCGGGCAACCATCCTAGGAGAAGGACAACTCTAACTTCAAACCCAGGCAGATGGAGCCCATTTAGCCTTGTAAGGCCATCCATCTAAGAGAAGGATACTCTAACCAAACCTACGACCTGAGGACTTTGCTGTCACCGTCCAAGCTCGCTAGGCCCTGGCAGATAAACCTCAGGTGTAAACGGTGGGGCCAGTTCTGCGCATGCTGTGCCTCACCTAAAAAATCCACTGCGCAGGCCCAAAGGGTTTACCCACACTTGCAAAGCCCTGTGGCGACAGGCGAGGGACAAAACGGCAGGTGGTAAGGTGCACTGGAAGTCTCAGACCCAACCCTGCATGCAGGCGATTCAGGACATTGGTCGCTCGAGACTGACCCAGGAGATGACAGTCTTGTTCAGCAACATCCTGAATGACCAAGCAGCCTCTTTTCAAGGAGAGCACTGCTTGCTCCATATGGAGAGAGGCCTAGAAAAGGTGGCCTAACCAAAGCTCATCTCCCCTCCCACCCAGTTAGCTAGCCACGGCCAACGGGCATCTTCTGTTGTGGTCAATTAAAGACAAAGAGACAAAGGCATACACCTGCCTCCAAAGATGTGTCCAGATTGACACTCACATGTTGGAACATCAGAACCATTCTTGATACAGTGAACAGTGGGCGTCCTGAGCGCCGTTCTGCGCTAATTGCCCATGAACTGTCACGACTCAACATTGAAATTGCTGCTCTCAGTGAAGTTCGCCTTCATGAGGAAGGCAGCCTTAAAGAACATGGTGCCAGCTATACACTCTACTGGTCAGGCAAATCCAAAACTGAGTCATCTTTCTGGAGTCGGCTTCATGATTAAAAACTCCATCATTTCTAAATTTGAAAATCTGCTGATTGGCCATTCCAATCATATTATCTCCTTATGCCTTCCACTACACAATAAGCAACATGTTCTTTTCAGCATATATGCTCCAACTCTGCAAGCTGGCCCTGCAGAAAAAGACAAATTCTACACTGACCTGCATCACCTCACTCAAAAGGTTCCTATAGATGATAAGATCATAATTCTTGGTGACTTCAATGCCAGAGTAGGTAAGAACTTTGAAACCTGGAAAGGAGTACTAGGCAAGCACGGTGTTGGTAGCTGCAATGATAATGGTCACCTCTTGCTAGAGTTTTGTGCAGAGCAGCAGCTTACCATCACCAACACCATTTTCCAGCAGAAAGCCAGCCTGAAGACAACCTGGATGCATCCTTGATCTAAACATTGGCACCTTATTCATTACGTCTTAGTGCGCCAGAGAAATGTTCGCAATGTCTGTCACACCCGAGTGATGCCTAGTGCAGAATGTCAAACAGACCACTGCCTTGTGCACTGAAAACTTAACCTCCACTTCAAGACCAAACCTAAGAGGGGTGGCATTCTGAGGAGGAGGCTCAATGTTAATAGTCTTCAAATAGCTGCAGTGAGGGACAGCTTTCAGGCTAGCCTTCAAACTAGGCTTGAAGACCATCTTACAGATTCTTCTCCTGAAACGCTTTGGCAACATATTAAGAATAGCATCCTGCAGTCCTCCGAAGAATCCTTTGAGTTCTCCTTAAAGAAAAACAAAGACTGGTTTGACGATAACAATCAGGAGGTCCAGGAATTGCTGACAAAGAAGAGATCTGCTCATCAAGCACACCTCGCTCAGCCATTTTGCCATGTAAGAAAAGCAGCCTTTCATCTTGCATGTAGTAAACTCCAACAGAAACTTCAAGACATCCAGAACAAGTGGTGGCTCAACCTAGCAGAAAAGACTCAAGTATAAGTAGATTTGGGTGACCACAGAGGATTCTATGAGGTTCTGAAAGCAGTGTATGGACCCATATACCCATATAACGTATACCATATACCCATATACCCTTACTTAGTGCAGATGGCCAAATGCTTCTTAAAGATAAAATCTCCATCCTGAATCTGAATCATCCTGAATGTTTGAACATTTTCAAACACTCTTCAGTGCTAATTGTGTAGTCCAAGGCAAAGGAATCTAACACATTTTACAACACCCAGTGAAAAACGAATTGGATATAGCCCCTACCATGGGAGAGACTCTTAAGGCTATACAGCAGATGAAAACAGGCAAGGCAGCTGGAGTCGATGGAATCCCACCCGAAATCTGGAAGCATGGAGACCAAGCACTTCATGCTAAATTTCACGAGCTAGTTGTGCACTGTTGGGAACAAGGTAAATTACCATCAGGTTTTCGTGATGCAATCTTCATCACTCTGTATAAGAAAAAAGGTGTAAAGTCAGACTTCTCAAGCTACCAAGGTATAACTCTGCTGTCCATTGCTGGAAAAATCCTTGCAAGAATACTCTTGAACAGATTAGTACCTGCTATTGCAGAAGAACTTCTACCTGAAAGTCAGTGTGGTTTTAGAGCGTCACATTTTAGAAGTGCCACAGACATGGTATTTGTTCTCAGATAACTGCAAGAGAAGTGTAGAGAACAGAATAAGGGGCTCTATGTAACTTTTGTTGACCTCAACAAAGCTTTTGATACTGTGAGCAGAAAAGGCCTGTGGCTGATCTTGGAACGAATAGGTTGTTCCCCCAAGTTCCTCAAAATGATTATTCTGTTACATGAGCAGAAGTGGAGAACTGGAAGGAGAAAGAGGCAGAAAAGGGAAGTAGCCAGCAGAAGAGACTGGGTAGTGCGTATCTCTTTCTCAGAAAAGAAAGTTAAAGCAACTAGAAAGGTTGTCCTGCAAGAAAAACGTTTTCTTCAATACAACCCCCCCAAATATCAACATATAATTTGTTCAGTCTACACCACCCTAAGCCCAAGTGAGAAATCAGTTTCTAGTGAGAACAAAGTGATTCTGTAACTGTCTAGATCTCAATTTTTTACAATGTCAAATTTTTTTAACATTAGTTAGCCAAAACCTGTACAGAACTTTGAGGACTCACAGTTAGCCTTCTGATGTTTGCTGTTTCTTCAAGAAGAACTAGACAGCTTGTGCATTGTAGAAGGGTCTTTGAGTAAGGTAGCATAGCTTCGGTATGAATCTCATGCAAACACAGCTTGCTTCTGAATAAAAACATCCACACAGAAGTCTAAAACATTAAACTAATGTGTACTTACTTAAGCCTTTTAGTGATTTACCTTAACTTTCTTGGCAAGCCGTTAACATGAAGAGAGTAGGATCTACACTGGCAAGGAGAAGAACTGAAAAGTATTTCTCCAGTTCTAGCTACTGAAAACATTAACTTTACTCTGTTGATTGTTAAATATATATCTTTCCCTTTCCCTAGCAGGTATCATTTTAATAACTCCTTTACTGCCTTTCCTCAGAAAAGATACTCACTTTCATCTCCACAGTTTTAAATTTCTGACTGAAACAAGGACAACTGATCAAAAGTACATTCCTGTTAGGAGGAGAAGGTCAGACCTCTATGATGGTTCAGCTGGTGTATTAGTGCTCTTACTAAGTTACTGCAATGAGATATTACCAAAAGCCTCCTGCAGGAGTCTTGGAAAGTACAGATATCACAGCTATTAAGAACTGGGAAAAAAGCCCCAAAAAGTCATGCAGATGGAGAAAGAAATGAAAAACAAAAGAAGTCTGAGCTGTGTTGGAAGACAGTGAAAATATGCTTAGATACTACATAATGAGAGTGCTGTAAACTGATAGATGCTCAGAAAGAGGAAGACACTGACCTTGGAAACCTGTACAGGTAAATCCATACAATAGCAAACTTAATCAAACTAAGTGACCTTTTACATACCAAAGTAAAAATTTTCTGTTGACTTCAGTAGGATTTAGGTTTGTCCCAAAGCACTAAAGGTTGCTCCCACAGAAAGCACCAGTGCAGAATCAGGCCTACACTGACAATTTTGCTATCAGTTTTCACCCTCATATTAACAGTTATTTATAGAAAAAGGAAAAAGTAAAATCAAATGAGGAAAGAATTTTAGCACTGCCACAAACCTCTTAATCCCCTCAGTTTTAATGTCTGTCTACCGGTCTGTTTTTCACATGACACCTCTCTTTAAATGAATTCTTCTGTACACTTAAAATATCTAACAGACCAAGAAGACTGCAAGGTGCCTGACACGCTTTTCTCAAGGTTCAAATTAGAACACTGACTTGGGATTTTTTTTAAATAGTGTCCTACTTGATTATTTTTCTGACAGATGGTTGGGAACTTGTAAGCTATGTACACTCTTGCTTAATGCACATTGTACATTCTTATAATATAGGTTAATGGAAGGGCAGGAATTTTAGATTCTAGGTTCTTATTTAAGTTTGAAATTAAAAGGCTTCACACTTTACAGGAACTACACACAGCACCACTTCTACTCCTCAAGCTGCAAAATTAGTACTTTAGGGATTTGGGCTCTCTGCCTGGTATTAATCAGTGTGTGTTTGGATTTAACCGTCCTTTCAAAGGATGATTCTTGCAGTTGTAGCAGCCCAGGTTGTAGTTGACAGCTCTCCTCCTGCAAAACAGCAGCAGACAAATCCACCAGGCCAAGCACTGTTTCGTACTTCAGATAAGTTGAATATGATCAGTTCTCTATTTTGGCACAAGGACCAAAATATTTCCTTTAATCCCAGTTACTGTTTGCTCAGTGGAAGGATGTTTGAGGCACTTTAAGTAAGGTCTGTACCATCACATACTGCCTGCCAAAATTGCAATTATCCACTGTACATGGAAAAAAGGAAAAAAAAAAGGAAAAAAAAAGGAAAAAAAAAAAAACCCAAACAGAAAACTAAACAAACAAACACCCTTCCTGCCAAAAAAACCCTAAACAAAAACCAAAAACCAAAACAAACCAAAACACTTTTTTCTGTTTACTCTCACTTTCTTCCTTCCTGGTGTAAGCAGGTAACTATCCTTCAGATTTATCAACTACAGGTGACTTCTTGCAGTGGCAAAAATGTTGGGACTGCATGACTGAGAGGAACCAGGAAGAACTATAACGAATTTCCAACCAAATACGTATAATCACATTGCCACTATCAGTTATTAAAATCCCAGGATGGAACACATAACTTGCTTCTAAAATTTGAAGACATGAGAAAAATAGAAGGGGGAGAAACATGAGAGCTCTTGAGTATCCTCTCAGTCTAAAGCTACCATGATGCAATTCACCTGCCTTGACCAAGGTTAGCTCCTGCTAATCTCTCATTCACTGTGTTCTGGAATAAAAGGCCACAAAGAGTCTGAAAAGCAACAGCCATGCTTGTTTGCATTAGAGTTAGGAAAATCAGGAATGATGCCTAAATAAAGGCCAAAATTAATTAATTGAATAAAAAATGAACTCAGTCATATACTTGAAAACTGGTCATGTGTTATATTTTAAGTTTTCTCTTTTTCCTGTTTAGTGACTTTACAAAACAGAAAGCAAAAGACAGTGTTCTTAAAAAGCACAGATCTAAGTTTTAAAAACAGTGGTCTAAGTGTTCATCTACTAAATGTTTGTTTTGGTTTGTTTTTTTTTTTTTCTGTATTCCATGATTTGCAATGATATCCTTTGATTTTTAGATATGAATGGTGCTATGTTTGGAGGGCTTTTTTAATCTTCTCAAACACTGAAAGTGGAGCTGGTCAGGATTTTTTCAATATTTCCTCCTCTGCTGCCTCCCAAAATACTGATTGGCTGAAAAGGTTTCTCTCCTCTGGATAAAATCTGTGGGAAGAAGATTTCAGAGATTTGTCCTACAATAATCTGTAACTCAGTGGTTATTCACCAAAGTGGAACAGACTTAGATTAAAATCAGTGCACTATATCAGGCACTAAGGCGATCTGAACATGAATCTGCAGTGTTTCAAGTGAGTTCTGCAATGGAAGGATATTCTGAACTGGGAGCAGAATGAAAAGGCAGTCCTAGTGTGCTCTTATTCTTCCTTTCTTTTGATAAAAAATATCTAGAAATTTTGGCTAATTCTGATGGAGATATTTGTCTCCGTTATTTGTTTTTAATGAAAACTTGGTACTTTGGGATGGTATCATCCAAGACTATTTGTATTTGGCACACACACACAGAGTATTCCATTTCAGCTGGAAATGTGGAAAAAAGAAAACAAAAAGGTTTACCTTTAATTTCATCAGAGCCTGAGTCTCCATCACTACCAAATCTCTTACTCCACTAATATAATTCAAGTGCTGTGGCATAACAGAGGTCAGAAGCCATTCCTCTATATGCAAAACAAGGAATAACAATGACCATTCCAGGGTGTGTGGGCACACAATTTCATTTGCAACTGCAATGTTATAAGGAGATATTGAAGCAAAAGTTATTGTAAAATATAAGTGGGAATTATACTAAATCTTTACATGGAATAGAGCAGAGTGTGTTTAGATACCTGATGGCATGTTTGCACTATAAAGAACCTATTGTGTGTATATGTTACTTTAACATGACATTTTCCATCTTACTAGAACTAGTAATCTCAGGAATACCATTTCCTCTGTGCCACGTGGTGCAGATATTGCAGTTTCCAGTATTAGTTGTAATCTGGGTGTCTGATTCAATTGTTTGGCTATCTTTGGAGGGTGAATGTGATAAACAGTAGGACCATAACCCAATCTTAAAAGCAATGGGAAATAAAGAACAGGCCCCATTAGAATATATTTTTGGACAGCTTTGGATGATTATTTCATAGAAAACTAGCCTCCTAATCTCCACTCTAACCCTGTCATCTCAGGCATGTTACAGGTGACACTGTGGGTCTCCATTTCTGTATCTACAGAGGTGAGAAAGAGCACAAAAACAGATGCAGAAATGCTAACTTATCTCTTTCTCTCCCCATGGCTGTCTGAGGCCCACGTTTACCTCTGGCCCAAAGCATGCTTTCCCTACTCAGGATGAGCTCAGACCTGGCCAAGTGTCCTGGACCAAATGGGTGAAATGTTATTGCCATCTGGCCATTGACTGCTTCCCTTCCATGTCAGTATGTGATATATTTTGTGGATATACTTGGTCTTGAAAATGGATTTTGCCCAGCACTTGGAAAGCAGCAACTGAGTCCAAGGTATGAAGCAAGGAGAGCACAGGGTGCTCCCTATTGTCCCCGCCATCCCCACCAGCACTCCCTAGGCTCTCCCTGTGCACCTGAGCTTCTAGTGGCTGGAGGGTAGCGAAAGCTGTGGAGGGAAACCTGGGTGTCTTCAGTACAGCATATCCCTAAATTTCTTCTTGGAAAATCATGCACTGTGATCCTGATATTCCTGAGGTGGTTACATGTGCTGTAGAGAGGGCTTACATGCACCCAATATATTTAATAGGTCAAGGACATGATGCATTGTACGCAGGCCATCTGCACTATTGAGGTGATCTGTACATGCTTAGGTAGCCATCTGCAGGGAAATTCCAAGGACGATAAAGAAAGACATCTCACAAAAAAAGGACATGTAGTAACCTAATGATGAGCGTTGCCTTGATTACAAAACATGGCAGCATCAAATTCTGTCTCAGTCTTTCGCCAGCATGGTCTTGGCAACTTCTGAGAACGTTTGCTACAATTTTTCCTCTTTTCTTAAAAAAAAACCCAAAAAACCAAAAAAAACCAGGCAAGACATAGTAGATGCCAAGGGACAGTCTTCTGATACTGTCCTCTTAAAAGGGAAAAAATTTTTTTGCTGTCCTCAGTTAAAATCAGGGGAAAAAAGAGAGATGACAGGCATGTTCTCAGTGAGGCATAAATAGAGGGTTTCAGGCCAGTCAGAGCCTGGGTTCACACGATACTGTCAAGGTCCCAAATTTATGCTTGACAGCATTAATGCCAGGACCACTATTTATGTTGCTTTAATCAGTCACACTTTTAAAATCATCTATGCTCAGCATGTATATCAATGAGGTAATAATATTGCTGTCAGGCACCAATATCGATAGTTGTGTCATAATCTAAACTCTTTTAATCTTTTCCTATGCTTGCATTAATGAATCTGCAAGCCAACAACTACTACTACAACAACAGCAAAAAAAAAGGACGGTTCTGATTATGACAAGTGGTCATGGAGGAGGAAAAAGCCAGCCCTTTTCTTGCTCTTTTCAAATCGTTTTAATTTGCCTTTAGCCTTCTCTTTTTCTGTCTGACTTTGAACATTGTCAGTACATCCTACTGTTTTTCTCACAGGCTACTTACATCTCTGAAAATATTTTTAGGGTCTATGGAAGTGTAAGGCAGATAACCTGTTCCTTAAGTGGCTGGGAAAATGGATGGAGAGAGAAAGACACAGAGAAAAAGAAACCTCAGTCTTATTCTGGTGTGGGGAGGCATCATTGTGCTTTTTTTGTTCTTTTTTTTTTTTTTCCCTGAGCCTACCCTCCAGCTGTCAGTCTCAGTTCTTTTTCTATTGTAAATAAAGCCTTTCTTGGGTTATAGCTTTAAGCAATTTTTTTAATTAAAATTCAATTCAAATATGAAAGTCAAAGAAACTTTCAAAGCAAAATCTACAAACTGATTCACTCAAAGGGTCTGTTTTCATAGCCATAGCTACAGATTACTATGAAGAAACTTGAACCAGACCTCTGACACCCAGAAAGGTCGAAAGTCCTTTCTGCCTGTGCTAGGACCCTTTTGACAACTTCCTGTATAATTTGACTGTTATTTGCTTGTCTGGTCGCTGTCTGACCTGTAAGTCTGGAAAAAATTGAGAGGCAACATATATCTCTGTTTCATATGGACCTCAAAAAGGGCTCTTTTAATTGCATTTTGGTGAGAAGCCTATGCCTATAGGCTGGTGCTGGCAGCAGCTGGGGAAACTCCTAGACTTGTAGGTTAAGGATGAGTTTGCCTTACGCTACCATAGATTGGTGCATATGAGCTGCTCTGCACTGTTATCTCCACAGCAAAAATGGATGTGTTTCACAGATTATACAGATTTCAAAATTTACAGCACTTGCCCCAGTGCTACAAGCTAAAATTGGAAATACACTGCTCTGCCTTGAAATCTGTGCATTTCATATGCTTCCAATTTAAAGCCGATTGTGCTTATGGGATCTGATTCTGCATGAGTTATTTTAAAGTTGCAACCCTAGCTCTTCGTTACACTTATCCATGACCTCCTCAGGAAGAAAACCTAAATTAATAGACCAAATGGGTCCATTGCAGTCTTGCCAGGTTTCTCCACTGGATATTTGCCATTTGGTGCATATTGCAAGGCAAATATGCTGCACAGCTTAGAGGCAGCCAGCAGTTTAGTGCAGCAAGGTCAGGCATTGCCAGGTTATACCTCCTTCCTCTTCTGCCCAGCCCTGAACATCACCATAGCACCTGGTGAGAAAACTGGAAGCTTCCAACACCCGAACTGCAGTGTGCTGCAGCCATTCCCTCCCCAACACGGTGATGTTGCCTGTCCTGCATTCTGCACCCTGAGAAGTCACTTGCCACAAGGATTCAGACACTGTTCTGTTCTGCTTGGCGTGCTGTTTCCAGGGGTGCTTGATACCTTGGAAGTTACAAGTACTTGAGCAGTGGCACTGATGTTGCCTGCGTCAGTTTTGGGCACCCCATGCCCAGTCTCTTCCCATGCGCAGTTGTGTGAGGCAGAGGGAGGACAAGCCTCCCACATACATTGTCAGTGCTGTGCAGGTAACTATTCAAACAGTGCAGACAACATGAGATATTTCTTGCAGGGATGTGAAAAGTTCAGCAAAAATAACAGGTAAACACTCAAAATATCTTCAAGTTTGGGAATGTATTGGTACCGCTTTGAGGAAAGTGATTTATTCTCTCATCATACGAAGAGAGACAGTGCTGACCCTTGTCTTTTACCTCAAGAGGGCTGTTTCTCACTACTTTTGAAGTTTTGGAGCCTAAAGCAGTGAAAGAAATGACATAACAGACAAACCCATTTTTGTGAATAATGACCTTTCCCATGTAATCCTCTGACCCCTTTGCTTTCCATAGGGAAAGCTACTTTTTGTGCAAGAAAGATATGCAAATTGAATGCTGAGACTTGCCGTGTCGAGCCCCTAATGTAGCTCTTTATGGATGGTATACGTGTCCATAGAGGGGCATGGTGTTTAAACATGCAGCTATTGGACAAAAGGAGGAGCTTCATCTTCTGTTGCAAGCACTGACACATCAAGCACCCCTGGAAACATTGTGAGGGGCATGATAGATCAACTATTTTATTCCTAGTGTCAAATCTCATCTCAGGATGCAGAGTGCAAGAGAGTCAATATAACCAGCCTTCTGCTTTAAAGATAGCTAAGGATAGAAAGATGTGTGTATAAATTAAAGAGGAAGGTGGAGAAAAATTCCAAAATAGTGCTTCTGTTCACTAGTATTAGCTACAAATCACTGTGCTTAAAGGTGACAAAATTACAGGGGAAAAAAACCCCCAACCAAATTAAAGAAAAACCTAAACAACCCATGCTTTTATGTGTTATTTTTTCATTCACTTCAGTTCACTCAGAAGAGACACACTTGAATGAATAAAAAAGAACTGAACACAGTCTATCCAAAAGGCACTGTTTAAGCATGATGGCACAGAGAGCTCTGCTTCTCAATGTTGGGGTAAGGAGTCTGGGACATTGCAGGTATTTATTTATATGTGACAACCTTGGAATGATAGCTGCAGGCTGCTTTGCAAGGCGAGCAGGGAGGATCTGTCTGAATGGGCCAAGTCTTCACTGCAGCAGGGGTATGGCTGCACAAAACAGGGCCAGGAGTTACTGCTTCCTGGGAAAGGTCATGGAGTAACGTGGGGGTCGGGATGTTAGAGAAGCCCAAGAAATCTGGTTGTGTTGTGAACGATGAGATAAAGACAGGACAAAGAGGGGAGAACTACCACATGTTGAGGTACTTACTGCCTCTACCAGGTGGGCTGAGATCCTGGCTGTGTGCATTGAGCTTGTGTTGGTAGAGAGTGGTGACATTTCTATTGTGAAAGGTAAAAAGTGGGGGGATTTTTAGGTTTTATTTAAACTTTGAATGGCATAAAACTATCAGAGCAACTTTTCAGTGCAGCCCAGTGGGAGTGCCCCTCTATCCATACTATGTATTAGTGGGGACATGAAGGTGTTTGTAGCTCTAATTCCCTGCCTGACCATTCCTTTGGGTGCAACTGGCCTCGAGCAATAAGAAAAAGGAGAAAAATTAGAGAAATGTAAATAAGGAAGGTAACTTGCCATTTGTCACTTGAAAGTCCTTATTTCATGGCCTGTTCCCTGTTCTCCTGGAATTTTGTGTCATTATCTCCTGTTAAAAGGATTCAAATGACATTATTTGCATGGAAACTCGCATACAAATGATGTCGTCTGTGCCACAAAGTTGCATTACAATGAAGGGAATGATGACTCTGTCACATGTACGTGACATTCTTTGTGTCATTAAATTTAAAGTCAATGCTGGCAGTTATAAACCACTCACGTCTTAAGCAAATACATCACTTCTGATCTGAAATGAATATTTTAAAATGCCAAATCCAACTGCATCAAACAGCAATAACCTGCAATGTCATCTAAAAAAAAAAAGTCAAAGATTCTAAACAAAGGTGGACTTATAGGATTGTATGGTATACAGCAAAAAAAATATTTAATAAACTATAATAATCTCCAGACAAACAGAATTCATTACTTGATGGTTAGGTTCTAGAGACATTTTTAAAGCCCATTCAATATCATGTGTATTTTCAGAAACGCTTCTGCTCCTAGATAGATTGTTAATTTTCAGGCAGAGTAGATGAATTAATTGCAAAGCAAGTTCCAGAGGACAGACCTGTCTGTATGTTGTTAACATCCACTTCCTTGCCACAGTCTGATGCTAACAACAGGCCAAGCCTTTGAAAGATCTCCAAACTCTTCCATAGAGTCAAGGGCAAATGATGACACGAAAGGCTCAAGCAGTTATCACTGTCAAAATTAATAAGAAAAGAGGAGGGACAGTAGGTGGATTAGGAAAGGTTTCATACTACTGCAATGATCAGAGCCATGCAGCAATAAGAGCCAGACAAGTAAGTACATAGACAGATCTGCTTTCTGATTGATGCATTGTTTGTGCAGGTCAGTTGTAAGGTAAGGGACAGATCACTGTGTTTTTGCAGAAACATTAGTAATTGTGCCCACAGTCATCTGCACCAACCCTGCTGGTTTGAAGCCAGCTACTAGCATTTTTTCACAGATATAAAGAAAGGCACTGTAGCATTTCCTTTAGAAAGTTATTGTTTTAACAATAAAACATGCTGTTAGACCTCAAAAAAGTTAAGTGTGTAATTTTAAAACCTCATTTAAATAGAGAAGATCAATCATCTAAATTCCTCAAAGGAGCTCAGTCTCTGGCTAAGCTTCTGTGCAGTTTAAACTCTCCCTCCTCACTCCCAGCCCCATGCACACATACACATAAACACAAAACCCTCTGAATGAAGAAAGTCTCTCTGGGTTGTGTAACTGCATAGGTCTAGCAAGCAATCAGGCAGAGAGGAAAATCTCTGTGCATGGGTCATTTCTTTTCTCTTATTGATACCATTTAAAATCTAATTGAAACATTATTTGGAGAAAACTGTGCTACCCACTCCTTCAGCTTTGATATGGCTTTTTAATCAGAGGACATTGTTATTTCACAATGAACATGGAAAGCATTCAAAACATTTTCTAAATGGAGTGCATTACTTCTGACCACAGCCAAAAGACCACATTAAAAGGAGTTCAGTGGAATTCACTCTTTAGTCTTCTGGGTTTGAAACATTGGTGCACATGTGGAATATGCTAAGATATGGGTCTACTGGTTACAAAGATTTAAGCAATGAGTTGACTTAAAATCTGAACAAAGTCAGATGAGTCCCTGCCATGTTCCAGGGAAGTATGATGCCCATTCCTCAGCGGCAATGTGGGTGCTGCCATCCCCTCAGGTTGAGAGTAGGCAGAGCTTGCACAGATCTCATGGAAGTCAGATAGAAGTGAGCACAGCAATCTTATACCAGCAGGGAGGTAAAGAGTGGCAATCAGATTAAAACACCATAGCCTGGCTCTTGGTTAAGGACTGGACCAGTGAGGTGGAGGGCCTACAGCTCATCCACTGTCTGTCGTTTCCCCATTCCTTCGAGGGGGTGACTGATCTCACAGCCATCCTGCAAGATGTCATGATTCTAGTAAGCCACACATGGGAAGAAGGGCAACTTAAATTTTCTGTTGGTTGTGCACTGGGGATTGTAAATGAGCCCTTAATGCTTACTTCATTTTATATTTTAGGATATTTTTTTTTTGTAAGAGCACAGAAGAAAAGATTAGAAGTGGGATATGACTGAAATGATGCATTGGGTCAAAGTCCTCTCATCCTTTTGCCCTAGTCTGTCTAACATTTTTTAAAATCCCATTCTACCCAGGTACATTGAATTATAAAAGTAACCAGAAATAAATCAAACTTAATTAGTTTAAGATATATATATATAAAGCAAAACACAAACACACAGAATTGATTAGATTAAGGTGATTTGATCTAAGAGACACTGAAGCCCAAAGTAGGGTTATCAGTGTTTTAGAGAAGTTCACTGCAATCTTAATTGCTTACTTTATACAAGAAGATATTGGTGAGATAGTGCCTGTGAAGTGACAGAAGAAATGTTCTGGCTGCTCTATGATGAAGAATATATATATGATAATATAACAGAACCAAAGGTTATAGTACTCAACCGACTTCAATCAAACAAGACACTGTGGGTCTTAACTGTTGTTCTTCCATTGCTGAAGCTGCTGCTCAGAACAAAGACATAAAGTGAGAGAGGCAGAGGGAGTGACAGAGTGGGAGAGAGGAAAAAGCTTCTGTACTTTTAATAATTAGCAAAGAACTGGAGTGTTTAGCCAGGAAATTATGGTACATATGCTGTCCACTTGTTTAGGACCCCTATATCCTGAAGACAAGCAAACATTCATCATTCACACCTGTCCATCAGGCCCAGGGGACTGAAAATTCAATGCACAGTCTTCTCACAATGGGTCGAATGCTAATTGAGTGGCTTGGGGAGATTAGAGTAGCCCTGGAGCTATTCTCTATCTGCAGAAGTCTCACAGGAAATAGGGAAGTCAACAGTGTCTTTGCAAAGCTCTGCTTAACTGATGCTTTTGAGAAAAATTAGGAAGAGTAAATAAAAAAATATCACCAGTTCCTCTTTATTTTCCTTTCCCAGTTGTGGCTAGCTGGTTACTGCCTTTTTTCTTTCCTGCATAACTTTGTATAAATAGCAAACAGGAGTGGGGGGGGGAGATTGAAAGCAGGTGGGAGAAGATAAATTGTATAAAAATTGTTAAAAAAGAAAGTGTTTATTGAAAGTTAGACTGGAATTGGGCCAGTTTGAGAGATGGGCTTGCAATACATGAAAGTGGATTTTGCTTTTGTCTTGTGGGTCCTTAAAAAAATCTTTGTCCCTGCAGGTGTAAAACAAGCTGTATTTTCTTGATCCAAGCTCTGTAGAGGACTCTCAGCTCTGTGGGTGTATTTGCCCTTCTCCAGAACAAAGAACTGCAACACTGGAAACCTGCTATTAGGTGGTGGGGTATATCAGACTTGGATTGTTACACATCAGTCAGTTCTGACTGATCTTCTTGAATTCATTCCCAAATGCTAAATGCTGAACCTATAAACTTGTGCTTGCTGGGGTTGTGCAGACACCAGTAGCATGTGGGACATGGTATACACCTATTCGGATATTACTGAGTTTCAGGTTCAAATAAACCCCAAATTTCAAAGTAAAACTCAGCTAAATCCTCTGTCTTTGACAGGGATTTGATAGGGACAGTCCCTATTTCCATAAGTGGACTACCACAGTGGTGAATCAGAGTTGAGGAATTTCCAATTATAATTTCACTGTGATAATACTGGTGTGTAATTATGAGATGAATAAGAATGTACTGACTTCAGTCTTTTTTCATTCATCTTCAGCATGTGTTTAGGGATAAGTCTGTGTGTGCTAAGTGAGGTTGTGAATTGCTATACAGCTACTGTGCAAGTGCTTCATGAGGACGTTTTCAGCAAGCATGAAATGTGAGGTAGCTTGTCCTACTTTCAATGAGAAGCATAAAGCACCTTTGTCTTCCCTTCAGCATGGGTGATGCTGAAGAGAAAAAAAGTGCAAGTCTCTACTCGTATGGGTTTCACCCATGTATCACCCAGGTTGAAACTAACTTAGCGAAGATGTCTTGAAACTCTGATGAGGTTAGC